>NC_136483.1:49516631-49736631 GCF_053919585.1 Euprymna scolopes
AATAAAATAACATACACTCTCGGTATAAATGAGAAATAGGTAAATACAAAGGACTAAATACTCATCAGTCTTGACTAAAATCTAAACAATTATTTTGCTAATATAATAATGTTCATTTTCTAAAGATAGGTTCTTAATCACCTCTTTTAACACATAAAATAACTTTCTCTTTTTGTATATATGCACATGTTAAGTAGAGCCTTACTATAAGCACATTAAGATACTACACTTTAAATCTCCTACACGTAATTTGCACTCTAAGATCTAATAATAATAGTATTTCTGAAACAAAAATGTAGTAGGCAAAAAAAAAATAAATAAATAAATGTTCTGTCAGCAACAGTACAACTTCAAAATAGTCAATATCGCCCACCTCCAGAAGAGAGGGAATTCCTGTCCGTGATAACCGTGGTAAAAGAAGACACACTCCAATCGCCAGAAACACCCACACACACAGTTTGCAGGACACTGCCGACTCGTCTCTGGCCTCCTGCTTTTATAGTGGCCGGGAATTATCCATTTGCATAATCACATGAGACAGAAACGTGATTTTCCGAGAGTTGCATGGGGTAAATGCTAATAAAACTCCCCGGACGCCATCTTGGAATTCTCTTTTTCCCCCCAACTGGTGACACAACAGACATACCCGAGGTAAGCTCTTTTTCCCCTCATTTTAGTTATTGCTGCTTCTGCTACACTCCCCCCTGATCTCATGATCACAAATGGGGCAGGGGGGCAGTCGTCTCTGTCTGGTACTTCTCCGAAGAACCGGAGGCAGCACTTCCTCCCTGCCATCCTCCTCATCGCCATTATTGCCACCAGTCTGCTCCATAGGCGGTGTTTCACAATCAGGGCAGGGGGGCAGTATTCGTTTCTGTCGGGTACTCCTTCGTAGAGGCAAGACGGGTGGTCCTTCCTCCGCTTCTTCAGTATGTACATTATATGGCTCAAAATCCTCTTCGTCGTCCTGCATCATACTCTCTGTCTTTTCAGAAGACATCATACTGTCTGAGTCTCCCTCTTCCTCCGATGTAACAACATAATGGCGAGGGCGCAAATCCTTCACGTGACGAGGCACACCGTCCACCAAAATCGACTGAGGGCTGATCACCTTGGTCACCTCACCCTTGCCGAACCTCGTGGTACATCGATTTTGCGGTCTTCTGACCCATACGCGATCTCCAACCTGGTAAAAGCTGTTCTTGGGACCTGGGGACGCAGTTGCGAGATTGGTCTCCTTTACTCGAACTTCGTATTGATAAATCCTGTTGGCAGGCGCAGTGGAGGGAGATGTGTCGTCTCTTGGTGTGATGTTATACCAGTAGACAGCCTCCTGTATGGGACAACACATTCTAGCCGCTATTCGTTTCACTGTACGATGACATCGCTCCGCTATGCCATTCCCGGCTGGAGCGTATGCACAACGGAATCGCAAGTGAACTCCCCATTTACATGCAAATGCTTGGAACATATTGCTGCAGAAAGCTGTGTCATTGTCTAAAAGGAGTTCATGCGGCGCGCCACGCTCGAGGAACACTGCCTCCAACTGATGAATCACGCTTGCCGAGTCCTGCCTTGCCAATTTCCTCCAAATGGAGAAACGCGATGGACCACAGTCTGTTAAAGTTAAAAAATGGAAGGTGCCATAATGCATGATATCCATTCCAATTCTCTGCCAATTCTCGTTAACTTCCAGCTTTCCCTTTTCCCACCTGACTGGCGCTGGGTCAATGGACTGACATTCCTCGCATTTCTGTATGACCGTTCTGACAGTTGCTTTTGTCGTGGTTGGACATCTTCTCCTGACAAAGTAGGTAGTGCGTCGCACCCCCGGATGTCCACTATCTTTGTGAATAGCCATGATTTGACTCTCATCCAGCTCGTCTGTGTGGACCGCGCCTATCACTGGGTCAAGACCGTTTTTCTTTTTCATTGCCTCAAACCACCGCTGTGGCACTCGTGTCAGTCGGTCAGCAATGTTTCGTGCTGATGGAACCAGCGTCACATCCACTGTCAGCCCGTACTCTTTCACGAGCTCCTTAAGAGTGCTTAATCGCCTCCTAATAAGCATCTCGCTTGCTGCTTTGGTGCGTACTCGCGCCTTTCCAGTTAGCGTGTCCGAGATCCAATGGTATACGCAAACAGAATCTGTCTTTATGTGTAGCACCTTGCTCTGCCACTGGAGAGCCAAATTGATGCCTTTCAATACGGCATCCAGTTCAGCCAAGTTGATATGTTGAGAGTCATCTTCAGGTCGCAGCCGACATGCATCTTCCAGCACAGTTTCACACATCTCCAAGGCTGCCCCAATTGCTAGGGAGCTAGCATCGACCCATACATTCAGCTCTTCGCCGTCCACACACCAATTTCCCTGTGCCGGATCGTTCTGCTGTGCAGATTTTAAGGTTTCGAACATCATACGATGTAGTACAGCGTCCCTTGCTTCATCATCCCAGCCCTTCGTTACCGAACTTACTCTCCTTCTGAGTATTCCGCAAGCCACACGAAGCCAACCGCACACCGGAAAGTGCCCGACAAGTCGACCACACAGGGAAAAGATTGTTCGTCGCGTAACAATACTGGGAGCCTCCGGAATTGCATTTCCTCGCTTCCACCGCAGTTCATTGCGTTCCATCCTGACTGCCAATCCCAGCACCCGTGCACCGTCCTTCAACTGCTCCGGGTTCTTGCACTCCAACCCGAACTGCGCGAGGTGTTCTCTCACACGGGTCGCGGGCACCACGTCTTTATTGACAAAAATGTCGTCAATGTAAGCAGATGCTGCGCGGCTTATAACTTCTTCCTGAGATAGTACTTCGCTGACAATTGCTCTCATTATCAAGGGAGCCACATTCAAACCAAACCCCAGACGGGTCAGACAGTATTTTTTCCCATCGATTTCCACAGTCTGGTATGGCCACAGTGTCTCATGGACCCGGACTTGTAGGTATGCTCTTCTGAGGTCCAGTAGAGACACGTTAGCACCTTTTTGTCTCCACTCACGCAGCTTAGCCGCACAAACATCTGCGTTGGCCGTAAATGCGTCTACGTAATGATTTAGCTCCCGGTAGTCCATTACCGGGCGCACTTTGGCTTTGTTCTGCTGTATCACAGCCATCAGGGGAATTAGACCTTTGGGGGGTCCCAATTTATCCTCTGGGTATGGCACGAGCCAACCGTTATCTATCCAGGTGTGGAGCTCCTGCGTGTATTCTTCACGAATTTCTGCTGGCACTGGGTACTCTGACACTCGATTATGCAGCCTTTCAGGGGGGTGGTCCACAGACCATTTCCACGATGCGGTCCACGTTCGGTTTTGATGGTCAAAGGTAGCAGTGAAATCTGGTTCATCGATAGAAATGGCTGCGCATTTAATACTTTTCCTGGCGCCCAGCCGCACTGATCCTGTAGGCTTGACAACGACACCTCCTAGAGCTTTTATGGCATCGATCCCTAGAAGCAAGTCAAATCCCAGTGGCTTGCCATGCACCACCAACACATCGACTCTGGCAGACACACCTTCATCAGTGGATACAGAGACCGTTCCAACACTGCAGCACGCATGGGACATTCCACCAATTGTGTTGACATTTACGTTTGTTTTTCTCCAAGACCGGCACCGGTCTGCATGTAAAATTGTCCTGGAGCATCCTGTATCAATAAGCGCCAAACATCGCGTCCCGTCAACATGGATGCTTATCACCAGGAGCGTCGTGTTCACATCTTGGTTGGGAAGGAGACTGGCGCTTATGCGTCCTCCCCTTGCTCGTTTCCCGAGCAGTTCCAAGCCCAGTGTCCACTCTCACCGCAACGGTAACACCGTGTTCCACGTTTTCGACAGTCCCTTGCAAGGTGGCCTTTAACATTGCATTTGAAACAGGTCACGTTAACAGGATTATTCTGGGCCCTGTTGTTGGGTGAGCGTGTGGCCGCAACCACATCCTGATTTTGTTCGCCAGTCGTCGTCAAAATTCTCGCTCTCGACATTAGCTCCCCCATGGTCAGGGCTTTGATGTTCGGCACCTGTTGAAGAGCAATTGAGATGGTGTCAGGGAATCCAGTGACAAAAATTAATTTTGTGAGTCTCTCTGAGCTTTCTCCTGTGAATCCGGCCAATCCAACCAACTGCCTGATTTTGTTGGCGTACACATCCACACGTTCACCAGCCCATCTAACCATAGTTATTTTTCTATATGCTGCAAACGCGTCATCAGTAAATGCCTCCTTTAATCGAGCCTCAATCTGGTCTATTTTCTTTTGATCGTCCTCCTCCATTTCCATGTAGAGGGCCAGCGCATCGCCTTCCAGGTATAAAGGTAGCAGACTCGCTACGTCATCCACCTGCTGAAGTTGTGCGACAAGTCTCACTTTTTTCAGCCACGCTACAACATCTCCCTCGCCAGAGAACGGCTTGATAATATCACTGCTTATCCGCACCTTCGCCATATTCGGGCCGAAATAGCTTGAAACAAAAATGTAGTAGGCAAAAAAAAAATAAATAAATAAATGTTCTGTCAGCAACAGTACAACTTCAAAATAGTCAATATCGCCCACCTCCAGAAGAGAGGGAATTCCTGTCCGTGATAACCGTGGTAAAAGAAGACACACTCCAATCGCCAGAAACACCCACACACACAGTTTGCAGGACACTGCCGACTCGTCTCTGGCCTCCTGCTTTTATAGTGGCCGGGAATTATCCATTTGCATAATCACATGAGACAGAAACGTGATTTTCCGAGAGTTGCATGGGGTAAATGCTAATAAAACCCCCCGGACGCCATCTTGGAATTCTCTTTTTCCCCCCAACTGGTGACACAACAGACATACCCGAGGTAAGCTCTTTTTCCCCTCATTTTAGTTATTGCTGCTTCTGCTACAATTTCCAAAAACATGTAGCTTCCCAATTAAAGAATTTGAAATTCCGCCCCCATCTACTAACCAGAAAAGGAGTAAAAATTCCCCATTGCAAGGTAATCTCCAGATCCGTACGTATAAACAAGAAAGAACTATACTCATTGATGCGTCATCCCTGTTCGGTACTAGTTTAATAAAATTCTTTAACCATAGTTACACAATCCCACTTTTTTCATCTTAACAGTGTAAGGGTTAAAAAATAAAAAATATACATGATAAACTTAGGTAAGTTACATACACTAATTATTGCTATAATTAATAGTGTTAAATAATGATATACATTTTTTTTGTGTCTAAAAACATTTTTTATGTCTAAATATATTATTTTTTTGCATTATGAGGGTATATCTGGGTATATATAGAACACGTGTTATATGTGGATATATGTGGGCTTAGATGTAAGTATATATAGAATAAGTGAGCGTATGTGTGTATAAACTGTATGGTTGCGTGTATGTAAAAAAATATATATTGTACGCATTCATGAATGTGTACGAGTGTATGTGTGTATATATATGTATGTGTAGGTATGTTTATGTATATATATATATATATATATATATGTGTATATATATGTATATGTGTGTGTGTAGATGTATGTGTGTATGTATATGTATTCAAGTATTTATAGGTAACTTTGTATATATTGGAATGCAGCTGTAGAAAATTTCACCAGTTAAATATTATTAAATAGCATAAGGTTATGGATATTACTGATTTTAAACGTTTTTCAGTAAGGTATTATCAGTATTATATTACCTTTGTTTTAACTTATTTAGCATTGAACTATAACCGTAAGGATAATAAAATAAAGATAAAACGTTCCATCAATAAAATTAGAATTAATTTCACAATTAGCTCATAAACATTAGCATATTCTAAACTTTATGTCAATCCTCTTTCTAAAGGAAATATAGATACGTATAAAATTAATAATAATTAGCACCTCATGCGCAATATATATATATTGAGTTGACAGAACAAATACGATTTAAACTGACAATGAGGTTTGAGATGAAACTAGGAAAAATCCGGAAAAAAAGAATTCTTCCATTTACGTATTTGGCCCATCTTTTTATTTTTATTTTTATTTATAGCTTTATTTTGGTTTTTGCTCTTATCTCTATATTCTTCTTGTTCCTCCTCTTCTCTCCCCCCCCCGAACTAAGTCCCTATATCTTGTACACTACCTGACCTCAATAAAGCGACCGGTCAATCTTTATGATTCTTTAATTCTACTTGAAGAGATATCTATTTATATACATGTATGTATGCTTATGTGTGTATATGTATATGTGTTTTTATATATATGTGTGTGTATATGTATGTATATATGTGTGTGTATGTATATTTGTATGTATATATACATATGTATATTGTGTGTATGTGTGTGTTTGTATATGTGTGTTCATGTGTATATAAGGATGAATATGCACATATGTCTCACCCCACTTCATACAACTTACCACTACCTAATCTCCCTAACACTTCGCCCCACTAAAAATAATATATACTTCTAATCAAAAGGTTTCCACTAGACTCTGAATTATTTCGATGGACCTAAAACAAATTTAAACAAGCACTTGCCTGAATTCGGATATATACACAGCTATGCGGATTGCCCAGTATATGGCTTGGAAATTATTACCAAACGGATGTAAAGAACGTATAATATGGATTTTACCAAACAAGTTGGATCAACAAAAACATTCATATCCTTTTTCTACAAATCCTCCTGCTACAGGACTTCTGACAAATGTATTATTTTCACTTTGACTTTCCATGTCTCATTGACTTTAGCAAATAGGGTGCATACCTTTATAACTATTTGCTAATATTTTCTCTCCTCTGATGAGATGGTAGACATCGAAATCCTATAGGTTAAGGAGATTAATTTTCTAAAGCATTCTTTGTCTTGCTTAGAATAATAAAAATTCTTTGATATGAAACTCAACCACTTCATTTCATTTCAATAAGAGTTTTTTGAGATTCATTGAATTACAATTAAATATATATATATATATATATATATATATATATATATATATATATATATATGCATATTATTACGCACGAGCGTGATTGACTGGTCATACTGTAACAAGTGTTAGTTAAAATGCGTGATGACAAAAATACCCCTTCCTTGATAAGATTGCTATTTGATCGATGGAAAAGAAAAAGAAAAGCGAGTTATTTATAACGCCAATACGTGAAGTTACTAACGGAATAGCGCAGATAAGCGGCCCTTCTACTCCTCCTCGTTACATCATACATTTCTTTATCCCTTTACCCTTCCCACATTAATTCTTCCTTTCTATTTCATAAAGAGATAGGGAGAGCAGGGAATTTGAAATATAATTTGGCGCGCAAATGAAACATATTAGGCAGAAAATATGCTTTAACAATTATTCTGAAATCAACCATCATTTAGCAGACAAGCGGAGAATGAAAGTCAGTTATGGAGATATTGTTAAATTCGCCACGCACCCTAATTCTTAATTTGGAGATAACTGCACGGGATAAAGGGGCAACATGCCTATATATATTTATCGATACAGCAGAAAAAGGCAGACACTTCAAGGAACCATGTTTACTGCAAAGCGACGAATGAACGGTTTACCGCAAATATCAAGGAATTGTTAACATTCCGGGAAGCTCGGAGTTGGACTATGACATTTCTTGAATATTTTATTACTGTGGATCATTCATACCATTCGGATTATATCTTTCTCGAAAGATAAGTACACTGTGATTATTAATCTCCCCATTTTTATCCTGACCATGTCCATTCTTATGAATAGCTAATCTCAAATCTTCAGACATTTGGCTTCGTTCAACTAAATGTTGTCTTATATAATATAAATAAAAGATAAGGAGAGAAAAGAGAGATATTGGTTAACTTTCGAACGTCATTCTTTTCCTCTGTTTGTTTTAACACATTGGAACACTGCATTGTATGTTTTGCTTTGTGTTCATTAAATTTATTGCACAATAAAATAGTTTATATATATACATACGAGGGGCGTGCAATAAGTAATGCCCCTGATCCACTTTCAGTTGTCTGATCTAGCTGAAAGTTTGCATGTGCAATGATTTATATATCTACGGGTTATGTGGCAAATTACAGCTCTGAACTAATTGTGGTTTCCGTTTTACAGGTGTTTAACTGAGTCAGGTGTAAAATGGAGCTTGTTAAATGTCGAGCAGTGATCCAGTTTTTGTATTTGAAAGGACGCACACCACAGGAGACTTTTGATGAAATGAAAGAAACTTATGGTGATAATACCCCATCATATGACCTTGTAAAACCCTGGCATCGTGACATGGCCAGAAGTTTGTGGAAACATCTCCCAGATCTGGTCGCCCCCTTCTGCCATTGATGAGACATCTGTCCATCAAGTTTAGGCTGCCATTTTGGAAAATCGGCGCATTACTTTTCGCCAAATAGCCCAAGATGTCAAGATTAGTACAGGGTCTGTGGAAACTATCATTTATGACCATTTGCATATGCATAAGGTGTTTGCCAGATTGATTCCCAGATTGCTCACACCATTCCAGAAGCGAAAACACGTCGAGTGCTCAAGAGTGAATTTGGAGACGTGTCAAGAAGATTAGTCAAAGTTTTTCAAAACACTGATTACACAGGATAAAACCTGGGTCCATCACTATGACCCAGAGACCAAAGCCCAGTCAATGCAATTGAAGCGCTTGGACTCATCACCCCCAAAGAAGGCAAGGCTGCAGCTCTCTGCTGGCTAGGTCATGCTCACAGACTTCTGGTACCAGGACAGAGTAGTGATGACAGATTTCCTAGCAAATGGTACCACATTTACAGGGGCCTATTATGCTTCACTTTTGAGGAAATTAAGGGAAGCTATCAAAATGAAGAGGCGGGGGCAAGTTCAGCAAATACCCTCCTCCTGCAGGACAACGCTCTGGTCCACAACTCGCATGTCGCGAGATCAGAAGCACGGGAGTGTGGTTATGAAATCCTACCCCATCCTCCCTACTCTCCTGACCTTGCACCCTCTGACTTTCACCTCTGTCCAGCCCTGAAGTTGTTTTTTGGAAGGAAAGCATTTCCCAGATGATGCAGCCTTTATTTCTGAAATCACGTCGTGGTTGTAGGACCAACCTGGGGTGTTCTACAAAAACAGTCTCCAGAGCTGCATAAAACGATGGGAGAAATGCATAACTCTGGGTTGTTCCTATGTAGAGAAAGACTGTGCCAAGTTTCGTTGCTCTACTGCTATGGGAAGTGGGTCAGGGGCATTACTTATTGCACGCCCCTCGTATATATCTAAATACATATGTATAATCTTGTTATGCCCGGTCATTTATATATATATATATATATATATATATATATATATATATATATATATATATATGTTCAATTATTTTTTACTATAATAATAAAATACCTACAGACACTAGTGTTTCATCACTTCGGGAATCTTCAGTGTAGTGTGTCACGATTAACACCAGTCGAACGATTCGAACTCGGCAACACGGGGCATCTCTGGCTCGATTAGCAAAGACCGTATTCATCTATCATTAACCGCGTGAAATAACGTCGAATTTAAACATTATAATTGTTTCAAGTGTTCTTTACGTCAGTCAGACAGTGATCTAATCGTTATACGATGATTGATCTATGCATAAGAGCTAAATTGACCGACTTTAATTCAACTGAAGTGCTCAACGATAAGAAGCTTGGAGTGCTTTCCTTTTCTTGTTTCATTTCTTTTTCAGCTAATTTTAAATTTTCCACCCCAAAAGTGCCATAATGTATTTTTGAAAAATAGAAAATTCTATGTTCTGAAGAAAACAAAAAAAATCAACGTAGTTTGCTTGGTGAAGCCGTCGTTTATGCTACAGTGCACATGCGCATAGCGTAAACGGAAGCTGCAAAATGGTGGAAAGTAGTTCGTGGGTTCAGGGGTTAATACCATGCAAACGGTAAATTTGCCCCAATTTGACTATCGGATTCGTCGTCAGCGACCTCAATTACCTATTAAAAAAACAAAACAAATTAGAGTGGTCGGTGTTCTGTTGTAGCGGATCTGGATATTTACCAAAAAGGCAGAATACCACATGGTGACTGATAGAATCTCGCCTTGTCTTCATTAATATATGTCTTTATATCACTCCCTCTCTCTCTCTTTTATATATATATATATATATATATATATATATATATGTATATATATATATATATATATATATATATATATATATATATATATATGTGTGTGTACATATATATATTATAAAAGCAACAGTAGGTTCTGTACAATGCAATGTAGACTAAAATGTATTGTGGACATTGTCAATGCGGGAAGGCATGTGAAGCTTCCTTCTGTGATGAAACCCAAAATAGACCAAGCAATCAATCAATTTGATTTCACTAATTTCAATGACAATAAAATATGGGAGTATAAAACATTTGTTTATCTTCATTTAATCCCGGACAATGCCGGGTCTCCCTGCTAGTATTTATTTAGAATGCTGGTGTTAATTTTGATATTATGTAGCATTTTTTTTCGGCTTTATTCACTTTTCTTGACACCGAGTATCAATATTTCCTGGAATTAATCAGAAAATGATTGTGCTTAGCGTTACAGAGACTATTGATTGTGTTGAAAATGTAAATATTGATACCCGGTATAAGGAAAAGTGGATGAAGCTGCGAAAGAAATGCTACATAATATCAAAACTAGCACCAGCATTCCAAATAATGGAGTGTTCATATTTTCATTTTTCAGTTCCTCAATATCTTTTTTTACATGATGTGATAGATGCATAATTTTCTTGATTTCATTTCAATTAAGTTAAAATCCAATGTTTGTCTTTTTAAATTTAAATTTTACAATTTGAAGAAATTGAATTTTATCGTTTTCAATTTATTTTTATTAGTGCTATACATTTTATATTTGGTTGTGTCATTTCGATTTAAAAGTACGAAATATTCTCTGTGATTAATTGTTACTTACCTTGCTACTTTACCCATAACTTAATCGAAAGTGGTAGGTATACAGTGCCCAGCCGTGCATACGTCAACAAACAAATTCGATTGATTTGAACTTAGCTTGCCTATTACATAGTCCCTGTCTGTATTCATTAAGCAACTCATAGACACCAACATTTTTTAAAATTTCTTCCTTTGAAGAGTAAGTATTCACAGTTAAAGAAAAATTAAGTACTTTCTATAAGCGGAGACAGATGTTTTCTCCCCAGTGTTACTCTTATTATCACTATTATTACCTACTTTTCTGAAGAGTTCTACTTCTGGTCACTTTAAAATACTTCATTTCTACTAAAAAGCACTGTGTTATACCATTATGAACAATGGATTGACTGTGATCATTTGTCTATTAATGATATTGCGAAAGGTATTATCTATGAATTTCCTCTTACTATGAGCAAAACAGTAAGTAGTGTTTAGTTAATCGTATCGTTTATTTTATGGAAATTGCTCGAGACAAGGCACCAAGCTACTTGATATAGGGTGCTAAGAATGATCAAACATTAACCAACAATAAGTATAAGATGGATAGCTGTTTCCCCAGAAAACAGCAATTCTTTCCTCTTTGTCATAAACATGACTGACGACACGTGAGGACTAAAGTAAAGAATATAGAAAGCGAGAGTTACGAGGTTGCCAGAGGTAAACAGAAGAATGATTTTCTACTTTCCTTTACAATAAGCGTTGTGATTTGGGGTTAAATAGCTAGAATGAATGTTTGCGTAGCAATAGTAGTGAGTATTGATATCGATCTTCGATTTGATAAAAGAGTAAATCAGCAGCTATTTTTCAACTCTGAGAGATATTTAGTCCCGAAAGTGTGCATGTACTACAAAAACCCAAACCCACTTTTGTTTTCTATTTTCTACTTTTCTTACAGACAACAAATGTATGCATTACATAATGTTGTAATACCCTTTACAGCGAATAGCCGCTCAGGAAGTAGTACTCATATAACGAGTCATTCTCTACACTGTTATGCACACCGTTAATTGAACACTCTCACAAACAAGTTAGTACATACAATCTCTTATTTAAAAAAAAGGCATGCTAATATAAACACATACATTATGTTCAGCACATTCGCACACAAACATGCATCGAAACAGACATATGCGCTCAATTTTTCCTTATAAACAAACACCTGTCTTTCACCAAAACGTTCTCGGATCATTTTAACTCTGAGTTTATTACAAACTCTTTATACTTTGTTGTCGGAATTTGTCAATAAAAAATCAATTATTTTGTATGTATAGACTTTTTTATTCTTCCATTTCATAATGTGCTATACACAACAAGAATCGATTTTATATTAACTTTTGAGATAAATAAACACTGTCTTAACACAATTCCAATGTATACATTTGCATGAAAATATTCTTCACATTGTCTACATATTTCTGTTTAATGCAAATATAATTTTATTCAATATTTTTTTTTCAATATCGCAACATTCTTGAACGAATTCCTATTTACTTTTTTTCCGTAGCTTATCAAAAAATTAACATAAGTCTGTAGAATTGTCTGGCTTTCTAGAATCTACAAAAATGTTTTTATTTGGAAAGAACGAAGAATATTCTAAATTCAAAATTTTCCAAACAAAATAGGAATTTCTAAAAAGAACTTCAGGATGTATTCAAAGAATCATTTGCCATTCAAAACTTAATTATTTTTTTTTTAAAAATAAGTATAGAAACTTGAACATATGAATAAATTTATTTGACTCGATTTTAGTTAATACTAGCATGACCCATTAACCGACGTTGCCGGGTGGAAGCATGCCCCCTTCCCCTTGTAAAAAGTTTAAGTACGGCTGTTGTTTATATTGCCCAACCTCCTAACATTAAGAACGGTTTTTGGAATAGACACGCCCAACATCCTCATGGTAAAAATGACCTTCGGATTGGACACCCCAAACCTACCCCTGTTACGAACGGTTTTCGGAATAGACACCCCATTTTTGTAAGGGGCGGGTTGTCAAAATATCTGCCCCAAGTGTAATCTTGGTAATCGTTGTCATGATCCCGATAGCGAAAATACTATGAACCAATCTTGCAATTTGGGGTGTGCATTGTCGGTCGGAAAAAAATGAAAATGTTGGGTACTTTTGTATTTTTTGTTGCCGTGCTGAAATAATAATGCTATTATTTTGAAAGCCATTCTTAACATGTTAGAGGAGTGTGTTTTGTAAGTAATCTGTGCTTCCACCTTAAAATTTAATAATCACATGATTACATGTTCAATAATAACGTTATTAAATTTTACCTGTATAAAGTTTGTGAAGAAATAAGGAAGCTATGTTTCTTATTATTCGAAAAACTACCTATTTGCGTACAACGATAATGTGGTATTTTTATTTAAACGCAATTAGGTCACAAATAACGTAGGTAAACTATAATGATTTTCTTTTATTCGAAAAACTACTTATTTGTGGACATTTTTTATGCGATATTCTTTCATAAAACGCAGGTCACTAATAAAGTTGGTAAACGATAATTTTAGTATAATAATTTCTAGAAAAAAATTTTGCGCTTCAAACGCAAATAGATTCCAAAATGCTCCCCACGGGACAGGGTTAGACACCAGGATAATTTTTTAACGTGCAGAAAAGGAACAAAAATAAAATTTGTCTCGGAAATTGAAGTGTAGCATGTGAAGAACAGATACTACACTTAGATCTTGGCCCGAATGCTAAGTTCCAAATATCGTAAGTAAATCACAATTTTTAAAAAAATAATTTCGCAACTGTATTTTCTATTAAACTAGCGAGGGGTACCTGTTTAGAGGTGTGTGTGAAAACTCCGGAGGGGGGGGGGGTAAAATAAAATAAAAATGTTTTGTGTGAGGATCGAACCGTTGAGGTAAAGTTGTAAATTAAAGTGTGAAAAAAAAGACTGCGACGGTTTTAACCATTGCCCACCGCGAGATGCTAACAGAAACATTATTTAATTACTTGGATTTGGCAGGTGCACGTTTTAATGACTTAATGAGGTCAAGTTTGACTGCGGGATAGTATTTCATTTACTGCGGGAACGCTTTTTTTTATTTTTATTTTCCCAAAATGTTATAGGAAAAAGACTAACCCACATGCGGCGAACGACAAATGTTGAATATTTATCTTCCCGAAGTCGAGCAAATTAAATAGACAGGCGAGCTTCGTTGTTAACTCTGAGATATTACGATTTATATGTGATATAAAAAGTTTTAAAAAGTTGTGAACCGACTGACCGCTTCTCTGAAAAAAAGCCTTTTGCAGACATACAGAAAAAGCGAACACACCTACAAACATACATACATTTTCGCTTTTATATTTATAGATAATTTTGTGTTTATGCAGGAAGATTACCCCCAGGGTTATTTTTGTAAAAAATGCTGATTTCGCAACTGTATTTTCTAGAAAATGATTTTATCCTTAAAACGCAAACGCGTCCCAAAAACAAGATGTTGTAATTTAAAAAATAATTTCGCAACTATTTTCACCACGGACATTTGCATAAAAAATAGTCATATAAAAATTAATAGTACTCAACCAACAATTATATTGATTAATAATCGAAAAACTACTTAATGAGGACAATCGCACTGCGGTATTTGTTGTAAGCATACTATTTCCCCTTAAAAATTAACTAAAGTTCGGTGTATAAGAATAAAAACAACGGCGTGTAAGATTAAAAATAAAAAAAGACAACAATAGTTTCGTTCGTAATGTTTATAAAAAAAAGGGAAGGTCTATAAACTTCTATGCGTATTGTTTATAAGCAAAGGAAATGTTATGTCTAAAGTAAATAAAAAGTGTGTAATCTTGTTCAAAAAGGTGTTTCTCTATCGCTCTCTATGTCTCTGTCTGTCTCTCTCTGTCTTTCTCGCTCTCTCCCTCTTTCTGTCTGCATCTCTCTCTTTCTGTCTGCATATCTATCTCTGTCTGTCTGTCTGTCTGTCTGTCTGTCTGTCTCTCTCTCTCTCTCTCTCTCTCTCTCTCTCTCTCTGTCATTATCTCTATCTAGGTATCAGTCTTTTTACTTCTCTCCCTATAAGTCTATCTTACGGAATCTGTGTATTTTTATGTGTCCCGGTGTATTTGTTTAACAAATCTGTCGTTCGCCCGCTGGTCTAGCAAACCTCGAATATCGTCTAAGTATTATGTTTTTTGCCGAAAGCAATAAGTTTAATAAACAACAGTTGGAGAAGTTAAGTAATATAATGTGGAAAAGGAAAATGTAACAGAAAAGAAATCGGTTGTTTATCGGCCATGTTTTTGGAGAGCCTGTGTGTTCGTTTATTCAATAAGGTATCTATTTTCGAATAAGCGGGTTGAGAGGTAGCAACCAATGAGAACTGAAGGAAATGTGTAACAGAGAAATTATTATTTCTTGTAAGAGAAATAAAAAGTTAATGCTTTGTATAGGAGTTTAAAATCCAGTTAAGAAGGGTAACTGGAGAACATAGTAAGAATATGTATATAAATTCCGGGTGTAGACTGGTGGTAGGAAGAGTACTGTAGACGGAGAGGGAAAAATAAGAACTACTTCTTCGGTAGATGATGGCGATCGTCATGATACATATACTAGGATGTAATATAGGGAATAAATCTAACGAATAAATGTGTCTATAACAGCGGTTAAAGTTAGATAAGATGGCTGATAATAGTTTATGCATAATAAATTTGTACGTGGCATCTGTTGTTGTAAATCTATGGTATTTTGGTCCAGAGGAGGAAAACTGCGTCTCTTTAATTATATATTGAGATGTTCTTTCTTTTATATATACATTGCCGGATTTACCTAATATTATGTGGGTGCTCATGGTTCGGCCTCAAATGCAATATAAACTAACATCTTAATCTTTCTTGGGCATAGTCCCAATTTGTAGCTCCTTACGTCCGAGTGGCAATATGCCTTGTTTGGAATGAAGATGAGTAAAATTATATATATATATATATATATATATATATATATATATATATATATATATATATATATACGAAACTTACTAAGAGAATGTCAAAAGTATATATAAATGGTTTTAAAAATGTATTTGCAATTTAAAAAGTGTTCTTTTTATGATGGCAAATATTAATACTAAGTCCATTTCCTTCATAATTGGAGTGCTGAATCCACACTTGATCCTAGTATGGCCCAATCGTGCTGTAGAGACTAAATGTGGCCCTATACAACATGGAAGTTACCCAGTATCATATTCTGGTTAAGTTGGCACTAATGATATCAGATCAGTGCAAAAGTTTTTGCCAGTTCGTAGAAGGTGCATTTTCAACAACTGCAATTTCTTTTATGCATGTTGTTATTGCTGTATATAATTTATATATGTTTTTATGTATATATTTTAAAGCATTAATTATATTTTTCTCCAATATTCTCACCCATGTTGACTGGAAAACGACCTTTTGTAGTGAATAGAAAGGCAGCCACCTTCTATCATCATAATGCTCGTCCTTACATCTCACTACTGATTAAAAATGTTTGCGCTGATAGTCGTTATACACCTATGATGTGTTTAATTGATCTACTTTGCATTTGAGGCGACTAAGTCGGGAATTCGGAAAAATGGTCGATCAAACTTTTCACTCTCCCTTGGTTTGAGAAAGTGATGTCTTAATCTTCGGGATTTTTTTTTTCATGGTGTTGCGTCAGGTAGGTTGTTTGCAAGCAAGCTGGAATAAACATTCACAGAAATAACCAATCGTTCAGTAAAGATGAAATGTGATCATATTCTCTACAGTTAAATGAAAAATGTTAACTGCATGGACACATAAAAGGTTCACATTCGACATAAGTGTTATAAGATGATTAATCCATTTCCAGAATAATAAACTTACCCAAGCAATAAATAAAGTAAATATCTAAACGTTGCAGCAAAGATTAATGCCATTCATTTCACCTGTTACTCTTCGATTGCTGATACATGCTAATCCGTCTGACACAAATTGGGTCATTCTAGTAGTATTATAACTGTCGGGACAAGGCATTCGGTCTGGGTAGTCCTAAGAAGTTTATCCTCCTAGATTTTACCTCCCGTCTTTCAGATGTAAACTCATTGCTTAGTGCCTGTGGCATCCTGACTGGAGTGCTGCTGGGACTGCCCAAGCAATCTTTACTAGTGCAGATAGCTTCTCTTTTAGGAATGCTGGCCTGAACTTCCCCAACTCCTGATCTTGTGTTACATCTTGCAGTGGGAAGAAAGTAATACAGTGATTCATTGCATTCAAATGCTACTTGCTCGCCGACACATGCTGGTAAAGGTTTCTAACTTGACAATTAGTCTATCAGAAACTGAATCATTTCGATGACCTTTGATTTTGCAGACTGAGGCATTCGTTTTGGATAGTCCTAGGAGGTGTATCCTCCTTATCCTTGCCACCACTGTTTACGGCAGAATAAGTATATTTCTGCCTGCCTGGAGCACACCAACCGAGAAATGCTGACAGGACAGCTTAGGCTATTTTTAATAGGTCAGAGTGTTCCTCTTTACGAGAACTAACTTGATTCTGCACACCTGTGTTGGGAAGGAAGTAAATACAAATGATCAGTAACAGTTATGGTACTAGAATCATGACATGTTCTGTAACATACATTTGTTAATACACTTTTTGTTAATTATATTACTGTGTTTGCCTTGATTAAAATTGGCCTGCAAGGCTGCAACACTAAGCAAGGTATGATTGGGACCAAATTAACATACGTCGTGTTGTCATCACTAAATCATATAGTATATATTCTTGATTAACAGGCCATATGTATATCTATGTACGTTGTTCTTATATATAACGGACTATCGTCCTTGTATCTAAATGTCTATCTTAACGGCCCATGACTCGTTTAGTTTTTGTATGCGCATATCAGAACATATAATACACGAAACAAAGATAACATACTGTCCGCTGTTGATTGCCTCTGTCATTTGACCGCTACCTGGGGGATTTTTCAACCGTCCTTGGGGAGAAGGAACCTTTTTAAAGGAAATGCTTCAAGACAGGGACCCAAGATGAATGAGTGGTTTTTAATATATATTTTATTCACTCCTCAGGCATCTCGTTACAGGAGAACTGGAATGAATCTTGGCTTGTGTGTTCTCTATTTGAGACTGCCCCCTCCCCATGGGGAGATCTTCTTAACGCATCTTGCTGGTTCTGTGTCTCAAATCCAACTTAATAAAGCTTAACTCACCTTACTCAAACCGGAGAAGCTGACATGTCACGTCAGGTTCCCATTCGGACACTTCCGGTGCAAATAATCGGTCACAGAGTTTGATACATGTCAAAACATGTAACTATTCAAATCTCTGTTGTCCACTCGCCGCAAGATAGATATATAGATATATAGATAGATAGATAACAGACAATTAAATGCTTCTACTTTGCTATTATCGAAAATTGAAAAGTATGATGAAAAGGTGCTGAAAAAGAGGAACAAGAAGATGGTGTGACGTTACATGATAGATGATGATATATTATGATTTTTTTTATGAAGATTATTCCAGACAAGGCATGAAGCCACTTGATGTAAAGAATTAAAAAGAATTAACGACGAGAGATGCCTACTGTCTTTAGTTTTGAGAGGGTAAGAGGAAAACAGTCAGCAGGAAAAAAGTTTCACAACACAGCAGTTATTGGAAAGAAGCTACTTGAATAGGAAAATGTGCTGTAACAGCGAATTGATGAATATCATTAGCGCAACCATTTCAGCAAGTTGGAACAAAGGAAGCAGGGAATAAAAGTACATGTAGAAAAGAATGACTAACAACATAACGTTTGTACAGAGAAGAGATGCGCTTCTGAACTTTACGAAGAACCCGCAAATGGAACAGAAATTCACCAGGCCAAATATGACAATATTCAATACAGCAGTTGATAATAATGATGACGGTTGTAGTGATGATGATGATGATGATGATGATGATGATGATGATGATGATGACGACGACGACGACGACGACGATGACGACAATGATGATAATGATGGTGATGATGATGATGATGATGATGAGGAGGAGGAGGAGGAGGAGGAGGAGGCATCTCTATAACATTATTTTCATCACCATAAATGTATAATAAATCGATCAATAGAAGGAAAAGCAATATCAAAAGAAAGAATGATAAACTCAATCCAGGCAAAAAATACAATTTTTTATTATCAGCTCCTACAAAAAATAAAAAATAAAATAAAGATTTCGTAATGAAAGAGAGTTTAGAGTGTCTTAAGAACCTGATATCTGATGAAAGCGGTAGTTTGCATGTATGGACAAATTGAGTAGACATGTCACTATCAACTATTTATATATAAGGACTTCTCGCATGTGTCAAGTCTGTATGTCCGAAAGAAAAATACCGGGAGAAAAAGAAGAAAAGTTGTGTTTGTGTTTTTATAGTATATATATGTAAATATATGTAACAATTTCTGTGGCTGGTGGAAAGAAACTGCTGATTAAAGATTTCTTTTTCAACGGAGAGTCGATACTTAAAAAAGCAGCTTCGTTTAGAGTCATCAGTTTTTAAATGTACTAAACCATCTTTTAAAGAGACCTTGTTGTTATTTTGTTACGTTTAATTATAAATAGCATTTCGTCAATTTGTCACACTTGAAATAGCATTTTTAGATTTCGTCTCGGCATATGAGGATCAGTCATATTTGTTTGGAATCATCTTTCTAACAGATCAGATTAGCATAAATAAGCAATCGTTTAATAAAGACGAAACGCGTTAAACTTTTTTTAATGACTAGCAGAGAGATCAGTTGTTTCCCGGTATTGAATGCTTCATACTCCAATATTTTTTTATGGAAATCGGTCAAATCACCCATTTTTCAATCAAATCGATTGATTGTCTGCAATGACTTAGTACATTATAGTCTACATTGCACCGTAGAGAACCTACTATTGATTTTATAAAATTATTTTTATATATAATAGCTTGAATTAAAGTTCAAAATGCAAAAAAAAAAAAAATAATAAAATCATGTATCATGCTTCAATTGTGCTCTAAACAGAAACATTCATTTCGAACGCATCCTTGTCATATCAAAGAATCTACTATTCGTTTTATATGCCTGGTCTTACTACTTGAGCAATGATTATGGCTTGAATTTAAAATGAAAAAGTCAAATATAATGGTGCAATTGTGTTTTAAACGTTCATTTCCAATGCACCCCTGTCATATCAAAGAACCTGCTGTTAATTTTATATGTCGGGTCTTTCAGCTTGTGTGGTAATAAAACTTTTCAATGCACTTGTAATGTTAGGCTGTGTAAGGTGTTAACTTTGGTCAAAATCGCGTGTTCCTTCTTTCATTGGATTATTTCGATTATCGATTATCGAAGACATTCTGATATAAAATCTATTAAACAACACTGTCAAGCACATAAAGTACTTTGGTGTGAAATTTTATAAAAATCAGCCCACTCGGTGTGGAGTCCATAGGGAACGAACTCACACATAAAGTGACTTTTATATCATAGTAGAGATTGAGATATAGATTAGGGTTGTTGATGATTATATGATTTGTGAACTTCATTCAATGAAAATTTAAAGGTGTGTCTATTTTAAAGGCGAGTGAAGCGTTCTTTCGCCTTCGTAGGCAATCACTTTGAGACGGTGTCTCTATGTAGGTACTAGTCCACTTCATCACATGGGGTCGGAGTCAAGAAAATCATTCCACCAATAAAAATCTTGTCTCAACTGAAGAAATGATTTCCAAAGAAAATCCATCGCTTTTCCGATCATGTAGTTTGGAAAATGACCTGGCCAGAAATAGGTTAGTTTGAAAGTGATATCATGATACGATCATAAAAATCTTATTTCCAAAAATAAGCTTAACAAACCTAAATGTCTATTTACTTTTTCATATCTATGTACAAGGTGTCTTCAGTAAGTATCCAGACTTTTTTTTTTGTGCCGGTATTTAAAATTGAAAATTCAGTATCTTATTTCTATACATCTTATAAGATGACCAATTAATTTTTATGATTTCAGGTTCAAATGAACAGCTACAGCAGGAATTTGAATACACCCTACTAAAGCGTGATTATCACAACTGGTGAATTTCAAAAAAGAAATATGAACATGAGGACAATTTAGAAGAACGATATGCAATAAAATTCTGTGTTAAACTTGGAAAAATACCACAGAATCGTATGCTTTTGAATAATCTTGCATGAATCCATCATCAGTTTTTGTGGCACAGAATATTCAAGGAAGGCTGGGAGTTTATAAAAGATGATGAGCGGTATAGGAGGGGTAAAGAAGTCAAAACTTGAGAGTTGATTGGCCAAATAAAGAGTTTCATGGATAAGGACCATCGTGTGTCTATAGAGACAAGAAGTGCACAGTTTGATGTCAGTGTGGGAACTGTACACACAATTATTCGCAAGGAAATGAAGATGTGCAAGAATTGTGCCAATGTACCAGTCCACAATTCCATTCTTGTCAAAGACTATTTGAGTAAGATGAGAATCAAGACAGTTCCTCGCCGTCCTTTTAGTTCAGACCTTGCACTCTGTGACTTGTGCTTATTGCCAAAGCTCAAAGAAAACCTTAGAGGCTGTTGTATCAAGACAATTGAGGAGATGAAAGAGGCTGTGTCGAGGGTCATTGACACGCTCACACAAGAGGACTTCCATGGGGCCTTCCAGAAGTTTTTAGAACGATACAACAAGTGCATTATAGGCGGAAGAGATTACTCCGAAAGGGAATACTGTTTCATGTATGTATTATCAATAAAAATGCCCATACGGAAAAGGTCTGGAAACGTATTGAAGGCAGCCTGTATATACAAGCAGCGTTTGAAAAAGTGCGTGTAACCCAACCTTCTTTATCTCTTCCTCTCTCAACTGGTTCAATATAATAAAAACGTGCAAATTGAATATACGCATCTTTTTTTTCTCTTCTTAACGCAACTCACACCATTCGTAAAACATGATAATTTGCTAAAATTCAATTACGTGAAGCCGATGATAAGTTTCTGTTCAGATGTTGTGAAATGTATTTTAGCGGGAAAATGTTTTCATAATTGAAAAATTAGAAGAGATATTATATAAATTGATAATCAGTCGGCAGAAGCAAAGCGTTCATCAAAACAAGAAATTTCACATAAAGATATTTTCAGTTCATTATCTATGTCTTTAATTAAATGACAACTTAAACATTATAATTAATACCATCTGCGGGGAGAAACCTCTATCTTGGGAAATATTAAGGCAGGCATAAAGATGAATATGACATATATATATATATATATATATATATATATATATATATATATATATATATATATATTTGTCATATTCATCGTATATATATATATATACATGTATATATATGTCATATTCATCGTATATATATGTGGATATATATATCTGTCATATTCATCTTATATATGTATATATATACATATATATATATATATATATATATATATATATATATATATATAGAGAGAGAGAGAGAGAGAGAGAGAGAGAGAGAGAGAGAGAGAGTCTTGGAAGTTTTTCAAGTTTTAATTAAAACCATATGAAGAAAAAATAGTCCCAAGCCCTTTGTTGAAAAACTCTTTTGTTTCTAAGTCAATTTCATTGCATTAGTTTGTTTTTTTCAAGAATTTACGTTAAACTTAACATTATTGTAGGAATCATTAGTTGTTTACAATGAAATACTTTTCCAAAATTTAAAAACAAAGCAGCATTTTATCTCATGGCTCTCCAACAGCGTTGATCAAACACCACCTCCTTTAAAAAATAAAAAATAAAAAAAATATTTCGAACATCAAATCTAGTTGTTTGCTCTAGATTAATTTTTTGCTTTTTACCGGTGTTGTTCGTCTTTGTACAAGAAAAAATATTCATCATTTACAAAGTTACTGCATTTATATAGAGTTTGGACGAATCCATCATATTACTCATAATCTCTATTCGTTATTTATATTTTTGTATGTATATTATTATTTACTTTAGAATATTTTATATTATACTAGCAGAGCTACTCGGCGTTTCCTAAGACCGTATAAAACAATAAAATGACGTTGCATTTTAATATACCTGCTACTCTAAACATATTGAGAACTTTTGGAGGGTAGCCGAGACTCTCTTAAACCGTGGTAGGTACCCCATTTAATGATGGCGTCACGACAAACTAGTCCTGGCGAAACATCAAGTATTCAACTACCAACAAGATTTGAATTACACTACAAACTCGTGTAGTGAGTTCAATCTCGGCTGCGGCCGTGCTGGTATGAGTATAGTTTGATGACTATCATTTTCTATCTCGAGCAAAGTCGAATAAATCTTGTATAAAAACAGTATAAAAAACAGTCACATTTTTCCCCGGCGACACAGTCTTTGTACATATCTGCTCTATTCAGGATATTGAGCACTTTGGATTTACTAACTTATACTCCTTGCCATGCATGATACTGTATTATTCCTATTTAAATTCATAGGCAACACCGTGTACTTTGTCTTGTATACAGAATAATTAAAAAAGCAAACAAAGTCTTTCTACCGGATAATGCTGCGTTTAAACACACTTGCTCTATCTGGGAAATTGTGCACTCTTGCATTACTCTATACCAATTACCAGATAATATACTTTATTATTATAATACAGTACGGTATTATTACTATCATTAATCCCGGTCAACACCAAGTAGATTATCTTGTATAAAATCGCATAAGAGAACAGAATGTTGTTTTTTTTTCTGGGCAATGCGATTATTCTCTCTATCTAATATATTGAGCACTTTGGATTGACTAACATATATCCCTTATCCGATATGATACTTAATTGTTACACATATTGGTCTTATGCAATCGTGTATTTATTACTAAATACCACTTTCCAAATATGCTATTATTATTATTATTATTATTATTATTATTATTATTATTACATTCGGATGGAATAGTGCTGCCAAATGGAGAAATTATGAAAGAAATAGAAGATACAGGGTATAGGTATTTTGGAGTGTTGGAGGGTGTATGCATCATGAACAGAAAAATGAAGGAGAAAGTCAAGAAAGAGTATCTTAGAAGAGTGAAACAAACTGCGAAGTCGAAATTGTATGGAGCAAACCTAATGAAAGCGATGAATGCATGTGCAGTCAGTGTTTTGAGGTACCATGCAGGAATTTTAGAATGGTCTGACAAGGAGTTGCATGTCATGGATATCAAAACAAGAAAAGTTTTAGCAATGTTTGGTATATTCCACATTCGAAGTAGTGTAGCAAGGCTGTATCAAAAGAGGAAAGACGGTGGGAGAGGATTGAAAAGTGTGAAAGATTGTGTTAGAACTGAGATGTCGTTGAAGGAGCATGTGGTTAGAAGTGAGGAGTGGATGCTTAAGGTTGTGGCCAATGAAGTGGAGGTATGTGAGATCAAGGCTGATTATGTGAAACGTATGGATAGAGAAAGGGCAGAGGAACTGGCTAGGAAGAAAATACATAGAAGGTTCTTCCAGGATATAGCAGAAGTGGCTGATGAAAGATGATGGCAATGGTTTAGAGCTGGGTATCTGGATAAGAGTACTGAAGCTTTTGTTTGTGCAGCACAAGAGCAGGCATTAGGAACATGATTGTTCAAAAAAGTGGTTCTAGGAGAGGAAGTTGCTGCAGAATGCCGGATTTGTGGTAAGATATCAGAGTCAATTGCGCACTTTGCAGCAGGGTGTAGTGGATTAGCCCAGAGAGAGTACCGCAAAAGACACGATCGTATAGAACTCCGGATATATTGGGAGGTCTGTAAGAAGGTTGGAGTGAAGTGTGCTGGAAAGTGGTTTGAGGAGGTGCCTGATGAAGTGAGAACAAGTGAGGATGGCAAGGTAGAGGTATGGTGGTACAAAAATGTCATAACGACCGAGCAATTGGAACATAATCGTCCGGATTTGGTCGTCATTGACAAGGTCTCAAAAAACTGGCGGATTGTAGATTTCTCAGTACGCTGGGGCAGGAATGTGAGAGAGAAGGAGAATGAGAAGTGGAGCAATTATGCTTCATTGGCCTTGGAGATAAGGCGTATACACGGGGTTAAAACACAAATAATCCTGATCGTAGTAGGTACGCTAGGAGTAGTATCAATTCGTCTGGAAGGACAATTGAAAAACTACAAATCTCCGATTTTTTAAGCGGTCTTCAGACTTCTGCTATTCTAGGTACCACCAACATCCTTAGGAAAAACCCTTGATCTTTGAAGCTCCTGGTTTGGAGCCGAGATTGAAGGAAATCCTCTGGAAATGAATTCCATCCCTTTTCCAGGGAGACGTTGATAAACGACATCAGAATCATCATCATCATCATCACCACCACCACCACCACCACCATTACTACTACTACTACTACTACTACTACTACTACTACTACTACTACTCCCAGGCATTGCCGAGTAGATTTTCTTGTATAAAATAGTATTAAAAACATAATGATGTTTTTTCCTGTGGAAAATCGACATTTAAATATACTTGTTTTGTATATATTGTTACTATTGCGCGGGTTATATTACTAAACAAACGATTTATACAGTGTCCGGACTGATTATAAACAAATATTACTACAAACGCAATACAAAACTTGGGATTTTACTTTCCATTGTTAAGTGAGTGATTTACCAATTCATCAGCTAATGAAAAAAATCAATATTATTTTGCCTAGATCAATCAGGACACTTTGATGGCAGTTGTTTTCATTCAGAGGAACGGAAGAATGAGAGTGATTTAATAGGTCCAATTTCTCCTTTGTCGGGAGATCAACAAAAATTTTAAAAAATCAACAAAAATAAAGAAAAATCTGTATGATCTACACTAAAAATCAAGTAGTTTTATTTTTAATAAGAAAATTATTTTTTTGGCTAAAGGATAAGCAACAATCTTGTGACACCACCTTGAAAACAAATTGATGAAATAAGACAAATAACTTCAAATGATTCAAACGTTTGCGAGGTTTTAGAAAGTCATTCTTAGCATGAGAGGGATTAGAAAAACACAAATTTGCTTAAAAAATATTTTCTTTACAAAAATAAAACTATTTGATCAATTTACATATTTTTGCATATACGGTATTTGCTTTCCGTCACGGGTACGTAAATTATACAGATTTTTCATTTTTTTATGACGGAATGGAGATCTGGACAAGCGCCAAAATAGCTGATTATGATATTGTCCGTTCCTTCAGCCGTCAGAAATAGAAATCTTCGGTTGTGTACGTTTTTAGGACTCCAAAATTCTCTTCTCAAGAAACTATATTAAATACCATAAATCGACTTTTAATAGTAAAAAGAGGATTCAGTAACACCTAATAAATAAAAGATATCCATAAAGATCTCATTTATAAATTTCTATTTTAACTGCAACCCAACGTCCATCTTTAAATTGACGACTTTTATAAGTCTTCGGGTCTGCTGAAAACGAATATCACATTCAACTTTGGGGAAGACTAGTAATTTTTTTTGGATAGGAAATCATCCTCCCCCCGTGTTACTTAATAAATGTCAGTGGCGTCCGCTATTCTTAACATGGGGTGGTGCATTGTAATAAACATGCGCATAAGTACTCTTCAGTTAGAAAAAAAAACATGGCCACCAGCAAAAACATAATGGATTACATTAGATAATAAATACTTAATATCCAGAAAACTACTTGTTTGCCCCAAATTTAAATGCGATATTAGTTTTCAGCAGACGCGAAAAACCAAGAAAGTCGTCAATTTAATGGAGAATGCTAAGTAAAAAAAAAACGATTTAATTCTTTAATATTGGGGGACAAACGTGTACTAAAGTTAAACGCGTGAGAATGAAGGAAAAACAAATATAAAACAAATAACCTTTATCAGAAGCATAAAAAGAAACCTTTGTACTTATTGTAAAATTTTCGGTGCTTCTGCAGAATACGGACTGTGCTGATCGAATTACTATTTAAAATCCATTTTTAACAAGGGGAGGTGAGACTTTATTTTAACTATTCTGTACTTTCACCTAACAATTTAACAAACAAAAGATACCATAAAAATTAAATTTAACTTAGAAATTCTATATTAAAAATAGCTCGTCCCGTATTCTGCATTAATATTTAATTTTCATGTGCGGATATAAAGTGTAAAATTTATTATCTATGAATTTGTTATCGTCACTATTACTTAGCTAAACATGAGTTTATTTCAACATGGCCGCATTTTGTAGAACCATCCTTGGGCTTATGCTTACGGTTTCACCCGTAGCTTTTGATTACTATCTTGTAAGCCTGTAATTAGAGATCATCTCCCCGCCCCGCATAAATGACGGCCATTTTGGAATATAATCGGTTTGGCCTAAATAAGCGAAACGATAACTAACTCATCGATAAAAAATCAATATCTACACTCGAAAATAAGATAGAAAAGTTTTCTTGTATTTGGTCACAGTTATTTGTTGTATATCTATGTTGTACCCTTTTGTGTGCTGGTAACTCTACAACACCTCTAACATTTTTAAAATATATTTTTCAATTAATTTTTGGAATTATTTTGGAGATGAGTAACATATGAGATAACAACAACTACTAAAAGCAGTAATGCTGTGGATGTAGTTGGAGAATTCAACATTCCTATCCCGTGTGTGGGTGCGTGTACGTATGTCTAAATGATTAAGCGCATTTTTTTTTTTTTTTTTTTTTTTTTGTTTACACAGTGATCACCACTTATCAAGGCCCGGAAGACACTCATGGATAAGGGTTATTGTAAGTACATCACGTTAGTGAGGAGATTTTATGAAGTGTTTAATTAGGGGGGCGGCTCATTAGGAATTTGTTAACATTAGACTTGAAGACATCCAAGTTGTAGTCCGGAGGGAAGCAGGCAGACGGAACAGAGTTCCACAGGCGTGCAGTTCTAAGAAAGAAGCTTTGCTCATGAAATCCGCGTTTTGATTTAGGCACAGATATAGAGTGGGGGAAATTTTTCACAGTGGATTCAGCTAGACGGGTGTTTTTCGTGAAAGATTGGCGAGGGGGGACCAGGGATTGGAGTTCAGACGAGCACCTGCCATGAAAATAACGATAAAACAAGGATAGGCTCGCAACGTCTCTTCTGTGGGAGAGGGGTTGCAGGGTAGAGAAAAGGGCATCCCCCACTAAACCACGAAGTCTATTTTGTACTCTGTCAAGGCATGATAGGCTGTTTTTGGCAGCTCCTGCCCAGATATGGCAACAGTATTCCATCCTTGGCCGTACTTGGCTTTTATATAGATAGAGAATTGCATCAGTAGTGAGATATCTTCTGGAGCAGTAGAAGGATCCCACCATCTTTCCTGCGACCTTGGCAACAGACTTGATGTACGTGTTCCATTTCAGATCAGGAGTAAAGGTCAAACCCAGAAGCTTGTCAAAACACGGGGCCTCACCCAGACGAGAGCCATCCATCACAATTGATGCCAGCTGGGGATCAGAGCGTTGATGATGTAAGGATAGGAGTTTGGTTTTGGATGCATTAATATATACATGCGTGTTTTGGTTGGGGAAAAAAAAGTATATATATATATATATATATATATATAAAATAAAAATAATTGTTAGCGATGGATGTGTGTGAGTACGTGTGTGAGTGTGTAGGTGGGTATGTATATATGTATGTTCCTACATATATTTCTATGTATGTGCGTGTGTGTATGTGTGTGTGCCTGTGTGCGTGTGCATGTGTACATGTACATGAATGTATATGTATGCGTGTGTGATTGTGTGTGAGTGTGTGCTATACATGGGGAAAGAAAGTCTTTAAAGATAACCCTAAAAAAACATAAAAACCTTCACCAAATGGACCAAAAGCCACTCTTTGAATATAACTTTGACCGGACACTTTGAACACTTACATTTGGAGTCAGAATGTCTGAGACCACACATCACTCTGAAAAACACATTTAGTATCAGCGGAGGTAACTCTACAAACTCCCATTTTAAAGAAAACTTTTTACGAAAACATCTGAAGAGAGCACACCCTAAGCTCGAAACCGTTATAAAAATATTTTAAAATAAAAATATGATGAAAACCTTTTTAAAAAAGCCACAATTGTTGATGGCTACACTCTTTTAAATATACATTTTTTTCTCTCGTTGGAACTACACAACCATCACTTTAAATATATTTATATATATATTAATGATTAATTTTGTACTTGCAGACACTAGTGTATCATAGTTTCGCAATCATCCGAGCAGGGAATGATTACTGCTGATCAAGAGATTCGAACCTAGCCACAAAGTCACCTTTGATTCCATTTTCCGGCATAAATTAACACCAGAAATAACTAGGAAATTAAACGCCCATATATTTCAAATGCATGCATTATAGTAAAGTCATCAGAGAATGTTCTAATGACCGGAACTCGTAAACGTTTCATATACGCTATTTGACTTTTTTTGTCTTTATTTTCCCAGACAGGGCTCAACTTTATTAATCTTATAGAGGCTTATAATTATAAATATTAATAATTAATTTATACCCCCCAGACACTAGTGTTTCATAATTTCACAATCATCAGTGCAGAAAGTGATAATTACTACTGGTTGAGAGATTTTAACCTAGCTACAAACTCACCTTTGACTCTATTTGCTAGGACGTTACCCCTGGGCCAACATCAATTAAGGGAAATTAAACACCTATAAATACTAAATGCAGAATAACAGTAAAGCAATCATAGAGTGTTCTAACAACTGGAAATCGTGAAGTTAAATATATATATATATATTAAAATAGCTTGATTCCCTTAGCTTTCGTGTTAATGATTGGTAAGCCAGAGGGTGAATACCATCCAAAGGGTCACATTATTATATTAAATTCAAGAAGAAAAAAAACCACGAAATATTTTGCATGCGTTCGTTTCTAACACAATTTAAAATATTATATTATAGATTTTGTTAGAATTCCCCAAATAGTTTTCTTCGGTACCTTTCACAACATCACACACTTAAGTAAAGCAAAAAGATCCAAATTCTTCTACTTTAAAAAATAGTTAATTATTATCGTATAAACACGCCCATGTGCATGAATTTGTTATAATACTACTTTTAACCACAATGATAATTGTAATATATAATAAAATAAAATTAAATGAAATAATAAATAATAATGAATTATATTATATAATTTCAAGTAAAGAATAAAAGAAAATCAATAATTGGAAAAGGACAAAACACATCGAATACGGAAATAAAGTAACTATCTATGAACATAAACATAAACAATAATAATAATAATAATAATAATAATAATAATATAACATTCGAGAAGATTATAAAATATAAAACATACGTAGTATTATAAAAAGATTTTTATAGAATAGTATGAAATGAGAAAACAATCGAAGGATGCAATAAGAAAAATATAAAAATAAATAAATGAAAAAAGCAAATGGAAAAAGTACGAAAAATAAAGACAGAAAAAGATAAAAATTAAATTTAAAAAATGTGTTTGCGTATGTGTATACATGAAAATATGTATACACATACACTTGAATAACTAAATATAATATATATAGGCAATATAAACATACATATATATATATATGTGTGTGTGTGTGTGTATGTGTGTGTGCGTGCGTGTGTGTGTTTAGTAAATTATGAAAAGCCGCCTTTATGGCTGCTAACAATCACTGCAAAATAGAAAACGCAAAAGAGTCGTTTGCTCTGTCTGTTTAATCTAAAGTAGCTGAGCAGAGGCTTGGCTCCCACGAGTTTTGACGTATAACAAAAAGGGTTCTGAACAGATGCGCATCCTCTATTTCAACCATCATCAACGGACATGAGATGATTACGACAGAATCTGATAAAACTAAACACTTTGCCTGGAACTTTGCATCAAACTCCATTCTGTCTGATCAGAGCCATCTACATCTTGAATTTCCTTTCAGAACGTAAAATACTCTGAGCGATATCCATATATCTGTCCGAGAGTTGTCAGACTTATCAAGAAACTTGATTCCAGCAGGGTAACTGACAACATTCCAATCATAGTGATCAAAATGTTGCAACCGGAACTAGCTCCTATACTTACAAATATGTTTAAACGTTTTTCAACATCTTGGAAAACTTCGACGGTCTGACCAGTATTTGAAAATATTGAGGATCCGTCTTCTTCATTTCATTACAGACCAATTAATCTCCTGTGGGTCGTGAGTAAGTTGTTTGAGTCCATGATAAATAGAGAAGTTGTTAACTACCTTAGCAAAAACACCCTATTCAGTGACAAACAAGGTTTACATACTGCAAAATCAATAGCTGATGTATTGACGGTAATATCACACAGTATCAGTGAATCTATTGATGGTGACCTCGTTTCTAGAACAATAGCTCTTAACATATCCAAAACATTTGATAGGGTTTGGCATAAAAGTCTACTTCACACGATTTCCAGTGAGAGAATAGCTGGAAATTTCCTCTCAACCATCAAATCCTCTCCATCTTATAGATTTATTAAATTATTCATAGATGGATAAAAGTCTAGAGTGCACACAGTATTAATGCTGGGGTCCCTCAGGGGTCCACCTGGGCCCAACTCTCTTCCTGATCTACATCAATGATCTCCCAAAACACATACTAAAATCTTTCGTTGACATCTATGCTGATGACACGACCATCTATGGCAACACATCGAAGGCCGTAAATGACAAAGACCTCTCTGATTCTCTCTCCTCTGATCTTCAGGACGTGGTACAGTGAGGGAAGAGGTGGCTGGTTACTTTTAATGCATCCAAAACCAAGCTTCTATCCTGCCTTGACAGAGTTACAAAATAGACTTCATGGCTTAGTGGGGGATGCCCTTTTCTCTTCCCTGCAACCTCTCTCCCACATAAGAGACGTTGCGAGCCTGTCTTTGTTTTATCATTATTTCCATCGCAAGTGCTCGTCTGAGCTCCAATCTCTGGCCCTTCTTGCCAATCTTCACAAAAAAACCCGTCTAGCAATAACCCTTATTCCCAAGTGGCTTCCGGGCCTTGATAAGTGGTTACCTTCATGTAAAAAAAAAAATAAAATGCTGGCGTTCCTCAAGGATCAATCCTGACCCCAAATCTCTTCCTTATCTTCATCAATGATCTCCAAAATCATAATCTATGCACATTTGTCAACATATTTACACATGGCATTACCATATATAGTAACACTTAACAGATACTTTCTGATACTTTCTTTTCTCTGAGGATGTGGTAAAATGAGATTAAGATGTCTCTTTATCTTTAATGCTTTCAAAATCAACCTTCTATCTTTTCAACCTCTGCACTTTGATCCCCACTTGACTCCAATTGAAATAAACGGCTCCCGTTTTTATGAAACAATCTCCTTTAAAAAAGACTTTAGACCTAACCTTAACTTCTGATCTGAAATGGAAGACTTACATCAGATCCATTGCCAATGCTGCTGGAACAATGGTAACATTATTCTTCCAGTTCAGAAAGTATTTCACTCCCAATGCAATTCTCAGCCTATACAAGAACCAAATATATCCTACGATTGAGTAGTGTTGTCATATCTAGGGAGGAGCTGCGCATTGGCAGGGTACAAAACTGTCTTCGAAATCTAGTGTGCAAGGACCATTTTCGCCTTCCTATTTCCTCTTTCTCACAGAACAGATGTTATGAGCCTTTCAGCTCTATCATTATTTTCATGCAAACTGCTTGACTAAGCTTCAGTCTATAGGTTCCACCTGCAAAACATTCGCAACAAACACTCGTCTAGCTACAACAGATGTCAATAATTTCCTTTGACTTCTATCAGTATCTAAAATAAAATGAAAATTCCATGAGCAAAGTTTCTTTCCTTGAAATGTTCGTGTGTAGAACACAATACCGTGAAACTACTTCTAAGCTGACTATTACATAGTCGTTTTCAAATTTAATGTAAATAAATTTTTTTTGAGCTGTCCTCTTAAATAATTAACCCTACAAAATTCCACCATTACCAATCATCAAGCTGTTGTCACACAGTCTATGCGACACTAATTAACCGTTATACTCGAGTGGCACTTGAGCTATATATATATATATATATATGGTGGTTGCCTGTCTAGCCGCACTGATGAGCTGTGAAACAGCGAAACAGTGCTGTGTGTGGATGACTATATATATATATATATATATATATATACACTAGCAAAAGTACCCGTCGTTGACTGGGTTCAAAAACAGCCTACAGAAAATGGACTCTGATTTATGAGATTATGATAGGTTATGAAAAGGAAGAGTTGTAAAGAGAGAACTTTATTTAAATTAAAACATATTTATCAAAGTATCCTTATGTACATCTATATCAAAAACACTTGTAAACGTTTTTGTTTTAATTTTTAATTTTTTTATTTCCATACTTTGTGGACCAGGCGCGTACGCAGACCCCACAATTTTAATGAATCCTCATTATGACAGATCAAACATACCCATTTCTGTGTCTCGATACATCTTCTATCATTATATGTGATGAGTTTTCTGTAATAGTCAACCATATAGGAGCCTATTCGTGACCAGACACACACACAGACATTCAGCTGTATATTATAGATATAAATATGTGTGTGTGTGTGTGTGTGTGTGTGTGTGTATACATATATCATGAAAGTCTTTCAAGTATCTTTTCCTCCCTTTGCATTGAACTAAATTAAAGTAAACAGTGCCCATCTTATAATCGCTGGCGCCTAGCAGCTATATTCCATAATGATCGATTAATTAGTTTAGGTGCGAATCCTGTACATAGAAACATATAGACATGTACACATATTTAATTTTTACACACACACGCGCGCGCCCCCATATATATATATATATATATATATATATATATATATATATATATATATATATATATATATATATATATATATATATATATATATAGTGCTACATTTTTTCTTTTTACTCTTTCAAGAAGAAATGCTTATTTTTTTGTTCAAAACTCTTCTTATCATCTGCCTCATTTCAAAATATAGCGCTGAGTTTACCGTGTTCCCAAAGTGCAGTATGATTCAGTTTCCTTCGCGCTTTTAACCCCTTATTCTTCTTTCTTGATCATTTTTTTTTCTCTTTTTCTTCCGAGTTGACAAAAAGATTTTTATCTTGACGATTATTCGAAAATCGCACCGAAAACTTCCCCATCCTAATCACTTCTCCCCCTCTATCTCTTCACACTTGCAAAGCTGATATGCCGTAAAAGTTTTCCGAAAAATAGAAATTTAAAAAAAAAATGGTAACACATTTCCTATTTTTGTATGAGAAAAGACAAACACTGTTCCAAGATGTAGATATCAGTAAAACGAAAAACGAAATACGAAAAACGAAATAAAATCATCAGAGAGAAAAAAGATGATTCTTTTACAGAAATAGTTCTAAGATGTTTTTCCATAAAAAAAAAATAAATACTTCATTTCTTTGACAGTTATCAGGAAAATTGCTAAAGACATGTTTTCACTTTTATCTATTGATATATTCATGTATTTTTTATTGGTTTTAAACGATATAACGTTTATGGATTTTATTTGATTATTAAGTTAGGCTTAACTCTCTTCAGCTCACATTCCTGTCGGAAATCTATCAAAGCAGACATACATGTACGTAGTTATCGAGCGTTTGCATTACATAATCATGAACCCAGTTATGTCTTTAATAAAGAACCGTTTTTAGACTATTCGTTGAAAATAAATGAATGTATTATTATTATTTTTAATTACCAGTGATAAAAATGAGAATGATCCTATTTGAATAAAATATTTAGTATTTAATCACTTAACAAGTGTTGCATATTAGAGGAGCCTACGTTAGTCGCAATTAAATCAGCTAGTGTGAGTTTTGACAAGGGTCACGCTGAGTGCATGGTAACCCAGATCTCTAAAACAGAATCATTCCCAGAGTTGAATAAAAGATGTGTGACGTAATGTTTAGGCAGGGGGTAGAGATCAATCACCGTACACAAATCAGAGAAACGATGAAGAATGACCTCACGTTTGCAAGCGGAGATAAAAGTAAAGTTTTCAAATCAGTCTCACGATGGAAGCCATGCCAATGAGACACCGACAATAATGTATACGACTCGATAATCTAAGCGGAATGTTACCACAATGTTCTCTGTCTGTTGGTGTCACTCATCTCTGTAAGCTAGAAAGTAAAGTTAAAAAGTAAACAATTAGTTTCTCTTTCCTAAGTCAATTTTCTCCAAATAAAGGCTTTAAAGAAAACTTTCAGTGAATTTTGCCTTGTGTCCATTTTATTCATGAAAATTAGCTTATTTCAACAGCAAACACTAGACGAAACGGCGACGTTGAAAATATAATACATATATAACTATAACAGAAGTGAAAAAAAGAGATCACATATTAACACGTTCTACGTATGTAAAAAAAACTTTATTTATTATTGAAAATGTTCCACGAGTGCAAAGCCTTAATTAAAATGATGGGAAAATTATGTTTCGCCAGTCTTTAATCGGTGGAGTTAAATAAAAATCGATAGAAAATAAAGAAGACGTCACCAACTAAAAAGTTTTAAAAGTAAATAGAAAATCGTTATACAAAAATAAAAGGAAAAAAGTAGAAAACGACTCATTATGGAAATAGAGTGAAGATTTCTTTCTGAATTTATTCCAAACAGCAGGGAAGGGTCTGATTCGCTATTTGCCTTTTCACTTCTGAAATTGTTTTGTCTTGTAGATATTTTTACTTGCTGAAGTTTGTTTGATTGTACATACGATATACATCCAATACTATTCTAAAAACAAAGGGATTTTTGAACGCGGGTCGATCAAGTTTATAAATTAGACAAAATTTCAAATCATTGTCTTCAGTTTCTGAACTTACATTGTACTCTTTTATATGGATGTTAAAATAATTTGTATAGAAGATTTTGTACACCTGTCTGCCTGCTAGTTATTTATAGGATACAAATTACCTGTTAGAATTTCCGCAAATTCACCACAAAGTATATTTTAGATGTCATGTGTGTTACAGGGAGAAAAATATTGATCTACTACTACTGCTACTTTTACTGCAATAACAAAAAGCAATAATCGTTTACAGGTTCCAAAACTATTAGGCTGAATTCTGTCAAAGCGGAGCATTATTAGTGTTACTTATAATACTACTGATAGTTATGAAGAATTATAGCCTCTAAAGCTATTAGGTTGAATTGCACTAAATTAACCATGAGGGGCCTTTGGTAGTACAGATCTATTATTAGGCGTCAAAATTAACATACTCCTATTATGAGAGTTTTATACCTAAAACCTATTATCATATTGAAATATAAAACCTATTATCATATTGAAATATAAAACCTATTATCATATTGAAATATAAAACCTATTATCATATTGAAATATAAAACCTATTATCATATTGAAATATAAAACCTATTATCATATTGAAATATAAAACCTATTATCATATTGAAATATAAAACCTATTATCATATTGAAATATAAAACCTATTATCATATTGAAATATAAAACCTATTATCATATTGAAATATAAAACCTATTATCATATTGAAATATAAAACCTATTATCATATTGAAATATAAAACCTATTATCATATTGAAATATAAAACCTATTATCATATTGAAATATAAAACCTATTATCATATTGAAATATAAAACCTATTATCATATTGAAATATAAAACCTATTATCATATTGAAATATAAAAAGGCAAAGAGACAAAATACATTAGAAAGCAAATAAAAGAAACTTTGGAATCTGAAATGAATTTGAAAAAAAATCTCCACTCTAAATAAAAAGTTGACAGTAAGCGTTTTTGTCTTTTTTCTTATATCATCAGAAATTTGTTTGTTTTCTTTATATCATCAGAAATGAAAAATTAAATTACAGATGCAATTCTATGATTTTTATATTATAGTAAACACTAGCAAAGCATAATTTTTTCATCGGGATGTTTTCTTCAAGTTTTTGCAAGAGCAAAACGTAAGATCGCTCCTTTTAGACGACTCCTTGGTTTATGACTATATTTAAAACTAAACCTCAACTTTTCTTCTAGATAAAATTAGATCGAAAGTCTATTTTTGGTAAATTCTATTTAACTTCTTTTAATCTATTATTTCTCCTAGGCATATGTTTGAATAGCACAGTTTTTACTTAATTGTGCAAATGAATTTAATTCAAACTTGAGAAGTATTACCTCTATCCATGGATACGTGTTGCAACATTTCCGAGCTTGCCTGTGGGAGGTAACTAGGATACATTCACACGACTGAGGATACTTTTAAACGAGATCAATTTCTAAAAGGTCATATGAAATTGGTATATAGACACATTTTTACATGCTAATTTAAACATTAAGTATTTAGAATAACTAATAATAACAACCTCCCATGAAACTGATGTCCAACCAATAGCGATACCGTATTGTCAGAACTACTGTGCTAAGAAAGTTTGAGTAAATATCCAGGAGTTCATATCAGAATCTATAATTCTTTTGTCATCTCTACCTCTACCGATAGCAAGCAAAGTAAAAGTGGCAACGTTGCTTCTGTAGCGTCTGTTAGTGCGTCATTCCTAAACTTCACATGCAACTGCTGAGCCGTGCAATCCTGTAGGATAATGAATAGCTGCGACCAAACGATCCTGGGGCAGAAAAAGTTCGATTAATTTAACAAATAATTAAAAATAATGATGATGATGATGATAATGGTGATCATGATCATGATCATGAACTCCATCCAGATTTCCACAAGAAGATACTAGAAACCTGAAGAGGCTTATCGACATTCAAATTATAGGGAGAAAAAAATCAACAGCCGTTTTCAGCAAGAACTCAATTATAAACAGCTGTTGTGAAAACGCAAAGTAATTTGCAACGATGATCAAAGGAAGTGGAAAGTACTGGAAATTTGAGGAGATATGTTGTCACAGATTCAAGATACATACCTTTTGTTGGGTTTAAAATAGCCGGGCAGATCCAGCTGAGTAATTTTCTGTCCGTAAACGGAGCATTGTCATGGATAAAACACGGCATACCAAAAGCATAAAGTTTTTACAATATTCAATGTGTATCCATGGGCCTCACCTTGTCAGCGGATTAGAGGGAGACAATGACAGACAGACAAGCCTTGGATTTACTATAAGTCTAGCTCTTTTATTATCTTTTGTTTATATCAGTGCTTCCACTCTGACTGGATCTCATAAAAACTGACCACTAAATATTGTCGATATCAGCTTACACTGTTGTTCACTTCTTGGATGGTATTCTCACAATGTTTCGGCAGATGTAAGCTTCGATCTTTTTTCGGTGCATCTGGTCAAACTTGAGAATTTGTATGTCAATTTCGGGAATCTATATGGAATTTCAAACAGAACTTGTATTTAATCTCTGGGGGTAGTTTGCTTTCGTTCCATCAGCCATGATATGATAAATGTCTTAAATAATATAGGTCCCTGTGGCGTGTTGTAATGGATGAAAGTAATAAATATAAGCAATTCTATGTTACAGTCTTCTGGAGGTTGAAGGTTCCATCCTCGATACAGGTAATACTCAAAATATAATTACAAATTACTTAAGACTTCTACCCAGTCAAGACGGAGGGAATGAGAGCAAGCTACAGATTTTCGGGTTCAAATAATTGTGGTGCGTTTTGTCGAATCTTTATTTAACAAGACACACCTGAAGAATGTCATAGGTTATATCGGCCGAAGTATTGTGAGAATAACATCTATGATGAGAATAGTCGTCTTAATAATCCGAAAAACATGCATTATCAATCGTCATCTCAAACATTTCAAAATATAATCTCAGCTCACATATATTTCACTCTATTGAAACTCTACATTATCTAATTTAAATTTTAACCCTTACTGAATCATTCTCGATCTCAGTTGTCTAGTTTCCAAATGTAAGTTTAAAGTTTGACTCAAGACCACCGATAACATAACAACTACACATAGCCACAAACGTGACAGTAGTCCTTATTATGGTTGGTTCACTTGAAACTATCTCGAAAAATATGTAGAGTTGGCATCAAAAATTTGATCTATGATTAGAAATAATCAATTATTAACGATTCTCCGAAAACCTCACATGTCGCAGAACATATACAACTTTCTTATTATCTACGAAAAGTTGGCTGTGTGTGTTAGTGTGCTTGTCCAGCTAAAAGTCAAAAACTACAAAACATAGACTCGCGAAGCTGGTATATTTTTTATCACCGTTACCCTGGATGAATAATATCTAAAATTTATTCTTTGACCCTAAACTGGTACAAATTTTGTTGGCTGTTGGGGCATTTGGTTTTTAATTATTTGAATTAAACGGAAGTAACTCTGGCTCATTCCTAAAGATATCTATATAAACTAAAGTTGTTTGCATGTATGTGCACGTCGAGAGAGGAATGGTCTGCATGGAGGAGAAAAAGGGAGCTTGAGAGGAAAACGGGATTGGATAACAGGGAAGAGAAAATAGAAAGCTAAATCGATAGAAATTTAAATAAAAATATTTTATAATTTTGTCTCGGGTAACGCCAGATAGCCCTGCTAGTAATATAAAAAAAGTTGTTTTGTTGAATACTAGTTTTCCGTAACATAGTTTTGAAATTAAGTGCAGGTATCGTTTGCCAGGCACAACAGGTTATATAGGATGATTGATGGTGAATGGCTTTACTTACTGGTACTCATGTTGGTTAACACGCAAGAAGTGTTGAGCTAAAGTTTTTCCTATTCGATCGCATGTTGTATATTTTTTTTTACATCTAATGATCTTTACCAATACACAATTCAACCATTAAAGACCATTGGTTTAAGGGCCAATGATTGCTTCAATATCAGCTTTCATTTTTATCAACTAGTTCCCTTTTCCCTTGCAACCTCAACGAGTGAAGGGGTGGGTACGATGCTATGGTGTTTGATTAGAAAGTCCTCAGCAGGATCATAGATGGAGAGCCGATGCAGATGTCTGAACAACAGAACAACAAACCAATAGGTAGGAGTTTTTAAGCGTTGGAGAAAGCTATAAAGGCATACTTATTACACATATTACACATATTACAAGTAGAAAATGCTGTACCTGTTGCAAATCTTCTATCTTCTATGCCAAGATACCACTTATTAGTACAATAGGGCAACACTGCACAGTATGGCATTTCTGATACTTTATTAACTGCTTCGTTTCAGACAGAAAAAAGATTCAATGCTGAAAGTGTTCGGAAAAATGCATTTATCTAATAACACTGTACTTCATAGAACTACCATGCACAAGTATTATAAATACTAATATATATATATATATATATATATATATATATATATATATATATATATATATATATATATATATATATATATTATGGAAATTATTTTCTCTCATGAGAATACATGAGGATAATATGTAAACACTTCCTATACCCATATGAAAAGCAAAGTAAATCTTACCTGTGACGCACATAAAAGTAATCCAAACCGAAACATTATGTATTATATTTGAGTAGTATGACATTTATATGAGAAATAAGGTGCTTCTTTAATATAGCACTCTAATATAAAAACAAATTTCCACCTATAACATACGGAAAATTTCGCACAACAGAAAACTATGTAAAATCATCGAGCAGTTTAATTTATACATTAGAAATAAGGTACTTGTACATTATCCTACCCAAGAAATAAGGTGCTTGTACAGAACAGTACTCATATGAAAAACAAAGAAAATCCTTCCTATGACGTGCAGAAAAGCCATTAAAACCGAAAATCATGTTATAGATTCGAATAGCATGATTTTCAAATGAGAAATAAGGTGCTTCTTTACTGTAGCACCCAGATGAAAAATACAAACAAATTCTTACTCTAGACGCACAGAAAATATAGCACAATAGAAAATTGCTTAAAAGTATCGAGTTCTTTCATTTTTAAATTAGGAAAAGGTACTTCTACAGTATCCTACCCAGGAAATAAGGTACTTGTACAGTGAAGTGCCCATATGAAAAACAAAGACATTCTGATCTGTGACGTACATCAGTTATCAAAATCGAAAATCATGTAATATATTAAAGTAGTATAACATTTATATAAAATATCCGGTGCTTCTTCACTATAGCACTCTGATGTAAAAACAAGCAAACTTTTACCTGTGACATACGGAAAATTTAGCACAGCAGAAAATTGTGTAAATTATTTTAAATTTGTTGTACATTACTCACCTTGGGTAAGGATTTTTTTTCACATACGTGCTGCAAATTTCCGGTCTTAGGGAAGGTACAATTATTCCATGCATATGTTGTATAATACCCGTCCTAGGATAGGTAAAATATTCTTTTGCTGAAGATGCCAAATGATACATAGACATAAAAACTTCCTCTATTCTAAGATTAACAGGTATGTTCAAAATTTTTCTCATTGTCTTATTCGATCCCGAGCAACGCTGGGTGGCCTTGCTAGTATAACATAATATTATAAATCACACATCATTCACTATAACTATGCAATCTAGAAAATGGAGCTGTTATACCTGACATCGTTATATAGGACAAAAAGGAGAAAGAAGCAACTTAAGTAGCAGTTAGTTTTCAATGATGCTGAGTTAAACAGAACAGAGAGGAAAAAGATAACAAAATAGCAAGGTCTTATGTACGACATCGAGGGAAACTAAAATCTTGGGAAGATCTCCATTATTCGAGTAATTATAGAAGTAACCCAAACTCATGAAAAAGAATATCGGAAACTTCCTGGCGAATATACTCGGGAAATAAAGAGCAAAAGAAATACAAATAATTGCGCTTAATAGGGATGGTTAGAATCTTTTTAAAAAATCCCTCGATTGAAATGAATATCTGGCATCCGGTAGGATGCTCTATACACAGCTTAAACAAAATGATAAGAACATTAGAAAAATAAAGTAATGTATATTTGATCAGACATGTTTTATTAATGAACAAAAAGAAGAAGAAGAAGAAGAAGAAGCAGGAGGAAGAGGGAAAGTAGTAGTAGTAGTAGTAGTAGTAGTAGTAGTAAAAGAACTCACAAGATATAAAACTGTTTCTTCTTTTTTATTTACAATATCAAAGCAAAACTAAAAGTTAGTAGCATATATATATATATCTTATAAAATAAAGCTGAATGTCTGTGTGTGTGTGTGTGTGTGTGTGTGTGTGTGTGTGTGCGTTCGTGCGTGGGTCTGGTCACGAATAGGCTCCTATATGGTTGGCTATTTTAAAAAACTGATTACATATAATGATAGAAGATGTATCGAGACACAGGAATGTGTATGTTTGATCTGGCAGAACGGTGGTTCATTAAAATTGTGGGGTCTGCGTTCGCGCCTGGTCCACAAAGTATGGAAATACAAAATTAAAAAATTAAAAAAAAAACGTTTACAAGTGTTTTTGATATAGATGTCCATGTGAATACTTTGATAAGTATGTTTTAACTTAAATAGGGATGGTATAATAAAATTGTGGGGTCTGCGTTCGCACCTGGCCTCCATAGAATGGAAATAAACACAAACTTTAATAAAGACTTTTCATATCTATCTGCGTAAGTATACTTTGATAATTATGTTTCAGTTTGAAGAAATATGGTATAATAAAATTATGGGGTGTTCGTTCGCACCTGACCTCCATAGAATGGAAATATGTCACAAAGTTTAACAATATTTTTTAATATAGATCCACAGAATATTGTGATAAGTGTTTCAGTGTGAACAGATATGGTATAATAAATTATGGGGTTTATCTATTTTATTTTTACTTTCATCTTATTTTGCTTTGGTTTTAATACCCCCAAATTCAACCCAAATTTACAACCCTTCCTTTTCATAACCTATCATACTTTCATAAATCAGAGTCCATTTTCTGTAGGCTATTTTTGAACCCAATCAAAAACAGGTACTAGTATATATATATATATATATATATATATATATATATATATATATATATATATATATATATATATATATATATATGACTTAGGTGCATCAGCTTGAATCGAAACGGAAACCACAACTTATGTATATATATAAGAATACATATATATATATATATATATATATATATATATATAACTTCAGTTTTTTTTAGCTATAATCTAAACTGAAAACCAGAATTATGAAAAATTCTTCATAAAATTATTTATGAAAAAAAAAAAAACCAGATTACTGGAGTGCTATCAGCGATAATCTAAACCGGAGCCAAAACTTATGAAGAATTCTTGATAAAATTATTTATAAAAAAAATCGATAACTGGAGTGCCATCAAATATAATCGAAACCGAAACCAAAACTTATGGAGAATTCTTGATAAAATCATTTATAAAAAAATCGATAACTGGTGTGCCATCAGATATAATCGAAACCGAAACCAAAACTTATGGAGAATTCTTGATAAAATTATTTATTAAAAAAATCGATAACTGGAGTGCCATCAGATATAATCGATACCGAAACCAAATCTTTGAAGAGTTCTTGATAAAATTATTTATAAAAAAATAGATTACTGAAGTGCTATCAGCTATAAACGAAACCAAAACTTATGAAAAATTCTTGATAAAATTATTTATTGCAAGAAATGGAATTCCATAACAATTAAACGACAGTCACTCGGATGTAAGCATGACACACAAAATAAAAACCATACACGCTATCCTATTAATATATAGATATAAGCCTTAACTCAAATTTCGCTCATATTGTAGATTTTTATCCTGTTTTATTTTGTGGTTGTTTTCCTTTCTTGTTAATATTTTCCCCTCCCTTATCCTCCACTCTACTTTTCCTCTTCTTCAACACCCTTCCTTTCCTTCTTTTTTTTCTCTTTCTATTTTTTCTATTCTCCTCTTTCTTTTTTATCTATCACTTCATTATACTCCTCTCTTTCTTTCTCTCCATCATCTCCATCATCCTTTCATGTCTTTCACCTTCCTCTCCCATCTTCTTATTTTCTATTTCCTCCTTCCGCCAACCTTGTTTCGCAGCTCCTTGTCTCTGGTGATATCAGATTAGACTAGCTGAAGATATTGTCTTCCTTACCTAATATGCACTAAATATTGATTTTAGATTTTTTTATTCTTTTCACTTTGAAAAACTCAATCATGTTCAAAATCAAACTAAAAACAATGAAAATCAAAAACAAAAAGAAAAAAAAACAAATTTTCCACTACAAAACAATCTAACTACACACCATAAATAAATATCTGAGGATATAAAAAATTCGAAGCATAAAAACTTTTATAAAAATTACTGGATTCGGCAGTAAATAAACCGAAAAGGGTTGATATGCCGTAAAACAAAACAACTAACCATACCATCTCGACACCTCCCCCTCATTCTTCATTATCTTATTCTTCCTTTTTTCTCTCTCAATCTTTCTTTTCTTCGTTTTCTCTTGCTTTTCCCTCAGTCACCCCTACTCGTATCACATTTCCTGATTTTTATTTTTGTTCCTTTCTCTTTATTCCTTTCATCTTTCCTTTTTCATCGTCACTTTCTATTTCTTCCTTTCCCTCTTCTTCATCCATGCTCCTTTTCCTTCTTTTCCTTTTCCTTCTTCCCCACTTTTATATTCTTATCTTTTTATCTTATTGTGATTCCAAAAACCAAACAGAATTCTCTGTCAGGATTACTGAACATCAAACATGACGACCAAGACGAATTTTTCTTCCCTCATTCGATTTCCCCCCCATGGGACGTTACCCCTGAATAACTTAAACCTCTATCCACTACCACCAACTTTCTGAGCTCCCTGACCAAAGTGACAGTTCAAGAAAATGGAAAATAGGAATGTGTGGGGGAGAGCAGATTGTTCATGGAATATTTCTCGTAGCATCTAGCAAACCGAGACACGATTTCCAACCCCAATCTTGCCCGTTTTGAAGAATCCAATTTCTGTTCTATTTTTTTCCTTTAGCGATTCCTGGTGTTCTACTGCTGTGGATTTTGCTTCGTTTCTGCCAATTGCAAGACCAACCTCGGATTTTTACAAATAATGTCAAAATTCTTAGGATTCTTAATACAAATGCTTCTCAAACATCAGAAACAAATATTATTTAGTTGGTACTAAATCAAAATACAGGGTTGGGCATAAAGATCTCCAACTCTTTGGAGTAAGCATCATCATCATCATCATCATCATCACCATCTCTTTTAACTATTACAAGAAGCCTTTACAATCACCAATAGCCATGATACCTTACCTGAGAGTTCTTCTTTCAATCTCCTTGGCTTAACATTCACAGGCAATATTAATTGGAAAAAAATTCATTGAGAACATTGTAAAGACTGCTGCAAATATATCTGTTCTCTCTACTATGCTAGAAAATTACTTACACCTGACATGCATCTCTGCAAAGCCACCAAACGCCCATGCATAGCGTATTGGTGCAACATTTGGGCTGGTGCATCTACCACTAGTCTCTCGCTCTTGGACAAAGTCCCAAAATGTCTACAATCTAATAGGTTCCACGCTGTCAACTAAGCTCCAACACCTGTTGCAATGATGTATCTTTGTGCCTGTTTTACAAATATTTTAATGAAATGTACTCTGATGAACTCAACGCACTTGTACTGTTTTGGCATACATACATCAATAAACCTGCTTAGCAACAAAATCTCACCCCTTCACTGTAGAGGTCTTTAGATGCAGAAAAGCCTTCTGCTCTAATAGTTTCCTCTCCTTGACTGCTAAACTCTGGAATCCCCTCCCTGTTACCTGCTTCTCTGAGTGTACTATCATGCAAAAGTTTAAATGTAATGTAAATCGACATGTTGCTCATCCCTCCTAAATATGGTTCCAAAAAATAGCCCCTAACGTTACAGTGGTAATATGTCTTTCTTGAGGCGAACATGACTAAAATAAATCATCAGCAGCATCGGTTTAACGTTCGTTTTACATGTTAACATGCATTGGACGGCTTTAAGGAATTGACTTCCTAACTAACTGTTATAGTCCTGTTAAAGGGTTACAAAGAAAAACGGAATGCCAAAATAAATAACAACATGTATTGCAAAGCATACAATAGGTTGGGTGTTCGTCGTAGCCTACAGATGACCTAGGTTGGTCCACTGGATATCGACTGACACTTTACGACTTAGTCTTCCGGTATTTATTGAAATTGGAATAATCGATTAGTAGTTAACACCCCCGCCTCCCAAGCTGATGACTCTGGGCGGTGTATCAGTATTTTTTCTCTTTGGGTAGACCATGAAGTCTTGGTGATTTTCTGCCCAAACGTTGTGGTTCTCGTATTATCGTAGACGGTGTTAATAGCCTCTATTTCTTGAGCGATTCATTGTCCAGAGCAAAATCTTTTCTTTTAACCAGCACAAAAAACGTCTTATTGCCGTTTTCTCATATATTAATCGCGAGAAATCAATGAAACAATTGATTACTTGTGTGGGTAGACTCTGCCACAAGTAAGTAAGGGTCAATAAACTTCACCTAGGACCTCGTTTGTAATAATCCATTGGACAAGGGGTGATACTGTCCCAGGGGTTTCCACTAGTGTTATTAATATGATGAACTGCTTATTTTGAAAAAACGCCAGGTAAAATGGTCTGGCAGTTCTTCCATATTATGGAAAAACAGTTTGAGTGATGTTGACTCTCGGTAAATAATGTTTCAATACTGGGAAAAATAGAGTTGCGACTGGTACCTGTTGTGGTGTAGCTGAATTTTTCGTATCTTGCACAAAATCCTGCAGTCGCATAGACATTTATGATTGGTTCGGTTGGCGATGGTGTCATCACTTTAAGAGTACCCTGTCTGATTTTGGTTTCTTTGTTTGTGGTCAGGCGCTGATCTCGTTAGGGGAGAGCTACTTTTGTTTGGTCTACAACAGTATTCTAATTTAGTATTGGTTGGTTTGTGCCTTCTGTTTTTCTTTTCATGAACAAGAAAATGTTCCTTTTAATTTTTTTTCAAGGCCTGGGCGTCTGTTGCACTTTTTGTTTTCGTTTTGCAAAAATTATTGATTGGCTGGTTCCATAATTTAAATTCATGAATTCAGTCCGAGCCCAGTAGGTTACATAAGCCTTTAATTTATTCATATTTCCCAATAATGTGACGTTCGCTAAAAATTCACCTGCGAAGTCAATTTGCACACCGTTTACGGCCTTTGCTGTTTTACATGTTCTCACCATTGTAGGGTTATTCAATTTCTTCAAGGTATTTAAATTTATTATCGAAAGGTCTGGACCCAAATCGAGTTGCATTTTTATTTCATTATCAGAAATTTTTATAGTCACATATTTTTGCAAGCCTTCTTCATTATTTTCTGTCTCCGCCAAACACACTCGGGTTTTGTATTTAATTTTATTTCTGCAATGAGTACCTTTGTGTCCTATTTTTTATAAATATTAAACATTTTCTTGATAAATATGGACAGTCCTTAACCCAATGCAAATTACCACATCGATTACATGTAGACCAGATTTTTATTTCTACAAATTCTTTTTTAGCTCTGTGTCGATATTTGCGTCCCCTTTCTCTAACTTGTGTTTTTTTTATGTGTGTGTGTTTTGTTTTAAATTGTCTGTCTGATTTTTTATCTGCACGATTCCAGCTTCGATATCCATGGAATCTTTTTTTAATAATTTTTATTTTCTGACAGTCTTCCGTTTACTTTTGCAAGGTTAGGTTTTGTTCATTTTCTAATTTTGTGAGGACACGCCTCCTAATTTCTGCATGAGGACCAAAAGTCAGTCCTTTTTTCCAATACCAAACATTTAAAATTGTCAACACTGTGATATACAAATTTGAATTCATTTCAATGTTTATTTAGCATGGCTACATACGTTGTGAAATCGTCTTCATCATTCTTCTGCAGATTCAGACATGACCAACGCTTATGAAATAAAGAGACTTTCGGACTAAATAGTTCGTTAAACAGTTCCATCCACTCAGCAAAAAATAATTCCGATGTTTTACGTGATAAAAATAAATAAATCTTCATACTGACAAAAATGAGCTTCAAATGATTAAACTTCTTCAGTTCCGTAGCAGAAATTGTCAATTGCATTCGATATTGAGTCTTGTGAAAATGCAGTATTATTGGTAGACGTATCATTTTTTATGGCTTGAGGAAGCAGCTCTTTCATGTGCTGTTCATTTTCATATTGCTGGGCTTTTAGTTGTTCTTGTTGTTGCTGTCGTTTCTGTTGTTGTCTTTCATCTGACCATTTCTGATGTTCAAATAATTATTGTTGCATGTTTAATAATTGTTGTTGTTGTTGTTGTTTAATTTGAAGTTTTAATAATTGTTTTAATCTACTTTGTAAAGGGTACGTTTCATTTTTGTATGATGGGTAAAATACAGAATTTACGGAAATTTATTAAAACCATTTTCAGATAAACCAGGTTTTAGCATTTTTAGAACAATTGGGGGAAAAGGGAATGTTTCCTTCAATAACGTTGCAAACGAACCTTGAACATACAGTTTTAAATTCTTTGGAAAGAATATTTCTTAGAAAAAGAATGTCTTTTTCATAGATGAGAAATAAAAAATATCTATATCGACAGAAATACTCAATATTTTTTCAAAACAAATGTCTTTTTTTCATAGAACAGAAAAAAATGTTGACAGTGAAGAAAAAGTAAGCCAGAAATAAAATTTCGCTGACGCACTTATTTAATGACATGAGAACAAAACAATTTGCATTTCTCTTTCTTTTATATTTATGGGTGCGCCCAGATCTCATGATAGTGCCAAGCAAAGAGAAGAAAAAATATGAAAATATTCTTACTTTTCACAAGTTTGCAATTAAAACGTTTATGTCCATGCACTTGTTTGGTTTTCGCGAGTTCCTTTTTTTCCTTTCATCAGTGTTTTCTGAAAAGTTGCCTGGTTTAATTCAGCTTTCCGCCGTGAGTTCTTTTGAAAATTGGAGGTATTTGAAATTCGAGTGACCTCTGTGAGTTCGAAATCCGACGTCGTCACTGTTATAGCCCTGTTAAAGGACATCAGAATGCCAAAATAAAGCATACAATAGGTGGGTTGTTCGTCATAGCCGACAAATGACCTAGGTTGGTCCAGCAGATATTGACTAAATATTTCTTTTCAAAAAGTACAAAACGAATTTTTTAAAAAATATCTGGCACAAGGCCAAAAATGGAGGAAGAGGAGAGGATGGTCTGCACAGTCTAATGCTAACTAAGCAAATCTAACTAGTTTCTTCATTCGCTCTATTTTCACCACAATACCTCATTCATACTATACATCAGCGTATACATCCTTCATCAATCACCACAAAACATCATACCATGAGAATCTTCTTAAAACCCATATGAGAAAACGGAGGGTTAGAAGAATAAAAATTTATGTACAAAAATAAAATGATATTTACAATGTTAGTAACAAAAGACCCCCTCCTTACTAAAGTGTGACAGATGAGCCGATTTACCCGTCAAAAGGGTGATGCGGGTCCAAAACACCTCTTACGAAAATTTAGAAAGGGGAACCCACATCTCTGACAAATCAAGCTCTCCCCTTTAACAAAAGGTTTCGGCAGATCCACAGATTAGCTGCAGACTGGACCGCTTTCAGAAACTCCAACCAATTTTTCTCAGGCTGAAGGTCAGGACCAAACCAGACACCAAGTATCTTGCAAGGTCCGTTATTCTAGCTAAAGGGTCCCTTTAGCAGGAATATCAGATATCGACTGGCACCTTATAGCGTAGTCTTCCGGTATTTATTGAGATTGGAATAGTCTATTAGTAGGTAGCAGGTAAGTTCTGCCACAACACTAACCTATTTCTGACCAAGTCTTTATTTCGTCTTTCTCTCATCCATTTTTATCACTTCCTCCCATGTTTTTCTTGCTCTTCTCCTGCTACTTTAACTGTTCTACATCTACTAATTTAATGATTCTAATTTGTTGTTTCAATGTGGCTAACCAAAATTTCCTATTCTGCACACATCTCCCCGTATATCCAGATTTAATCTTTCTCTCAGGTAACCAGATCGAAAACTGTCTTTAAAACACACATTACCACTCACTGAATCACTTTCAAATCATTTCTACATGCAATGAATGTCTTTGACCTTCACTGATTAAGTTTTTTTTTTTGTTTTTTTTTGTTTTTTTTTACACAGTGATCACCACTTATCAAGGCCCGGAAGCCGCTCAGGGATAAGAGTTATTGCAAGTACATTATGTTAGTGTAGAGATTTGATGAAGTGTTTAATTAAGGGGGCGGTTCATTAGGAATTTGTTAACATTGGACTTGAAGACATCCAAGTTGTAGTCCACAGGGAAGCAGGCAGACGGAACAGAGTTCCACAGGCGTGCAGTTCTAAGAAAGAAGCTTTGTTCATGGAATCCGTGTTTTGATTTAGGCACAGATATAGAGTGGGGGAAATTTTTCACAGTAGATTCAGCTAGACAGGTGTTTTTCGTGAAAGATTGGTGAGGGGGAACCAGAGATTGGAGTTCAGACGAGCACCTGCCATGAAAATAACGATAAAACAAGGATAGGCTCGCAACGTCTCTTCTGTGGGAGAGGCTGCAGGGTAGAGAAAAGGGCATTCCCCACTAAGCCACAAAGTCTATTTTGTATTCTGTCAAGGTATGATAGGCTGTTTTTGGCCGCTCCTGCCCAGATGTGGCAGCAGTATTCCATCCTTGGACGTACTTGGCTTTTATATAGATAGAGAATTGCATCAGTAGTGAGATATCTTCTGGAGCGGTAGAAGGATCCCACCATCTTTCCGGCGACCTTGGCAACAGACTTGATGTACGTGTTCCATTTCAGATCAGGAGTAAAGGTCAAACCCAGAAGCTTGTCAAAACACGGGGCCTCACCCAGACGAGAGCCATCCATCACAATTGATGCCAGATGGGGATCAGAGCGTTGATGATGTAAGGATAGGAGTTTGGTTTTGGATGCATTAAAGGTAACCAGCCACATCTTCCCCCACTGAACTACGTGCTCGAGATCAGAGGAGAGAGAATCAGAGAAAACTTTGTCATTTACAGCCTTTGATGTGTTGCCGTAGATGGTTGTGTCATCAGCATAGATGTCAACGAATGATTTAAGTATGTGTTTAGGGAGGTCATTGATGTAGATCAGGAAGAGAGTTGGGCCCAGGATTGACCCCTGAGGGACTCCAGCATTTATATTGCAGGCCTCCGATTTTTGTCCATCTACCACTACTCTTATGAGCCTATCGGAGAGAAATGATTTAATGATTGAGAAAACATTTCCAGTTATACCGTAGCTGGAAATCTTGTGAAGTAGACCCTTATGCCATACCTTGTTGAAGGCCTTTGATATGTCAAGAGCAATTGCCCTAGAAAGGAAGCCTTTGTCAAGAGATTCACTAATCCTGTGGAATATAACCGTCAGCACATCTGCGGTAGATCTTGCAGAGCGGAAACCATATTGTGTGTCACTAAGAAGGTTATTCCTGTTGAGGTAGTTGACTATTTCTCTATTTAATATGGATTCCAGCAACTTACTCATAATTTCATAGTTCATAGTTTCGCTTCTATACATCATCACACTGTATAATGATGCCTAACATTATCTTCTCTTCTTCAAATGTTTGGAATATATTATGATTAACGTGTATGAACGGTTCTCGGCTAAGCTCTATTATCTTTTAATGAACCAAAGTCGAACATATATCTGATGAAGAAAATTATCCGAAATACAAAACACAGAAATTCTACCTAACTATGTTGACACAAGTAAGAAACCAAAGCATGCATAAAATATAAGAAAAAATATGCATATACTGCATTAGTAAAAGTTGAATCTGCGTTATATGTCTTAATTTGCATCAGTTTGCATCTATCTGTTACATATCTGTATTGTACTGCCTTCTGTAAGTTTCATTTATATACACACTACACAATGCTTCAAACAAACTACATTAACCTTTTATAACAAAGGGAAAAGTGACTTGTCTGCTAAGCTCATCACATTTAAACTCTCATGAATGTTTCCCTTGGAGATATTAAAATAAAGAATGTTCTCCAACAACATGCTTGAATTTTTAAGGATTAAAAATAAATCGACCAAATTCAACCAGAGTTGGAATTAATCATCACAATTGTCTGATCTAATTGATAAAAATAATTAAAACAAAACTATCTTTTATATACTTTTTTTTTACTAGATATAGAAATAAAAACCAGATTAGATCGGAAAAACACTTGCAAGGAATGCATGTAAATAGAAAAAAGTATTGTCATCCACATAAAAGTTGAAAGTTAGACTCTTCGTTGCCAATATTGCAAAAGTCCTACTGTATGGTGTTAAGAAATGGATCCTAACAAAAGCAATGGAGAAGAAATTAGACAGATGCATTATGCGGATATTCAACATATCTTAGAAAAGTTATACCACCAACCTCCAATTATACAAAGATTTTCCACCAGTATTGTTAAAAGTGCAACAGAGAAGGATGCGACAAGCAGACCATTGTATGCTGCATCATGAAAAGGAAGTCAGCAAACTTGTTCTCTGGATGAATTCAGCCGGTCATCCTAATCAAGGTAGAAAAAGAGTTACATTCATCAATAATCTACTATAGGACACATGATTGGAAAGTATGCAGGAATTACAAACAATCAGTCAGGATCGAGCGTGCTGAAGGGGGCTTGAGGATTCTATGGTGAAACGTTGTAAAGGATGACAGAGATGAGAGGGAGACACATGTAGCATAGGGTATTTCTTTAATCCCCATGGATTATCTGTGTGTGACTCATTTGTTGACACACTGCCTTTTGATTTTGATGTTTTCTTTTTCTTACCTTTGTAGAATTTGTTACATTTATTTATGAAATTAATAATAGCAGTTAAAAAGAACAACAAATAGCTTCATTAATTGATTTACTTCTTACACCAAGGACAGTTAGATGAACTGCATCCTTCCGATTAACCCCTGTAGGTGGAAGCCTCCAAATCCACATCAGCTCACTTTGACACCAGAGGCAGGAATTTTCATTGTAAGACGTTTACAGTAAGAACTCCTTTCACAATTTCTCTGCAATAAGACATTCCTTTCTCTCTTCATAGACCTAGCAGCCAGCAGAATTTTAATGGACAGTTTTTTTTGTTGTTTTTTTTAACACAGTGCTGCGGGTTTACTTCCTTGCTGATTATAACTTTATCATCTTCAAATCCAATGTCAACAAACTATGCCCATACTATTGAGAAATGTTAGTACTCTCATAGTGTACCTCATTTTACGGCTAACATCCATTACTGTCTTATAAAACCTTGTCCTCAAGTAGTTTATCACAGTGATGCGCTGGCCCTGATAGTAAAAAAATCTGAAAAAACTTTCTCACTTTCATCCACATACTTCTTCCCATTACACAACTTCCAGTACACGTCAGTTTAACTTCTAAATTTACTTATAATTAATTTATTGCTAAACTAACCTTGCGTTACATACCTGCTGCTAAATATTGCTACATCTATAATCATGTTCTTTTTTTTATATCTATTCAAATTGTGTGAAATCTTTATGCTTCACCCTGTGGATATCGAAAAAAAAAACGTGCAGTAATTAATCACAAACCCCCTATTCCATGGCTTCCAACAATAGACGAGAGATGAAACTACTCCTTTCTCACCTATGAAACACGTTCCATCTCAGTAATTACATGAGTACTTATTGATCATAAAAAGACAAAATACTAGGTTGATATCGGATGAGATTGAACCTGCATATTAGTGATCACAACTATTTCCCTAAAACCATCTGAATTGGAAAAGTCAGCTTTTGACCACTCTCCTGACGTCTGCCTTCTGAACTTCTGAATCAACCAACTTAGAAAATATAAGGTCTATTTGATCCCAGGGTGCCCGCTTTGCTGGTGGACTTCTTTGATTTGATTAAATCAAACGGGGCTCATGGACGCAGTGTAGGTAAGTTGTACAGGTTCAGTGACTCTCTTAGTGACATCAAGCGATTTTATCTAGCAATCTGCTTTGTTTAGGTTGGATTTGATCAGGGACACCTCCATTGACAATGCCTTTTCTTGTACTAGTCTCACGATTGTGTCAAGCCACTGTCAGATGATCATCTAGCTCGTGGCTTTGGTTTGCACCCTGGCCCTCCCGGTAAGATTATCTGAAATCCACTTGTTGACAAAGGCAGAATCAGTGAACAGTTACAGGGTAGTCGATTTCCATAGGATTGCCAAGTTTATCCCCTTGATGACGGCATTGAGCTCTGCCAGGTTTATATGCTGGGAGTCCTTTTCAGCAAGCATCCTCCACCACAGCCCCATCATGGACTAACAACATGCTAGTGGCAAGACAGCTCGCGTCAGTCCACACACTGAGGTCTTGGCCATTGATGCACCATCTGCCTCACATTAGGTCTTCCTCACGCACCCTGGTAAGGACCTCCCCGAACATTGTGTTTAGAGGGGCATCATGAACTTTATCATCCCACCTAGCAGTAATATCGGACGATCTCCGCTTGAAGAATGCCACTGCTTCCCAAAAGGAGGTGCTCAACTAACTTTTCATACAGATAAAATATGCTTTGCTGCATAGCAACGTAGGGCAGCTCCAGGACCTTGTTCCCTATTCCAACATAGGACGTTATTCTCATTCCAGACCTACAGACCAAGCACCCATGCATCATCCTGTAGCCTTTTCGGTTCTTTGCTAAGGAGGGCAAAGTTGCAGAGATGCTCCTTCACATGCGCCACAGCCATAATTCCCTCATCCACATACACATCATCAATATATGCAGATGTTGCCTGCTGTACATGCTTATTCTTAGCCAGAATGGCATCAACAATCATCTGCATAATCGATTAAGTCTAAACTCTTTGCGTGTTAGACGATACCATTTGCCCTTTATAAGTATGGTTTGGTAGGGCGACAGTGATCGGTGCATGCACACTTGAAGATCTAACACAGATACATTAGATCCAATTTGCCACTATACTCTCAATTTCTCAGCGTATACATCCGCACAAGCTGTAAAATAGTCCATGTGCTTGTTCAGTTTCCGATAGTCGAGCACCAGCCTCACCTTCTGCTTGTTCTGCTGGATAACTGCCATTAGTGGGATCAGGCATTTGGGGAACCCAATTCCTTCTTGGGATAAGAAACTAGCCACTCATTATCGATCAAAGTCTTTAGTTCCTTGTTGTATTCTGCGCAGGCTTCGAGGGGAACCTTATATTCCAGCACTCTATTGTACAACTTCTCTAATGGCTGTTCGTTCGACCATTTCCAGGATACCATCTCTGTTCATTCAACCATTTCCAGGATACCGTGCTCTAGTCGAATTCAACTTGAGAGTCAGGCTGCTCTAGCTGCATGGCTGCACTCAGAGCAAGACCTACTTCAGTGAATCATCATCAATCCAGACACCACCCAATTCTTTGATAGTGTCCATTCCTAGGAGCAGGTCATAACCAAGCAGCTCACCGTCTCTAACAAGGGCTCGCACGGCTACTAAGGGCCCATCGCCGATACTGATATGGATGATGCTTACTCCAAAAGAGGCTAGAGAGCCCCACGAACCGTCAGCACTGGAACCTTCATCTCATCCCACGTATCATAGAATGCCTTGCACATGAGAGTCTGCATGCTCACTGTCGGTAGTGACTTGTTTAGTGGCAATCTGGAGAGAAGACTGGCACTATTGCTTACTCCCATTGGCCGTTTCCCAGACAACTTCTCACTATGTGGCCCAACTTGTTGCAACGGTAGCAACGCATGCATCTTCATATCCCTTGGTCAGCTGTGTGCTTCACACTGCTTTGGCAGTCTCTGGAAAAATGGTTTGGTCCGCCACATGCAGGTGTTTCTGCGGCTGCTAAAACCGGCTCCACATTGTCTTTTAGAATATTCTGAGCTCTGGCCAGCAACTAATTCAGACCCAGCTCACTGAGCCTTGACGATGTTTGCAGCAGTCAGCTGGTGTTGTCAGGGAGTCCGGCTAGAAAGGTGCATCCTAATATTTAGTTCCTCACACCAAAGAATGGTGCAGCCAGCTTCCTTAAATCGGCCAGATACACATCCACCATCTCATTTGGCCCAAGCTGCCATTCAGTGAACAGCCGCCAGGCGATGAAGGGGTCCATAGCAAAGGCTGTGTATAGTGCCTGTCAAACTTCCTCCAGGCCAGATTCATCTCCGAGCTGCTGATAGATGGCATATGCTCCTTTGGTGAGCCTCAGCGGGATGACTAGTATTGGATCCTTTATTTGACATATCCTGCAGACATGCGCGACCTTTTCCTACCAGTCAACTACAGAAGGGCTGGCAGGGTAGCGATCAAACTTTGGAATCAGTTTTTGGTTGAACCGGCCCATAACGTAACAAAAAAACAAAATAGCTTGAATCAGAAACGTCTGAGTTGCATGACAATGTTCGCTCTACACAGGTCAGAACGCTTCTTTCTTAGAACTGCCCACTTACGAAACATGGTTCTGCTGGCTTGCTTCTTGACCAACTACAATATCGTTGCCTTAACGTCCAATGTAAACAATTTCGTAAAAATCTGACGATGTTCACTCTACACAGGTTTGAGTGCTTCTTCCCACTACCCCCAGCAACCTGCTTTTATAGTACCCGGGCACACCTCACGTGTGAGACACGATTTTTTGAGAACTGTTTGAGACCGGGGACATTAAAAGACCATTGTCGCCATTTTGGATCTTTTCATTTTTCCTTCTCAGCACAATAGACAGACACGAACGCATTTTTTCCTCACACAATTTTACAAGGATTTATTGATAAAAAGTCAGGTAAATTTTTTGTTATGGGATGCACAAATAATATACATAATTTTGTATATTTTTTTCAACTCTCCTTCATTCTAAATAATAATAATAATAATAATAATAATAATAATAATAATAATAATAACCAATTTTCTTGGTGATGTTTTTATTTTACTTATGTTGCATATTTTATATGACCGGCTAGTGTTTGTCACTCGTGCAGATTAAATTCTGCATTCAAGGGTTTTTCCTTAAAATTTCCAGATTTAATTTACATGTGTCAAACGTTATTATTATTATTATTATTATTATTATTATTATTAGTAGTAGTAGTAGTAGTAGTAGTATGAACTACAAAATTGTAAAATTTTAAGTTGACTACCCTCCTTTCCCACAAAAAAAATTGTAGCGCCATCATTGGCTGACATCACACCAAATATTTGAAGGGTTTAGGAGGATGGAAAGACGAAAGAGTTGAAGCATTAATCAGACCTCTCGTGGATTAGTGCAGAGCGAACTGGAACTTTGGGGAAGTTTATTGCCACCCAAATTCCAGTGAAGACCAAGGGTCATTGACAGCAAAATTGCAAAGGTTATTGAAAGAGGTGAAAAGTACTGGTAATTTGAGGAGATTTGTCACCCAGACTCCAGGGAATCTTGTCGGTTGTTGTCAGTGAGCAATCTCTGATGACAACATGTGTTTAAACTCCTACTGAGGGAAATAATAATATTTTTAATAATATTATTAATAATAATAGTAATATTAATAATATTAATAATAATAATCAAAATAATCATAAAAAACACACAGGAGAACCAAAATAACCAACACCGACCCAAAAACCGAAGGAAGAAATGAACAAAAAAGGGAATAGACTGGTAATGGAATGCTATTACAGAAGTCACCCCAAAGACCCAGGATATTGCAAACGGATGAAAGAGTTATGCGACATGTCCAATGACTACCATACATCAGAACAAAGAATTGCAGACCAAGCGAAACTTATCTTCAAGAGAGTCTAGCTTTCAAACCTAGAACCGAATGAAATACAACAAAAGACAAATAATGGAACAGACAACAAAACGTCCCTCAAAGAAGCACCAGACATAGGAATTACAGAAGCAGAAGAACTGAAAATCTTGGATACAAGAAACATGGAGACAGAGACCTATGAGACAACAGAACTTATCGAAAATTAATTAACTGAAGCAGAAAACATCAAGAAACTTATGAATGAGTAAAAAAAACAAAGCGTTCATCCTTAAGAAACCAGGAGTGGAAAAAATTAAAAACTGAAACAAAGAAAGTGAACAAACTCTTCCCATACATTCCACAGAGACCATTACAGAGATAAACAATTTAATCTATGCAGGAACCAAGATAGTAAGTATGAAGTTTAAAGAAAAAAATAAAAAGACTAAGAAAGAAAAAGGACCAACAAAATAGAAATTAAGGCTGGAAATTCAGATTAAGAAACTAAAGAAAAAAGTCAAAGCGATAAACAAGATGAAAACAACTAGAAGAGGTTGGAAAAGTAGAAATATGACCAGTGAGGACAGGCTCAACAAGAAATAGGAAGAAGTAAAGGAAAAAATAATAGCAAAATAAGTGAGATTAAGATGATATCGATACAAATCTGAACAGTCCAAGCAAAAAAGGACCTTGGAAAATAATGAAAGCCAATTCTATCAAAATGTAAATGGAGGAAAAACAAAAACAGAACAACCGAACCCAACGAAAATAAAATGCTTGTAGGGCCAGATATGGGAAGAACGAAAAGATAGAAAAGCAGATTGGTTCAAAGAAATGAAAGAAAAGTTACAGCAAACAGAAGAAAGAAATAGAGAATGAAATCAGCAAGGAAACCCTCTAGACAACCCTACAAAAAATGGTTGACTGGAGAGCACCAGGTCATAACGGAATACGTGCCTATTGGTTTAAGAAGTTCACAACACTACATGAAAGGCTTATTCAGCAACTGAAAAGATGCATCCACAAAGCACATGTACCAGAATGGATGACCAAAGGTAGAACCACACTGGTGCAAAAAGACACAGAAAAAGAGACCATCCCCAGCAACTACAGGCTTATAACCTGTTTACCTACAATGTGGAAAATACTTACAGCACAACTGAGTGAACAGATTTATCAGTTCCTTCATAACTGTGGACTACTTCCAGAGGAACAGAAAGGATGCCAAAAAGGTAAAAAAAGAACACATAACCTATTACACATAGACCAAATGATTCTGAAGGAGGTCAAAAGTAGAAAAAGAACTCAGTCATGGCATGGATAAACTATAAAAAAGCATATGATAGAGTCCCACAAGCATGGATAATAGAATGCCTGAAAATGTACAAAATACCAATCTGATAGTAAATGCCATGAAAATATGGAGACTTGAACTAACAGCTGATGGAAAACACATAACTGAAAGCAAAATATGAAGAGGGGTCTTCCAAACTGATTCCCTATAATCATTACTGTTCATTATAGCCATGATGTCTCTGAACAACATACTAAGAAAATACCAAGCTGGATACAAGTTCACTAACACAGAAGAAAGAATGAACCACCTAATGTACATGGCTGACCGGAAACTGTTTGCAAAAACAAAGACAGAACTAGAGACATTTATAAACTCGACCAGAATATCCAAATGGAATTTGGTATGTAAAGATGTGCACTGCTGACCATGAGGGGGAGAATTAGAAACTACAGAAGGTATAAAACAAACATAAATTAGCGCACTTGGTGAACATGAAAGCTACAAATACTTCGAAGTGCTGGAAGCAGACGCCATCAAAGCAATGGAAATGGAAGAGAAAATAGGAAAGGAATACCTCAGAAGAACTCCTTGAAACTAAACTACATAGTCGAAACCTAATTAAATGAATAAGCCCATGGGCAGTGTAACTAATAAGATACTCTGGACCGTTTAGAAGCTGGACCAAAGAGGAACTAAGGAATCTCGACCAGAAGAACATGAAAATCATGACGATGAACACTCAAAGGATGATACTAACCGACTATATGTGAAAAAGAAAAACGGAGAAAGAGGGCTGGTCTGTATAGAAGACTGTGTAAATAACACAAAAAAGAATTAGAAAAAATAATGAAAAAATAATGAAAAAATAATGCAGAACAATGAAAAAATAATTACTGCAGAAAGAGACACAGAAGAAACAAACAACATGGAAAAAGACAAGGAAAGAAAATGGGAAGAGAAACAGCTCCATGGACGATTCATAAGGATTACAAAATAAGATACTAAAGAAAACACTTGGAAAGGAAAGCTAAACAGGGAAACTGAATTACTAATAATTGCACAAGATAACGCAATTAGAACCAACCACATTAAAGTAAGGATCGATAAGACGCAAGGAAACAGCAAATGCAGACTCTGCAGACAAAGAGAAGAAACAATAAACCACATAATAAGTGAATGCAAGTAACTAGCTCCAAAAAAAATATAAAAATAGACACGTTCAAGTGGGGAAAGCAGTACATTGGCAATTATGCAAACAATTGCATTTTGAACACACAGACAAATGATACAAAAACAAACCAGCAACAGTACTTGAAGATGAAAGTCACAACATCTTATGCGACATGAATATACAAATGGATAAACCTATCCAAGTAAAAAGACCGGATGTGATAATAGTTAAAAAACAGGTAAAGTTCTGCCAGCTTGTAGATTTTGCCATTCCAGCAGCCCACAGAGTGAAGATCAAGGAGATTGAAAAGCAAAGCAAATACACAGAACTGGCCAGAGAGCTCAAAGGGATCTCGAAAATGAAGAGAGTAAACATCTCATACAGAAGAAGCGCTGGGAACAATACTGAAAAACTTTGAAAAAAGATTGAGAGAGATTGGAGTCAGAGGAATGGCAGAGAAGATACAACGAATTTCAATAATGTAAATTTGCAGAAATATTAAGGAAAACCCTTGAATATGGAGACTAGCACCACACATAAATTACACTCAAACTGGACACAGAAACGGCTACAGATGCAAAACACAAAGTAAGTCAAATGGAATAATGAAAACTGAAATTGTATAATTGTAAGATACCGCTTTCCCCCCTTTTTTCTGCTAGTGGCACCATAAACAGCAATTAATGAGGGTCAAGGAGGATGGAAAGACCGAGGAGAGAAAACACTAGCTGGACATCTACTGGATGTGCAGAGAGGACTGGGACCTTGGAGAGACTTATTGCCACTCAAATTCCATCTAATGAGAAATCAATGGTGGGCGTCTGTTGCGATAATGCAAATTCTTTTGAAAAGGTTATCGAAACAGGTGGAGAATACTGAAAACCTGGGGAGCCTTGTTGTCAATCAGACTCCAGGGAACGGCACAAGTTGTTTTCAAAGAACAATATTTGATGATGGCTCGTGTGACTTCTCCTAGTGAGTAGCAATAATAATAATAATAATAAGAAGAAGAAGAAGAAGAGGAAGTAACATGCACTGGATAAGATAGAGAAACTAGGGCGATAGGCCTTGATATATCCAAAGCCTTTGACAAGATCTGGCATGAAGGGCTTATTGTGAAAATTAAATCGTACAGTATTCCTGAACGAATACTTAACATAATAAGAACCTTCCTAGGCAAGATTAAAATCCAGATTATCCTTGATGGCTGTGCATCTAAACAACAGCTATGCCCTTGGTATTCACAAACGATCCTTTTAATAAAATCGTGTCTGAGATGGGTATATTTGCTGATGGCACAATGCTCTATAATAGACATGAAAGAAAAATGAATGAATACATATCCAAGGTAATAGCAGAAATCTTAGAAAATGACCTTCAGTCTATAGTGGAATCGAACCGTAAATAGATGGTAGCGTTTAATGTTACTAAACTAAGCTTCTTTCCATTAATATTTATAAGAAACCCTCTTAACCACCAATTACCATGACTAATATCAGTCTACATGGGAGCTCATGATTCAAACTCCTCGTTTTAACATTCACAGGACACATGAATTGGAGCAAATACATTAATAACATTGCTCGGACTGCTGCAAAGCAGGTGAGTTCTCTCTTATAGAAAACTACTCATATCTGAGAGTATCCTATATGTCTACAAAACCACCATTGGCCCATTCATTAGTGGTAGATGTGGCCATAATACTCCATGAATGGAGTATTGTGGCCACATCTACCACTAGTCTCTCCCTCAAAAATGGGTCTCAAATCTTATGTTTCACACTATCTGCCAAGCTCTACCTTCTGTCTGATTGTTGCAATGTTGCATTCTTTGCCTATTTTACAAGTATTTTCATGAAATGCGCTCTCATGAACTAATAATACTTTTGCCTCCTTGACATACATCAAGAATTAAAATTCTACTCCTTCATTGCTGGGGTTCCTAGTTGCTGAAAAGCCTTCTAATCTAATAGCTTCTTCCCGTGATTGATAGATTTTCGAATTCCCTTTGTTTTCTGCTTCCATGACTGTACTATCATGCAGAAATTTAAATGTAATGAGAAGGGACTCCTCGCTGCTCTACTCCCTATAGTCCTTTATGTCCTAGTGCCAAGGCAATACACCTTGTTTGAGATGATAAAAAGTTACAAAAAAGCATAAAATAAATGGATCTATATTAGTCAAGAACGATCTAAAGTTTTCCTTTTCATTGGCTACTATACTGAGATGTAAGGGAGGGAGACACTTCTTTTTTCCTGATTGCTTTACTCACATTTAGCCGTCGTTTTATAATAGTAAGTGTTTAGCAAAGTGGCATAAAGTACGATTCTTTGAGTCTTTGTTAAGATTCGACTAAGTATTGAGCTACAGTCTCCCAATTAATAAGTGAACTTTAAAACCATTTTGCGAAATACTCTATGATAAAGACACGTTTTCTCTCATTTTTGAATTTATCGCTTTCCTTAAAATATAAGGATATATTGAAGTGCAAAAACATAAGTTTGCAAAAGATTAGGATATAAAAGAAAAAAAGTCAAAAGAGCGTTCTAATTTAGCCATATAAATGCCACATGGCAGTGTGAATAATTGTGCATCTTTGAAGACAATATAATAGGTGGTCAGCTGGTTCAGAATATACTGATTATTTATCATACACCATAATGGAGTATATTTGTTTTTTAGGTCGGATTCTATTTAACTCATAGTTGGGACCCTAACAGGTACTACCACTCCGGGTCAGAGTGAACCTGGGAGCAATGGCAATTAAAGGGTGGTCCACACTCCCCAAGGCCCGCAAGGTGGGGCCTCACCATCGGATATAGTTTTAGGTCATATCCAGGACCAAGACGGTTGGAGAAAAAGTGAATCATTTGAGTTCTTAATCCTTTTAGTTGCAATGACTACTATGTCAACACTGATCTGGGGTGGCAGTGTCCTTCAGGTTCCTTTCTATCTATTGTTTGCAGATGGTTAATTTTCAAAATATGTCTTCAAAACAAATCAATCTACGAATATTGGACAATATCAAATATTTTAAGTATTAAAGCTTTTACTAAAATTACATTAAATGACACAAAAAAGTTGATATGGCGTAAAACAAAAGAACCAAACTACAACTTACATTAGTGAAGCAGCTTGGGGGAGACGTTGAAAGATACCCAGAAAGCATCATTCTTACTCATATTATCGGAAGCTTCATGCTTAATCATACTATTGGTTACAATCATGATTTAATAAATTATTACTCGAATACTGTAGCCAAGATTAGTCAGCTACTTCAAAGAAGTATATCATTTTCAATTTGATAATCATATTTTCATATAAAATATGTATTTGAAATGGATGACATAAAAATGAATGGTAGCTTTTGACAACGTTTGAAAACTATAAAGGCTATATTAAAGTAAATATTTATATTCCTTTCTCGATAATTCATTTTTGTATTAACTCTTAATCTCCCTCTACCCCCTCTCTCATTACTCCCTCCCCATCTCTCTCTCTCTCTCTCCCCTTTCTCTTTTCTATTTTAATTATTCATATCATTCGACTCCTCCCACTACTTCTTTTACCATTCGTCCTTTATTCACATCGTTTTTCTTTTTAACATTATCCGGTGTATACAGTGACAAGCAAACAAGATAACAAGATCCAGTGTTTTATTAGCGTATAGATTTACTTTTTTTGCTAAATTCAAAATTTAAGAAACCAAAGTATACAGTGTTTCACTAATGTAAGTTTTGGTTCGGTTATTTTGTTTTACGTCATATCACCCCTTTTTTTGCAGTCATTTAATGTCATTTTGAGGAAAGTTTTTATACTTCAAATCATGTCTTCAAATATTTGTATATAACATTCCTGAATTTATGATATGAGGATTGATTATTCGATTCTTCTGACTACTGTTCTCATCTTGAGTGTTATTTTCACATTTCAGTCGATGTACTCTAAACAATGGTTCGAGTACTTGTTATAATTCAGTTGTAATTTACATTCTGTTGAAGATTAAAGTTTCAATCATCAGGGCGGGCGATCAAAAATACAATTGCAAGTTACTTAGAATTTCTACCCAGTCATGGCTGATGGAACAAGAACATATTACCCAGGTGGATTAAATAAAGGGCTTCGTTAAAAATTCTGTGCAGATTTCCTAGTTTGACAAAAAGACTTCTGAGTTGAACATCATAAACTTAAAGAAGATCGAAGGTTACATCAACCGAAACATCGTGAAAATAACACCCAAGATGAGAAGAATCTAAATAATACGAGTCTGTACATTAATTTGTTTTGTAAGTGTATCGCTTGTAAATAAATAGTCTACAAAGAGTAGATCCTATTTAACCCCATAGAAGATAACCTACCACTCCAGATGAAAGTTGACATGGGAGTTATGGGAACTAAGAGGTCATTCGGAACTCAAATTATGGAAAGTAGAAAGTGCATCTGATGTTTATTTTAAGCAATCTCAATAATCTTGTTTCTCTTATTTTGTCGTTTAGTCCTCACATGCTTTGAGCGATGTTTCTAACAAAGGGGAAGAATGGCTGTTTTCTGGGTTGGAATCTTATCAATTGAACACTTATCGTTGGCTAGTTTTTTTGAGCTTGGAGTCGTATTTCTTAGCTCCTCACATTAAGTGACTTCATGACTTGTCTGAAACGATATCTATTAAAAAAATAAATAAACCATTCAATTTTTCTCCACCTGTTTTAACATTACCCTAGTGTAATTATACAAAATTCGCAGTCATAACACAAAAAATTAAATAATACTAAAACAGCAGAAAGAATGGGAGTATAGAATATAAAATATAGATTTTAATGAGTAACACTGAAAAAAGTGTTCATAAATACTTATGATAGATTCTACTTAATTGATACAAGAGAACTTAGCAGGATTTATCACTCCAGGTTAGTGTTTACCTGGAAGTAATGCCAATGTCGAAGTCGCTGCACTCCTCACTATGCCCACGCACGAATAGATATAATGAAAATTCTGAGTAAGATACACATAATTTGAGTAGTTTAGAAGTAGGGTACACTCTAATGTTTAGTCCGTAATTATGTCGATTAAGGACCGTGCTATTGTAAAAAAAACTTCTGGACAGTTTATGTATAATGTCAGATGTTGAACGAAAATTTTATGAATCAAAAAAATATTTCTCATATGCTGTTTTTTTTTTGTTTGTTTCAATAAAATATATATTATTTTTGTTATTATGAAGATAATTCACTGACATATTTATTGAAAAATACAAAGAATATATGTCATTACAAAGAAAATGCAATGAATCATTATTATACAATTCTAACAACTCTTTAAGAAAATTCAAATTAAAATCAAGAAAAAAAACACACGTTGTATAGTAATTTCATGAATAAATATTTGTTTTTGAATAACTAAAAACTAATAGCAAACAAAAACTATTTTCAATTCTTTTTATGAATTTTTTCTATTTTAAGATTTTTTTTATTCAAATCAAATATTTAGCATTTTATAACGACGTCATTTGAGAAAACATTTGTTTATTTAGCATTTTTATAACAACGTTTTTAAGAAAACATTTATTTATTTAGCATTTTTATAACAATGTTATTTAAAAACATTTATTTATTTAGAATTTTTATAAAAATGTTATTTAAAAAACATTTATTCATTCAGCATTTTTATAATAAGGTTATTTAAAAAATATTTATTTATTTAGCATTTTTATAACAATGTTATTTAAAAAACATTTCTTTATTTAGCATTTTTATAACAATGTTATTTAAGAAACCTTTATTTATTCAGCATTTTTATAACAACGTTATTTAAGTAAAGATTTATTCATTTAGCATTTTTATAACAATGTTATTTAATAAAACATTTGTTTATTTAGCATGTTTATAACAACGTTATTTAAGAAAACATTTGTTTATTTAGCATTTTTATAACAACGTTATTTAAGAAAACATTTATTTTGTTAGCATTTTTATAACAACGTTATTTAAGTAAACATTTGTTCGTTTAGCATTTTTATAAGAATGTTATTTAAAAAAACCTTTATTTATTTAGCATTTTATAACAGTGTTATTTAAGAAAACATTTATTTATTTAGCATTTTTATAACAACGTTATTTAAGAAAACATTTGTTTATCTAACATTTTTATAACAACGTCATTTATGAAAACATTTATTTGTTTAGCATTTTTATAAGAATGTTATTTAAGAAAACCTTTATTTATTTAGCATTTTTATAACAACGTTATTTAAGAAAACATTTATTCATTTAGCATTTTTATAACAATGTTATTTAAGAAAACATTTATTTATTTAGCATTTTTATAACAATGTTATTTAAGAAAACATTTATTTATTTAGCATTTTTATAACCATGTTATTTAAGAAAACATTTATTTATTTAGCATTTTTATAACAATGTTATTTAAGAAAACATTTATTTATTTAGCATTTTTATAACAATGTTATTTAAGAAAACATTTATTTATTTAGCATTTTATAACAATATTATTTAAGAAAACATATATTCATTTAGCATTTTTATAGCAAACTAATCATAGCTAATAAATGTTTTCTTAAATGACATTGGTTGTTGTAATTTCGTTGGCTCAGTGCTTTGGTGATTTTCAACGTTTTATGTAAACTGCCTATAAAATTGCGATCATATTATGGTCCTTATTTTGCATAAGTACGGTAATGTCTAATATAATGTCCAATGATTCACATACAAATATAACAAGGAAAGTTGCAATTTGTTGTTTTTCTTTTGTTCAATTTTTCCCGTTTAATTTTCTCATTATTTTCTGTTTTGCTGTCTTTCACCAACTATTTCAGAGAATCTAACGGAGAGATTTTTAAGGTTACTAGCCATCCATTGAAGTGTAATTGTTTGGCTCTCTCTCTCTTGCACTTCGTTCACCGGGTATATTAACCAGTAAGTTTCTGAAAATCCTTTTTTTTTCATTCCAGTAGTTTCTGTGACTATAAGAATGATGGAGATTTTAATAAGATTTAAGTTTATTTTCATGTCGTACAAAAGATCTTGGGATTTAGTTATATTTGCTCTCTCGTCTATATCATCAGATGATTTAAGTTAAAACAAAAATAAAAAGGAAAGATATGCTCGTTAGTGATTGCATATGGATATTAAAAACTAAGAGAAATGAAGGAAGGGAGAGAAAAGGAAGAAAGGAAAAGGAGGAGAGAAAGAAGGGAAAGAGGCAATAAAAAACTAAATTAAATGAAAAATTCGTAAAATTATAAAGAGAAGAAGAAGAAGAAGAAGAAGAAGAAGAAGAAAGAAAGAAAGAAAGAAAGAAAGAAAGAAGGAAGGGAAATGGATAATTGAGCATGTTAAAAAATTGTTGGATTCTGGATAATGACATGCAACTGTCTAAAGCCAAAAACGGAGTTAGAAAGTAAGGAATCGCCTAACACGATAGTGGTGGGGGTAAGCAGGAAGAGCTAAGATGCGTCCAGTTTCGTCAGTAAACAGATGCGTCCAATATAGCTCATATAAAATCTCTTTGGGTATGAAATCAGTTATAGATTCTGTTGGGTAGATTTTAGAATTGAAGTCAAGCTTAGGGAATAAAGGAAAATAAAATAAATAAATAAAATGAGAATAAATGGGTTGTTAGGAAAAATATTAATAAAGTAGGCGCTATAAAACGGTGTTGAGTTTGCCTAGAATCAAGAGGATGTGAAAATGATTGGGAATAGGGATGTTAGATTAAAGGACAGTGTTAAAATATATTAGCGATGAATATTGAAGGGTGTGGAATTTCTAGGAAAGTGGGATTTTGTAGTAGTTTCGGACATTTAAAGTTTAATTTCATAGGTCTAATAATTTTATTTTTAAATGTTTGGAGTTATTAATGGAGAATATTACACAAAACTATGTTTAGAATTATTAATAGAGAAGATTATGCATAGATATAGGGGAAGCTGGGGAATTTGAAGGTTGACCGTAATTACATATCTAAGAATTTTTCAGTTAATAAAAACTGTGGTGATTAAAGGTATAAGGTGAGTAAGATAATCTCAAAGGAGTAAAATAGATAACTAAAAATTAAGGTACTCATGCAGAGAGTGATCCAGACGTAACTCAGCGCATGCCCGGCTTTCCCCAGAAGATTGCATCAACAGCTGGAGTAAGCCAAGCGTCGCCAAGGAAATTAAGCCGTTTGAAGTAACATAAAGCTGAGCCAATGACAATGTAGCGCAATGGTTTTCAACACGACGCGCGTTCATGCGAGTTGAAATTCAAAGCAGCAAACGACAATCATGAAGAGGAAGAAAAGAAAACATTAGTTAAAAAAAAGCACACTATTTGCGTACTTTCATGTAAAGAAAAAAACATGAATTTTACAGCCTTAAGTGAGCAGTTGAAAACACCAGCGGGATTCCTGGAATTTTGTCAGAATAGGAAATTACTAGTACGGACGAAAACGTGTACCTCTTGTGGACATAAATGCAATCTTATTGCAAGAAGTAAAGTAAGCGATGGTCATGCCTGGAGATGTCAGGCTAGCAAATGCCGAACGTTTACCTGGATCCAGACTGGAACTTTTTCCACAAAGTCTAGGCTGGCAATTGTCATAATACTAAAACTAATCTACTCATGGGCGTTCGAGAGAACAACGCAAAAAGACCCCCAGCGCGAATGTATGTGGAATTCACTCGACACACACCAATATCCATCGCCGACTGGAAGAGTTTCTCAAGAGATATTCGTGGGGAATATTTTCTAAGGAATCCCCGGCAGATAGGGGGCCCAGGCCATACCCTCCAACGGTCTGAGGAAACAACAATATCTGTTTTAAAATGAATATATATATATATATATATATATATATATATATATATATATTCCACCCAGTTTTCCTTTTTTTTTCTAGTTTCCAGGTTTTTCCAAAAAAAAAAGCAAAAACACATTCTTTTGTTTCAACTTTTCTATTTTTTCAGGTTTCCCTACCCCCCTCCATATTCCTTGAAAGTTTTTTTTTTTTTTTTTCTTAAAAAAACAATTGGTGCTAATGCACTTACTGATCCGTACTATTTTTTAATCGTATTTCTAAGTTTAATTATAGTTTTACATTATGTTTTTTTTATTCAATTCTAAGGTTAAAGTACAGAATAGGTACAAAACACCCTCCCCTCAACATGTTAAGAATGGCTTTTTAAATAATGTTATTATTTCAGCACGGATCAATAAGTGCACTAGTACAAAAAAATTAAATAAAAAAACTTTCTAAACACAAAATTCATTGTAAGTATTTAGTTTACTTACATTTGAACCTTTCCTTGTATATATAAAAAAAATTAAACATTTTTTTAAAAAAATCTATATAAAAAAACAATATTGTTATAACATTTTCCTTTACATTTAATAAAACTTAAAAATTAAGGTAGGTTTTTCTTTTCTTGTTATGCTTTCATCGCCAACGCTCGGCCTCATTTCCTCGGCTTACTCCGGCTGTTGACGTCATGTTTCGAGGAAAGCCGGGCGTGCACTGAGTTACGCCCGGATCACTCTCTGCATGAGTACCAAAATTAAAAATTAAAATTAAGGTAATCTGTTTGAAAAGTAATAAAGTAAAATAGTGTTTACTGTAATAGTTGTGAGTTCTGATGGGTAATTAAATAATGTTAAGAGTGTACAGTTATTAAGTTGAAGGGGTTATGTATCATGTGAACTTCAGTAGGGTGTGCAGTTGCTAAGAAGGTGGGAGTTATAATGCCTACAAACAACTAACGTTTCATTTCTAATGTTGAATAATTTATCTCTATCTTTAAAGTTAGTAATAAAAAATTTTCATGTAGACAAAGGAAGCAGGAAGAATATAAAGATTTACAGGTATTAGAATTTTGGAAAATTTCCCATTTAATGGTAGGTGTGCGATTATTTGGAATTAGGTTTAAGTAGTAGGTAGTTAATGAGATGTTGTTGGGGTTATTGAAGGAGCATTTATTGACTTTAAAACAGTCTTTAAAAGAGGTTCCAGCGAGTCCAATGTAGTATTTTTTTATTATTTAGGTTTACTATTGGAGCAATAGTTGATTTGTATAAAACTTCAGTCTGTAGACGTTGTTTGAGTGGTCAATCTGATTTATTTGTACAGTTGCAGTTTTTTGTGTTACGGTTATTGTAATTATTGTTGTCGTTATTAAGTATTCTATTATTATGTTTTTTTTTCATTATTCTTTCTAGATTGTCACTGCAACTCTGAGTTAAACAGTGTTTTTATTAAAGATTTTATGTAATATGTTATTTGGGAGGAAGTGGGTGTTAACTAACTTGAAGAATTTTTCCCCCAGTTTATTTTTAATCATTATATAAAAACAAGGGTTAAACCAAATAATTTTCTTAGATCTGTGTTTTTTTATATTGTTGGGTGAGGGGTTCAAATTAGTTGATGGTTGTATTAGTATATCCACTGTCTTTTTGAGCTGCTTCATAAAAGGGTTCGTATTTATTGAAAATTTTCCGTTTTGACGAGTTTGTACTAATTTTATTTTCAAGGGATCTGGGAATGTGGTTAATGATATGTTTAGAGTGGTAAGATAAAGGGTGTATATATAAGGGATTGGTACTGTTTTTAGTATAAGGTTCATATGTATTGTTTGCTAGGTTGAAAGTAACATCGAGGAATGTATAGTTTTTATATTAGATTTTATATCAATTTTTAGATTAATTCTTTTCATTTCTTTAATTAAGGCTTTTTTGTTTTTCGCATTTGGGGTCGTCAGAGTTCTTGACAATTAGTAGTGCGTCGTCTCTATAGATTCCTATATTTTTGGTATCAATTATTCTTGTTAAGTTGTATAAAATAAAAAGGCCTACTAGGTCAGTCCCTTCTGATGAATCCAAAGAGCCCATTGAGAGATTAAAGGATCCGGCTTAATTCCTTTTGGTTCACTACTAGCCCTGGCGAATGAGAACAGTTTTCCTACATTTTTTTAATAATATCTATTTCATTTGACTGTATATCAGAGAGGAAGGATACGAATTCTAGAGCTTCATCGAAGAGATCTTGTGAGGTAGAGGGGTAATGAAGGCAGCTTTCTTTTTGTTTGGGATATTTGTGAACCATTTAATAGTGTCCTTAGTATTAATCCACTTGTTGCAATATTTTGGTGTTTTAATGGGGTATGATCCCATACAGTCGGACGATTCTATTTATAAACGACGGCTGCAAAGCATTGAACATATTGAGGGAGCATTATTTATCGAAAGGAAAACCCAAAATTATTTCTTTATACACTGAACTGACCTTTTTAAAACGAATGGAAGCCGAAACTATTACTGATTATATTATAAGAGCCGAGACAACTGCAAATTCTTTAAAAATGTCTGGTGAAGCTATAAGTGACAGTCTGTTAATTTCCATAGTCCTTAAGAGATTACCGAGTGATTTCAAGCCATTTACCACCGTGATAACTCAGAAAGATTTAAGTTATAGGTGTTTTTGATTTGTAAGTTTATTCTAAGATTATTTTACTAATTTTACCGATATATATATATATATATATATATATATATATATATATATATATATATATATATATATAAAGTTATGTGGGTATATATTTATATACTTCAATGTATAGTATTAATAAGTCATTATGATTTTTAAAAAATACTGCTTGATGAAACGGTTTGTAATGTGAGCTATCAATTTAAATATATCAGATTTACATTACATTTTATCCAGAATCATTAGACAATAATTGAAAAAAAAGCATTTCTAAATTTCAATTTTTTTTAAAAACCTCTTATAGTTAAAATTTTTGACATTTTCTATAATCCAAATTGAATAATGGATTCTGACCAAAATTCGAAACAGGATTCTAGACATAAGATTTAATAGTATTATATTTTAATTTTCGTAAAGGGAGAATTAATTTAACTCGTTATGTGATGGTTATTCTTTGTGTGAGTGTATGCATTTGTGTGTATATATATTTACATATATATATATATATATCTATATCTATATCTATATATATCGGTGGGGTATTAGAATACGCCGACTGCCCCCCTGCAGAGGGTAAAAGTCCCTCAATAGGGGTCCTGGATATGATCTTAAACTATATCCAGTGGTGAGGCCCCAGCTTGTGGGGTTTGGGGAGTGTGGAGCCACCCTTTAATTATCATTGCTCCCAGGTCCACTCTGACCCGAAGTGGTAGGGTAGTTCCTGTTAGGGTTCCCAATTATGGTTTAAATAGAAACCGACGTGAAAACAACAAATATATTCTGTTAAAAAATATTTTTCTTCAAAATCTTTGGATTCGGCATTAAATAACCCGAAAAGGGTTGATATGCCGTAAAACAAAAACAACCAACCAACATATATTGTAAAAAGTAGAAATGTGTTTATGTATATGTAGAAGAGCACTTTAAATAGATTTATGCCTTACTTTAACCATTTAGCAGCTATTTTTACGAGCTAAAAACCAAATCGAATTTGTTCCACAGGTCCAAATCTCTTATATATCATGTTTCAAGTTTGTAGACTAAAAACAGCAACTATCCAAGCCTAAGGTTGAACTAATAATCAGCAGGTGATAGTCAGTAGCTCTAACCACCAACACAAGGGAATATACGCAGCTAGTAATAATATCTATAATACAAACATTGACGGCTATTACCACAGTTTTCATTTTATGTAATTACAAAAACGTTGCATTATGCTAAAGTAATAGCATATTATATCACTAAAAACAGTGCTCAACACAAGAAGTGGAGAGGCTTTTGTAGTCATCGACAGAAGGACTGTTTCGCTATATCATAGTTCTTCAGTGTAGGAGGCCAGCATCTCAAGCCCAGGATAAAGCAATAATCAAGTTGTGAGTAGTATATATATATATATATATATATATATATATATATATATATATATATATATATATATATATATATATATAATAAATAAATATATATGTATATATATATATATATATAATAAATAAATATATATGTATATATATATATATATATGTGTGTGTGTGTGTGTGTGTGTGCGTGTGTGTGTGTGTGTGTGTGTGAGCGTGTGTGCGTGTGGGTGTATATGGCTAATTAACTAAATGAATAACACCTGCCTAGTCAAAGAACAGCTTGTGTTTATTGTGTTCATTTGTTGGCAGAGGGAGAAGAATAAGGTGTCAAATCACTGACATTTTTTGCCGCTTCTGATTCTTTGCAAGTCCCCACCCGAGCCACATCTATCTGATCCACCTCACCCATCTTCTTTTTTTTTCAGCTTTTCTGATTTAGATGAATCATTTTTATTGAATCCTGTTTCCTGTTTTGTTCACTCATTTGGGAGTGATGATCATGTGTCCCATGTTGACAAGAACCGACACAGTATCGATCGGTACAATAAACCAATTAGAAGTACCAATTATCTAACGATGCCTTGCTCATAAATGTGTTTAAGTAGATATCATCAGACATGCAAATAGATATGTGTATATGTACTAGAAGCAGACCCGGCCCTGGATGGGTTCCTAATTTAAACGTTTATGCTTATCTCTTACAGCTGTGCTTGTGGCATCAAAACTGCTTTTGGTAATACGTTGGCAAATATGCTTTTTTTTTTAAATTATACTTGGACGGTTAAACTATTGATGTTGTTCAGAAATGTTCTCATACTAATGATATTATTGGAGCACAAGGAGGAGCAGGAGCTGGTGTGATTGCAAGAGTTTGGAGTGGATGGAGTAAGTTCAGGAAACCTCTGTCGTTACTAATCAGCAGTCCATTACCATTGTTAACCAAGAGAAGAGTATTTCAGGCATGCGTATGAATGGAAGTGAAACCTGGCCAGTGAACATTGATAGTTGAAGACATGCGTTGCATGGAAAACAATAATATGGGAATGATAAAATGTGATGTAGACTTTACTTTTTGTTTATCTTACTTTTCGAATTTTCAATCTTCAAACGTTCTTTTCGATAATTCTGCTAAACAAATTTATCACATCAAACGTGATATCCGTACATGATTGTATGTAAATCCATAAGAGATTACCACGTTTAGCTCTTAACATGGTCTTCTCTTTCTCAAATAAATGTTTTGTATTTTTCTTTTTCTTTAATTTCACTTCCTATATGTTGTGTTAAGTTTTGAGACATTATGTTGAACAAAGATGGCGGCGTAGTTCAGATCAGTAATTGGCAGCTACCAAGATGGCGGCCAAAAATCAAATGCGGTTGGCAGTAACAAAGATGGCAGCGTAGTTCAGATCAGTAATAGGCAGTAACCAAGATGGCGGCCAACAATCAAATGCAGTCTGTGGCGTAGTTAATGGCTAAGTGTTTGAATCCAAAATTCGACAATTTTTATAATAATTTTGAAAGGTTCACATTGATTGTTTAGCACGGCCGGTGGTTATAAAAATAATTGGCGAATCCATTCATCACATACCCCCATTAGTTTGTCTGATGGGGATGTGTCTCCTAGCGGCTTCGGCTGCAGGGAGACAGGGTAGTCATACTCGTCAAGAATCCGTTCTTGACACTCAGCCCGACAGGTGAGAGGCCGAGATTCGGCCCAGCACCTGTCGGGCTGAGGTACACCGCTTGGGTACTACCTAGGAGGTCCACCCTCCCAGGCCTTGCCACCGGGATTTCTGGTGGGGCAAGTTAATTGCTTGTCGCCTAAGGCGCCCCTACCGGGGAATGCCGACAAAGGTGCCAGCCAATTTTTGATGAGGCAAGAGTGCCCCTCCTTTAGAGGAGCTTGCCTATCTCCACCTTCCGGCCTTGTGCCACATTTTGGTGTGGTGGACACCAAATAAATAACTCCCCCCATTAGGAGTCAAAAACATTTTACATGTTGTTAATATAAACTGTCTTTGTTAATATAATGTTGTTAATATAAACCGTCTTTGTTAATATAATGTTGTTAATATAAACCGTCTTTGTTAATATAATGTTGTTAATATAAACCGTATTTGTTAATATAATGTTGTTAATATAAACTGTCTTTGTTAATATAATGTTGTTAATATAAACTGTCTTTGTTAATATAATGTTGTTAATATAAACTGTCTTTGTTAATATAATGTTGTTAATATAAACTGTCTTTGTTAATATAATGTTGTTAATATAAACTGTCTTTGTTAATATAATGTTGTTAATATAAACTGTCTTTGTTAATATAATGTTGTTAATATAAACTGTCTTTGTTAATATAATGTTGTTAATATAAACTGTCTTTGTTAATATAATGTTGTTAATATAAACTGTCTTTGTTAATATAATGTTGTTAATATAAACTGTCTTTGTTAATATAATGTTGTTAATATAAACTGTCTTTGCTAATATAATGTTGTTAATATAAACTGTCTTTGTTAATATAATGTTGTTAATATAAACTGTCTTTGTTAATATAATGTTGTTAATATAAACTGTCTTTGTTAATATAATGTTGTTAATATAAACTGTCTTTGCTAATATAATGTTGTTAATATAAACTGTCTTTGTTAATATAATGTTGTTAATATAAACTGTCTTTGTTAATATAATGTTGTTAATATAAACTGTCTTTTTTAATATAATGTTGTTAATATAAACTGTCTTTGTTAATATAATGTTGTTAATATAAACTGTCTTTGTTAATATAATGTTGTTAATATAAACTGTCTTTGTTAATATAATGCACATTTTCTCTCAACTCAAATCCAACTTATCATATTTGTTGTTTATTTTGCAACTTTAAATGTATTTCTAATTTTTTATGTTATTGTTTTACATTTGTTTCAATCTTCTCTGGTCGATCACCTTTCTTTTCTTTCCCATGGCCAGCATGTATTTGAGATGTAATAATCCTGTAATTCTGATCTTTTATTATTTTTCTAAAAAGGAAGAAAACTTTTCATGTGAACCATGTTATTAATTGTCCATATAATTATAGACCTAAGTCCCATGTGATGATTTTTCAGGGGACAGCGCTTACCATAGCCAGTAAAGATGAAGTTAAAGCTGGAAAAGAGAATGTTCGATTGCTTCTATTTTCGCATATGACGTCACAGCAATGTAAGATCTCATCAGGTCTATCACTTTTACCAACACTTTCAATATATAACTTTTTTTTTTTTTAACTTGAATCGCTGTTGAATCGAATTGATACAGACGAGACAAAACTCAATGAGTTTATAATACATTATATACAAAAGCATCGGAGTACTAAATAGACATGACTCGGATAGATTTTTTATTGAATTCTCACTCCAAACATGGCACAGTGCCACTTTAATGTAGGGGGCTATTATCTGGGACATAATTTGCAGGGATACTATGTATGAGCAACAAGATGTTTGTTTACATTATACTTGAACTTCTGCATGTCAGTACAGTCAGAGAAGCAGGGAACCAGAACGTAATTACAAAGTCTAGTAGTTTGAGGGAAGAAACTGTTCGAGTAGACAACTTTCTGGCATCTGGGGATCTCTACTGTGTAGGGGTGGGATTTTGTTGCTTGTTTATCGAGGGTGTTTATGTAGTAGAGGTACAAGGGTTTATAGTTACACCACTATCCCTCCTCAAATGAGATCAGATTTTTTAGACGATTACATGTGAGCAGTTGTCCATAAAAATACAAACTAAAACTTTAGAATTTGGAGTAGAGGATCAGTTTCACAAATAAATTTAACGTAAACATCAGTTCTTTAAATTAATTTTATTTTCACTTAAAGTGCATAAATAAGGCAATAAATAAATCCTATTAGTTTATTTAATGAACAAACTTTTTGTACACTTAATACTTTGTAAACCACCTTTTATATTTTCTTTTCATTCGTTCTGGTAAAATACCAATTAAATAACAACAAATCTTTGGTGACACCGATGCTTAGACTTCAGTAATAAATATCTTCAGTTCTTCAAGATTTTATAGTGCTTTCTTAATCTGCTCTTAAACTTTCCCATAAATTTTCTATTGGATTTGCATCGGGGCTATTTGCCAATCAGGAATAAGTACTTCTTGTCCTTGAACTATTCTTTTATAGATTTTGCTGTGTGGGTGGAGCAAAGCAATGCTGATCGGTGAAGTCATTGTTCTTAAATAACCAGGATGAGGAAATGATCTGATAGGCAATAGCATCAGTCGAGCTGTTCAAAAAGCAGATTTTTTCTGACATCTACGAGAGACATGCAACCTTAAACTAGACACGGCCAAAACGAAAGGAGGAAGTATTTTTTTGACAGAGTCTCCTTTAAAAATCTACCAAATATCAAGTAATTATCCAATCAATACGAAATCTTCACCAATTATTAAGTGAAGGATTGATTTTATAATAGTGTACTTTTTTCATAATCGATATTTATATATTATTTTTTGCCCACAACCCCATTCTTTATTTTTGGGTACAAATATGCTTAAAATAATTAGCCAAAAGTGAGAAAATTTTAAATTTTAAATTCTATTAAAAATAGTAGAAAAACTTTTATATGATTCTGCTTTTCATATGATAAAATTCAGGCTTTTATCTTTCTGAAAAAAAATTTGTTCAAGAATAATGGATTTTACCAGATTTTAATTCGTTTAAAAAACAACTTTTCTTTCACTTTTTTAGCCGTGCCTACCTTAAATGATTGATGGCAACCTTCTGCATCATCTGGTGTACTGCAGCAGCTATACAGTTCAAAACTGCAATTAGCTTTCCAGGTGGACGCATGAGCAGCTGATAAAGAGACCTAGATTTGCCCTGTAACCACAGTCCTCCTCTTGCCATTGCAGACAAAGTCAGCCAGAAAGGGAAGCCAATACAGTTGGAGCCAGTGCAACAGCAGGATATCCTGGAAAGGTGTATAGTGTTTTATCATCCACCTATCGGGACAAACTGGGCAGAGAAGCTATTTACTCATAGCTGGTTAAAATGAGAAAATATTTCTAATTGGGACGAAAATAATGGAGATCCTCATTGTAGTTATGGCTGTCTTGAAATAAAAGTGAAATCTTTAAATAATTCTTTTTAGGTGAAAGTAATGCTAATTCCGTAATGATGAATATTTGGAAAATATTTCCACCTTGGACAAAAATAACGGATATTCTAATTGTAGTTATGGTTATATTAAAATGAAAGCGAAATTCTTAAATGATTCTTCTGAAACGGAGTCGGTTGAGGAATTTATATGCATTTTCTCATCCATATGCCATGCTGACTTTTTCCAAAGGGGTGATTCTTAACAGATGATGACCAGGTTTTATTGACCAATTTTGTTGAACATTTTGTTGTTCACTTTTGTTTGAACATTTTTAATTGTTTCGAAATCAGTATCCTACTAACATGTCAAAACTGATGAAGTCACTAGAGAGTTATCGATCATGAAACAGTTAAACCAGCTTTCGAAATTTCATTACATTTGGCAAATCGATTAGCTGGGGTTTTGTAACAGACCTTTTTGAACAAGTTGTGCTATCTTCGAGATAGCAGATGGAAATAATTCTACCTTGCCGTTATCATCCTTTACAAGGTACCTTCAATAAATTTCCAGACTTTTTTCGTACGGGCACTTTTATTAATAGCACACACATGAAACTCTAGTCTCCTTCAAAGTAATCTCCTCTGGTTGCAATGCACTTTTTGTACCATTCCAATAACTTCTGAAGGCCCCATGGAAGTCCTTTTGTATGAACGTGTCAATGACCCTCATCACAACCTCTTTCAGCTACTCAATTGTTTCATAACGACAGCCTCTAAGGTTTTCCTTGAGCTTAGGGAATAACATAGGGAGCAATGTTTGAACTATAGGGAGTGTGAAAAATTGTCTTGATGCCTATCTTGGTCATACCAGCGTCTTTCTTTCTGATCTTTTCTGAGCACTCTTTGGACAGACTGCACAACTCTTCCACATCTTCAGTTCCTCATGAATAATTGTGTGTACAGTCTACACATAGACATTAAACTGTGCACTTATTGTCACTATAGACACACGACTGTCCTTATCCATGAAATTCTTTATTTGGTAGTCGGAAGCATTCCATACGTTTCTGTGGCATTTTCCCAAGTTTAAAACAGAATTTTATTGCCTATCGTTCTTATAAAGTGTCCTCAAGTCCAGATTGCATTTTTGAAATTCACCGGCTGTGATAATCAGGCTTTAGTAGGGTGTATTCTAATTTCTTCTGCAGCTGTTCATTTGCATCTGAAATCATAAAAATTGATCAGTTATCTCATAAGATGTATAGCGATAGCATAGTGAATTTTTAAGGGTCTATAATTTTAAATGCTTATACAAAACAAATGCCCCAAAACAGTGCAAGAATTGATATGATCAAATGGGGGAGGCAGTACACAAGGAATTATGCAGACAACTGTATCTTGAACACCCAGACAAATAGTACAAACACAAACCGACCTCAGTACTTGAATACAGAAGTCACAAAATCCATCCCACCAAGAAGACCGGATGTCATAATAGTTAACAAGATAGAACAGTCCTGCCAGATTGTAGATTTCGCGTTCCAGCAGCCATAGGAGTGAATATCAAGGAGATGGAGAAATGGAACAAATACACAGAAGTGGCCAAAGCGCTGAAAAGGATATGGAAGATTAAGAAAGTCAAGATAACACCAAAAATAGTAGAGCACTAGAAACAATCCTGAAAAACTTTGACAAAAATGGGAGAAATTGGAATCAGAGGGAGGGCTGATAAGATACAATGTATAACAATAATAAAAACGGTTGAAAAATGTTAAGGAAAACACTTGAATGTGGAGATTAATAAACATGACCAACAGTCGCTAACTGGACATATAGATACTGTTACAGAAGTAAAACAAAGGAATACTATATGAAATCAAGAAAACTGAAACTGTCAAATTGTAAATTAAAGCCTTACTCATAGAAAAGTTTCGGCATCAACTAGTCGTGGAAGGTTAAGGAGGATGGAAAGACTAAGGAAAGAAAGCACTAAGCAGACCTCCACTGAATGAGTGCGAAGAGTATTGGGACTTTGGTGAGGTATATTGCCACCAAAATTTCAATACGGACCAATGGCTACTGCCAATGAGAAATCAGTGTTAAACGGCTCTGGTGATAATGCAAAGATTACCGAAAGAGATGGAGAATACTGGAAATCTGGGGAGACGTGTTATCAGTCAGATTCCAGGGAATACGGTAGATTGTTCTCAAAGATCTATGACAATGGTTTGTGTGAAAACTACTAGTGAATAATAATAATAATAATAATAATAATAATAATAATAATAATAATAATAATAATATTATTATTATTATTAGCATGTATATATATGTGTGTGTGTGTGAGAGAGAGAGAGAGAAAGAGAGAGAGAGAAGAAAAAATAAATTGCACCACATTTTATCATTTGAGAAATAAAATTTTAAAAGTCGCTAATTTCATCCAATAAATACATGTTTTGAATTATAACGGCTATGTTTCGTCCGAGAAAAAGAATAAAAACCCTATTTTCACATCACAGTTGGTAAGAATAAAAGTTCATGGTCAGTTTGAGCGAGATACTAATACATAAAAAATGCCAGGACACGAAGTGGAATTTTCTGTCTAAAGGTGGCTTGAAAAGAGAAATAGAAAATCTTATATTTGCTGCCCAGGACTAGGCACTAAATCCAAATGCAATAAATAAAAACATCTGTGGGAATGACTGTTCTGATAAGTGCAGGTTGTGTGGTATTTCTTTTGAAACAGCGTCACATATTGTTAGTGCGTGTTCTATACTTGCACAAAAACAGTACAAACGTCGCCATGACAACGTTTGTAGAAATCTACACTGAATATTGTGCCAAAAGTTTGCAATCCAAGTGACGGACAAATGGTACCAACATTACTCAGAAGGGGGAGTGGAAAACGAGGACATAAAGATTCTCAGTTTTACTGACAGAAAACTCACAGGAAACCGGATATTGTAGTTGTGAACAAAAAGACTAAGAAAAATACCAAATTATTGATGTGGCTTGCCCAAATGACATCAATCTAACAGGTAAGAAGAAAAGAAAGTAAAGAACTATCGGAAAATGAAGATGGAGATTGTTAGATTACGGAATAAGAAAACTTCCATCGTACTAATAATCATAAGTGCGCTTGGCTAAATTCCCGATGGGTTATGAAACAGCTGAACACCTTGGGAATCAGATACAGCATCACTCTACTCCAGAAGTCAGTTCTGATTGGATCAGCAAACATCCTACGCCATGTGCTTTCCATTTAATTGATTCTTTGAATATCCTCATTAGCATTGGTGTAAGAACCCGCTATTGGGAGAAAAACTGGATTAAAACACCACACCATTGTGACCTTAATGAAATACTACTACTACTACTACTACTACTACTAATAATAATAATAATAATAATAATAATAATAATTTAAAAAAAACACAAAGAAGATCATAAAAAAGAAAAAAAATGTAAAATACATATTGAAATCAGTATAGGAATTGACAAATTGATACATACATATATACATATATATCTATGTAGGTGTAGGTTATGTAAATTATTTACTTTTTGGAAATATTTATATAGTTTCAGAGGGCTGAGGTCTGTATTGAAACCTATGTGATGTGTGTTGAACCGGAGGATCCATTGGATTTCTTTGGTTTGCATATTTTTGTTGAGGTGAAATCAGGAAGCATCTAATATTGTCTAGTGTAAATTAAAGTAGTCTACTAGTGGAGAAAATAGGGATTTTTGTCGAATTGTTGTTTCATGGTTGTTGAAGCAAATTCTAAAAGGCGGCAATGTTTCTCCAATATATCCACCATTGTTGCAAATAAAGTAAGTGGACAAGTATAGATCTGAAGCTAAAGAAAATAAAGCTTTTCTGTTAGATGCAATAAAACGTAATGCAAATTAATCTAAATTTCGACAATATTAATTATCTCCTCATAGATTGTCTTGAACCTCCTGACAAGATTAATCCGGCTGACAATAGGTCAAACACTAACGACTAAGGCTAGAGCTCTAAATGTTTTGGTAAAAATTCTAATTGATGAAAACCAAATCATATTTTTGTTTTACTTTTGAAATCACTACTATATATTGGGTGCAATATAATAATCAATCGAGAGTTAGCTACATAATAATAAATACGAAACCTGTATAAGTTAAAAAGTATATATTTCAGCATATATTACGACAAGGCACAATGTGTGCCCTCTTAGAGTCTACAATCTTGGGCAGTAATTGACAAAACTGTTCTATCTTGGAATCAAAACGACTCTTCCTTAATCAGTATATATATATATATATATATATATATATATATATATATATATATATATATATATATATATATATGAGCAAACAGTTAATGAAATATGCTAAAAAACACTTTGAAATGAGTTAAAAACATATTTAATCTGAAAAGGAAACACTAGATAAATGGATAGTCCTCAATCCGTGGAGTTTCAAAGAAATACTATCCTTCTCGTCACTGGATTTTTTATCTTCCACCAGACTATCCATTAATGTGTAATCACCTTTTTCTTTACCATATTCGCTCTGCTTAACTTATTTTGTTTTCAAGTAAGATCTTTGACTTATTTGTTGTTTCATCAAATACTTCTGCATGCAAAATCCGCTCCCGCATTTTGCTAATTCCTACCCTCTGATCAGAAGGAGAGTATTTCTTCGAAACTCCGCAGATTAAGGACTATCCATTTATCTAGTGTTTACTTTTCAGATTAAATATGTTTTTAACTCATTTCAAAGTGTTTTTTAACATGTTTCATTAACTGTTTGCTCATATTATAAGCTCTATTTCCTATTTGGTATTATCGAGCTTTTATATCTGGCTGAGATAATTTTATAAATATTAATTCTTTAATATTTATAATTTACTTTAATTTTACCATCTTGGATCATTTTGGTAAATTCAATTGTAATTTTCATTATATATATATATATATATATATATATTATTATTATTATTATTATTATTACTACATTTAATCACATCAATTAATATACGAGGATATAATTTAATGCGTAAATTTTTCAGTGTTTACTTCAACAGTGCTCAATACATAGGTAGAGCTAGGTAGTAAGTTATGAAAATATATATGGCAATTAAGCTACACAGAATACTGAGAATTTTTCAGGCATAAGCCTGAAGAATTCTCACGAGAATGAAATGCGGAATATTGAGTAACTTAATTGCCTTACAATATATATTTTCATAATTTACTATATATATATATATATATATATATATATATATATATATATACTAGCAGATATACCCGGCGTCGTTGCCCGGTATGAAATGTAACATAAAATTCCTTAACAACAAATGAAGTAAATAAAAACAGAAAGAAGCTGAGACATGTGCATGGGATTTTTTTGTTTTTTTCTAAACAGTTTTTTTTTCTTGTAAGTAAAAAAAAAAAATACTCGAGCTGAGATCGAAACCCAAACTTAAAGACACTGAGCCAAGTACGCTAACCATTAAGTAAGCTTGCCGAGATCTTTAAAAAGTGTTTTTAAACCTGAACGATTCCCGCATGCACAGTCGTGAAACAGTTGACAAACAGATAAAAATCCGATGACCGCTAAGTACCTATGTTTCCCTTTTTACTCCTTAGCAGTCTTTCCCCCCCCCCCGGATGAAGACCAATTAAAATGTTTTCCAGATGTCTGAATATAATATATATCAAATTACAAGTCTCTAGATCAAAACTTCGTTGAGTACATAGGTTGAGAGTTGTCCTCATACATACACACACATTCTCACTTTTATAGATATATAGATATATGTTAGAGTAGGTTTGTCACTTTTATATTAAATGCATAAAGTCCTCCCTGCAGGGGTGGGGGAAACTTGACAAAAGCTGAATCTCATTGAAGCCAATAAAGCTCATTACTTGACATTTTTTTTCCTTTTTTCACCCTTCCCCATGAAATATCACGTACGGTTACACAGATTATGAGTCAGAACATGTGCCAGCTTCTTCACTTCACCCATCGTGGCCTCCACCCAAAACTTTGCACAGAACACCCCAACCACCCGTTCGTGTTTTACTTTGGTTTTATTTCGTTGTTTTATTTCCTTCTCACTCCGGTTTGAAACACAATACATAGCAAGAAAAAGAATCCTGATCAAATAATCAAATAAAAACAGCGAATAAAGAAAGACTTTTATTTTTATAAAGCTGCATTTTGGTGGCGGTCGCGGTGTGTGTATGGAGGGAGGCGGTGGGGCGAATTTTCATTAAAGCATGGGCCAAAGCGAACAAGGTGATCTGTTTGTGATGTGTTAGGCGTGGGCATTCGGGTAAGGGGTGCGTCTGTGTTAATCTTTACTTCAAAAATTGGTTGCGAGCTGTCGATCAATCCGGGGCTATCGATATCAACGTCCACAATGAATAACTTTGAATCGATCTATTTCTTCTTTCTTTTTTGCAATTGTTATATCTTATATGTACATATATATATATATATATATATATATATATATATATATATATATATATATATATATATATATACGTATGTATGTATATATATATATATATATATATACGTATGTATGTATGTATGCATATATGTATGTATATATATATATGTATATATATATGAACACATATGTATGTGCGTGTATATATATATATATATGTATGTATGTACGTGTAATGGTGGATAAGGAGGGTTGTTTCCACCGTTTTATTGTTAGTCTTCTGTTTTATCCATAAAGAACTGCATATTGTAGATAGATATGTCTTCTACACGCAACTTTATTTGATTTTCTGTTCGTGGTGTCTGACAGTCATATATGAATAAAACAAGGGTAGATGAAATGTATAATTGCTCGTAGGTGGACAGGCGGGGGCGGGGGATTGAGGGAGTCTGAGAGCAAAAAAAATATAAAAGAATATAAAATGAGATATTAACAGCGCAAGAGTGTAATGATTTATTTGTTTTTTAGGAGCCGCTAAAAACATACATTTTTACTTGTTATTACAGATGTCGTTCCGTTATTATTATTTATTTATTTATTTATTTTACATTCTCTTTGTATATCAGTAATTTCGCAAGCTAGAAAGCTCGACATTTTGTTATGTTCGTCTATCTCTAGTTAAACCAGATTGCACACTGACATGAGCATTTTTATGACAGTTTTCTGAGCCTTAAAACTTTCATGCTGATGACAAATTGGAAGCGTGCGTTTTGTTTGTGACAGCATCACTAGATGATTACCCTACAGGGTCAATGGGCTCTCTCTATCAAGAGTATTCTTTCTAAACTCCTTCTGTCCTAGATGTATTGCTTTCATCAAAGCTGAAAACCTATCAACCATCTCTATGGTAATCCTTCCAGAATATCAGAGGGGGGCTAACAGGTGCTAACCCTTGTCCAAGGATGAGCTGGAACATGGCCAAGGCAGGAACGTCCATCTCCTGAGTTATTATACATACCTGCTTACCTGGATACACACAGCGCTTAATACTCATAAATGGTCACTCATCTGATACTGACCAGGATACACGTCACTTAACTTTGCTGATTTAACGATAACTAGAGTGTGAACGTGATAAATACGTATGAACTCAGCATTGCTCAATATTAAAAGAGTTGTTTTTTTTTTTTGCGTGCAGCCCAAAACACGATATTCTTTTTGCTTTTATCTTATGTTTTACTTTATATAACATTGTATTTTGGGGATAGTGTCCAGAGATCTATTCTTTCATGACTTAAATGAAGTGAAATGCAAGGAGGGGGCAAATGGATAGTGACATCAGAATTGGGAGTGGGTGTCCGTGTTACGTTGTCGTGTCATAAAATGATATGAGTGTTTGTTGCGTCATCTCTAATAATGGATTAGAAGAGATGACGTGTTATATTATATATTTATGTTGTATCATAAAGGGAATCGTGTGTGAGTGACATGTATTTTCAGAACCTACCTCTGCTTCTTCGATGTTGGACCATCTGGAAATTTCTCGTCCTGGAGGGAGACTTGATACCTGTTTTTGGATGAAGATTCAATCACTCCAAGACAAGGAATTGGTTGTATAGTTTATTTCACTTTCCCAGATGTCTTGCAGAAGGTGGAAAGTGAAATCGGCCTGTGTGGGTTCTTCTTCTACACACGTCAGCGTTCACCCCCCCTCCCCAGTGAAGAGGAGGAGACAACTTCAGCTAACCTGATCACATGACTCGCACGCAATCCAATCAGCTGATCTTGACTTCCGGTCAACGTGTCTACACTATAACTCACCTCCCCCTCTCTCTCTCTCTCTCTCTCTCTTCTCTCTCTCTCTCTCTCTAATCCTTAACATCCGATCATATTCAAGCTATGCCTTTTCCTCAATATTTCTCAGTACTTGGACTTATGCTTAAGTCTTTGGGGGCATACAACAACGAAGTTGGCCCCGGGCATCCCTAGACCTCTGCAAGGAGGTGGGGATGTAAGTATATTGATATTATGTTAAATAAATTTTACTACATTTATAGTCTTTAGCTTCCTTGATACACATCCAGATTTTCCTGAAAATCAATGGAACACCCCTGTGCACATCTTATTTAAGCGATGAACTTCTTATTTACTTTTCTAATTTTACAAACGGAGTTTTCCTATTTTGAAATCATTGTTATGTATGAGAAAATTTAAATTATTAAAAAAAATAAACCGTTAGGAACACCATGCAATACAATTTCTAATTAATTTTTTGTGAACTTTTATTTTCGCACGATATCTAATAATTTCATAACTAAAATAAATCAAATAAAAGTCTCGTCGTTTATAATCACTCATGCTTTGATTTTTTGTCGATATTTTGCTGCCGCATGATCCTTCTTCTAGTAGTCGCTGCATTCCATGGTGACCACGATCGTCTCATCAGTTTAGCCAGATAAATAAAACTTGTTTTTATGCAAAAACAAATATAGTCACGTCTCAGAGAGTTTTAGTTTTATTCCTTGAGAGACTTGACTCACACAGGAGAGTGAGACTAACGTTCGTTTAGACAAATTATTATTTAACTTATCTTCTTAAGTCTTTGGGTGAGGTGCAAATAGATATTGAGAGAGGGTATTTCGCTCTTGACAATATTCAACGTTTTCTTTTTATATTATTAGCTAACTGCCTCGCACAATCCAGGGACGACTCACATTAATCGAAATCTCAAGTTCGGCTTCCATCAACAGACTTATTTGAAAATTTCTGTTCTCTCTCAGCTTGACAAACGCATTGGCATTCGTCATCTCAAGTCAAAGTGTTTTGTCAAAGTGATCAGACCTCGCATTTTGTTTTAACCTTACATGTCAGCCATTCTTGATTCAACACTGGTAATGATTCTGTTTTGCAAATTTCGGTCATCATGACATTCAGTGTGATTCTTGTCAAAATCCACACTAGCTCACTTAACCGCTATTGACAAGGAGCCTATCTATTATCTCTGCTATTATTTAAAAGGCATGTGTGTATGTGTGTGAACGTGTATGAGAGAGTTCCACATGGACTCCTAAAACGCTGGGCCGATTTTTTTTTTTTTAATTTCACACAAATGTACTTTATGTGCTTGCCAGTTTTCTTAGATACGTTTTGTATTGGAATGTCTTGGATAAGTATCGATAATCGATTATCAAAAAAAAATCCTATGAAAGAAGGAACAGGTGATTTTGACTAAAGTTAACGCCTTATACAGCCTAACATCACAAGTGCCTGTAAGAAATTTTATTACTGTACAAGCAGAAAAGCCCGGCATATAAAATCAATAGTAGGTTCTTTGGTAGTACAGGGCCGAATTCGAAATGAATGTTTGTATTTAGAGCACAATTGAACCTGGATACTTGACTTTTGCATTTTAAACTTTAATTCAAGCCATTATCTAAAAATAATTGTACATAATCAACAGTAGGTTCTCTACAGTGAAATGTAGACTACAATGTATTGTGAACTAAATCACTGCAGGGAAGCATGTTTAGCTTCCTCCCAGTGCACGGTGGCTTCTCAACTAGAGAAGGCTATCAATCGATTTGATTGAAAAATAGCTGATTTCTCCCATTTTGATGACAATAAAATATTGGAGAGTGAAATATCTGTTGATTCTCATTCAATCAACGTAGGGTCTTCCTGTTAGTATATTAGATATATGTCCTCCTCATAATGAAATATTAAAAAATATAATATCATATTATTTTTTTAACGATTTCATTTTTTTGTGTGTTTCAATCCGAGTGGTATGGCAGTGTCAAGTTAAATTGGAGAAATGGGATTCCTAACGATATTTCGAAATAAGAACACTATTTCTAATTCATTTTACATAAAAGGGTCATTGCATAAAACTAAGAAAACCTGCAGAACACCCGTCCCAGAAGGCATGCCCGAAAGTCTTTTTACTTTCACCTTTTTCCTTTTTTGAACTATGCTGTTTGTTTTTATTTATCTTTTTTATTATTTTTCTTACAAAATTACCTTTTCTATACAAATTCGGGAGAAATACACTGATAAAAAGAAAAACCTTCAGTTTGGTTTTGTGGATCTAGAGAAGGTTGTTTACAAAGTATCAAAAGATATTATTTGTGGAATCTGTATAATTTAAAAGTGCATGAGTGTTTGGTGAACATTGTCTAAGTCGTGTAAGAATTAGAAGCACGTTTCGTGGCAGTTTTAATGTGAAGCAGGAGTACATCAAGGTTATGTACCTTGGAAATTTTGTACAAGTTGCCCGACATCTGACTTAATTGATGTCCAAGGACTGAATCAAATTTAATGCAAATCTAATTTCCTTTTTAATTTTTATAATTGCTGGTTATGCACATATTATTCTTGCTAAAACCATTTCAAAAATATCCAAAGAAACCGAAATTTGAGGAATAATTATTAATTGATGTCTAATATCTATTTTTAAAATTTGATAAAAATATGGCGTATCTGAATTTTCATTAAGGGCTTTCCTCTTTTATCCCCCCTGCTTTATATAAAACTAGATTAAACCGAATATAGTTCACGTTATGACCCTTACCTTGGAGAGATGTAGTCCAATATTTATAATGGTCAGTTAATTGATTTAGGAGTTAATCTATATACACATATAAACATCTAACTTTATATAAATATGTGTAGCTTACTGCTTATTTTTATATTAATAAAAATGTAAAAATAGAAATGTTCATACAATGACTGTTGCCTGCACAGCAGTATTGCTTCCAACAAAGCTTCCATCAGATGATGACTCCGAATTCAGGCATGGTTTCAGGACCGAAACGTCATTACCACTAACCAGTGCGACCTAGCAGTATCTCACGATACCACCAGACTTTGTTAGATTGTTATCACTCTGTGGGATTGTCATATCCACGTTGATGCATGGTCCCCCCTCGCCAAACTTTCACAAGAAACACCTGTCTAGCAGAAAACATTATCACTAATTTCCCCCACACTTTATCTGTGCCTAAACCTAAACATAGATTCCATGAACAAAGCTTCTTTCTTAGAACTGCACGACTATGGAATTATCTTCCGTTTTCCTGCTTTCCAGCTGACTACAATATGGTTGTCTTCAAGTCTAACGTAAACAAGTTTTTGATGAGCCGTTCCATATAAGTTAACAAATTTACCGAATTTCCATTACTCATGATTACTATATTGTCCAATATCTACTGTAGACTCTTTAACCCTTATCCTCGAAGGGCCTCTTGGCCTTGATAAGTGGTGATACTATGTGAAAAAAAAGATAATGCCTTGTATTTTCTTTATGTATTTTTCCTTGTCTGATTGAGAAAGACCAAGATTATTTAAGGAAGTAGGGATTGAGTTGGCAATAAAACCCCAGCATAGATTTCGACAAGACATACAATGATTTTCCAGCAATGTGCCAATCAGTGCAGTCATCAAACAATCACGATCTCTATTTTTACATAATTTTTTTTTAACTATTTCCTTTTTTTAACAAAATGTATTGCTCTACTGCTGACATTTTGAACTTTATTAACAGCCACACAACATATCTCGGGAGCCTCCACAATAAGATCTCTAATAAGAATATGTTTGAAGTTGGCAGTTTTCCCATATGTTCTCAATCAATTGGATGTTGTTAACTGATGTTGGTAAGATATCGTAGGCTGCTTTTATAAGAAAACTTAATTTTTTAGGCTTCATGCATTTGAAGTCACGCAATTAAATTCCTCTGTTTTTTTTTGTTTACACTATTCTGCTTAGTCCATGCGTTTGTTTACTTTGACTTAAAGCTGTAGCAATCTTCCTATAGATTATCTATTTCTTCTGAAACCATTTTCTTCAGTTTTACAGAGTGTTCTTTGGACCACGAATGCTGTGGGTATAGATCTAGACCTGCTTTCCCACATGCTATGGCACCAATTATTTCTTTCATCCTAAAGGCCGATTCTGGATCTTCTACGGCTTATTTTACCTTCCATCTTTGTCCAGTTATTATGGACATTCTTCACTAATGAGATGCAAGGGTTTCGTAGCATCTGGAAAAGTCGTGTGCTTTACCAAATTTATATTAGTCAACAAGTGACGATGTTGGAAGTTTTATCTCACTTTATATAAATACGTGCAGCTTACTTGCAATATGTATATTTTTATATTATTACACACACACACACATACATATATATATATATACATACATATATATATATATAAGTGAACGTGTCTGTGTGTGTGTGTCTGTGTGGGGGTGTGTCTGTGTACATTTTCCTACGCAATAACTCTGTCAATTTTTAGTCTACAGGCTCGAAATTTGATATACAAGGTACTGAGATTTGGAAAAATCTTTGTAATCCATTTTCAGTCAGAAATCTTGCTGTTAAGGGGTCAAAGTTCAACGATTAAACCTTTGAGATCTCTACCAAACTCCTCCGACAATTTTGGGTTTAAACACTTGAAATTTTAGATATCGGTTCCTCGGACATGGATCTAACTTAATAACTTAATTTGAGCCTAAAACAATAAATGTTAAGGGGTCATAATAGGGGTCAAAGTTAAAAAAATTGACCGCTTTTTTTTTTGCTCAACATACACCTCCAAAAACCCGGGCAACGCCGGGCTGAAATGCTAGTATATATATATATATATAGGTAGGTAGGGAATTGAATTGCGAGATATCTGTTCCCATTACATTTAAATTTCTGTATGTGAGCGCAGTCAAAGGAGCCGGAAAAGAGAGGAAATTCCAAAGTCTGTATTAGTTTGAGGAAAGAAACTATAGAGTAGAAAGCTTATTGTATCTATGGAGCTCTACAATGAAGGGGTAGGAATTCCTTGGTGGTATGTGATATCATAAGAAATCCTAGATACCTCAAAAGTATGTGGACCTGATCTTATCCCGGTTGTGCTATTAAAATATGCTCCACTGAGGTTGCTCCAGTTCTCTGCAAACTATACAACAAATGCCCTTATCAATCTTGCTTTCTTGACTGCTGGAAAACTGCTTCTGTGGTACCAGTTTACAAGAATTCTAGAGAAAGAACTGACCAATTTAATTATCGCCCCATTCGCTCTCTCCCGCTTTTTGCCAAAATATTTGAGTCCATAATTAACCAAACTCTAATCCATCACCTTACAGATGCTAAACTTCTGACCAACCAACAGTATGGATTTAGGCAAACCCATTCTACTGCAAATATCTTAAGTGTAATCTCTGAACGTGTATATCATACACTGAACAAAGCTGGGAGGGTTGAGCGGTAGCTCTAGATATATCTAAGGCTTTTGACAGGGTTTGGCACGATGGTTTTCACAGGAAAATCAGATCATATGGTATCACTGGACGAATACTTAACATAAGTAAATCCTTCTTAAATAAGAGAAGAATCTAGGTTGTCCTCTGTGTTTGTATCTCTAAGCAATATAAATGCGGCTATACCTCAGGGGTCTATCCTTGGACCCTTATTATTCTTAAAATTCGTAAATGACCTCTTTGATAAAATTGTCTCTGAGATGGGTATATTTGCTGATGACATCACGCCCTATAACAGGCACGAGAGGAGCACAAATGAACACATATCTAAGGAAATGGCAGAAACACTAAAGGAACACCTCCAATCTGTAGTGGAATGGGGACAAAAACAAATGGTCACATTCAATGCTGCCAAGACTTATCTTGTTTCATTTATTAATTACAAGAAACCTTCTCAAACACCAATAGCTATGACTAAAGATACATTATCTGAAAGTGTTTCTTTTAAGCTCCTCGGCTTAACGTTCACAGGAAACATGAGTTGGCACAGATACATTGAGAGCATTGCCAGGGCCGCTGCGAGGAAGATGGGCTCTCTCTACAGTGCTAGGAAGTTATTTACGTCTGAAAGTATCCTGTACATCTACAAGACCACCATTCACGCATATATGGCATATTGTTATCTCTCGCTCCTGGACAGGGTTCAAAAGAGAGTCGCCAACCTGATACGTCCTGAACTGCCATTTAAGCTTCAACCTCTGTCCTAGTATTTTAATGGTGGATGCTCTGACAAACTATAAGTCCTTTTATCCTCTCGACGTAAATACCCCTGACAAACCTTACAAGCAGCAAAATCCCACCCTACACAATAGAGATCCCAAGATGTAAAAAGGCCTTCTACTCTAATAGTTTCTTTCCCAGAACTGCTAGACTTTAGAACTCCCTTCCGGGTTATTGCTTTCTCAACTGTACTGACATGCAGAACTTTAAGTGTAATGTGAACAGACATCTTGCTGCTCACCTCCCTTCATAACATCCCTGCAACTTATGGTCCGGATAGTAGCCCCCTACATAAAAGTGGCACTGTGCCTTGTTTGGGGTAAAAATGGAATAATTATATATATATATATATATATATATATATATATATATATATATATATATATATATATATATGATGAGAATGATGGAAATAGTATTCCGACGAAATAGAGAAATAAAAAGGAACAAACCGAGTTATCTCTTCATCAACGTTTCGTCTTTATTTCGAGACTTTCTAATTATGAATGAAATAAAGAAAACAAAAACAGCAATACAAATATTTGAAAATTTTCTTGTGAGAAGTGTGACGCTGTTCAATTTTAGAAACGGGAAAAGATGTCGAACATTTTTAAAAAAGGGCGGGGGGGCTTGCGTTGTTATAGAGAGGGAGATTTTTAATAATGTCATATAGCCGTTCATATATAAAAGAGATATGAGGCAGTTAATATTTTTTCTGGCAAAAAAATATGTCCGTTAAAATTCAAATATAGGTGTGTAACAGAAATGAAATGAGTGTGTTTTTCTTATGTAATTTATTGATTGAGATTATAAGTATTAATTATTATAGGAGGTGTTTCTATGGTGTGGGAAGGTTAACCTGTGTCTACAATTAAATTATGTTCTTAATGGCGCTACATTATAGAAACCTCCACGTTGTTTAATTGCACTAAAATTTGCGATAAGCACTGATTCAAGAGATGTCCGGCGCGGTTTATTTGAAATAAATTTAACTTTTTTTTACTTGTTTGAAGTCAAAAGTATGATTACGCTGTAATGAATGAGAGAACAATGCGCTTAGAGAATTGCTATTTGAAATAATATGAAATTATCCGAATGGTGTCGAAACAATAATGTCCATGAAAAACACAATACGATGCTCTAATTTTTTGTTGTCTTGTTTTGGGGAAAACTTTAAATGAATGCTCGATCATGGAAGCTGATAATCATGAAGTCATGAGTCAATTTACTTTGACTTTAATTTTTATTTGTATATTGCCATTGGTTCATATAATTTAATAAATTAAATTTTAGGTTAAGAGATATTTAATAAGATATATATTTAATAAGATATATGTATATGTGTGTGTGTGTGTGCGTGCGTGTGCGTGTGTAAACAACATTTATGTATGTCTAAATGTATTGACCTACTACTGAATGATTACAAAAAGTATCTGCAGACTGACGGAAAAATTTGTGATGAAATGATGGGAAAACATATGACGATGTCGTTAAAATTTTCAGAATTTAATAACGAAAATAAAATAAAATATCAAGAATTTCCAAGATAAGAAATACAGATAATAGAAATAAACAAGTTTTGTAAAAGGATTAAAAATCCGCTGTAGTAAAGCTATTTAAAAATGGAAATATCTTCTATAACTCTTCCTGTTTCTTTTTAGCAAATTATTATTTTTCCTTTACTTTTTCCCTAAAGAGTTTTTGGAAAAGTTTTGCATAAAAATGTAAGAAATAAAACTAAACAAAAATTAAAAATTTAGTAATAAAAAATAAGTAATAACAAGGAAAAATAATAATAAAACCATAATGATAAATATAAAATAAACAGAAAAGAGAACTGTAACATCATAAAACCTACTTATTCACATTCTGAGAAAAGTCTATATAAAAATCGATGCGTTGCGAGACTTGGGGTAGGTAGGAAGGGGAACCACATACCAGGGTAGCGGGAAGAAAACCCGGCAAAGGAAAAATCCTAATGCGTTTTTGAAAAATGCCCGCTTCTTGTTATTCTCCTGACTTTGTCAAGGTGAATGGAAAAGCCCTTTTGTTTTAAAAGGATTAACACAGGGTTTATTTTTTCCCAATTCCTTTCTTTCGTTTTATATAAATGTATTTTACAGTCCCCAAAGAAGCGCCTTCCTATGACTTTAAAGGTTTTTCAAACGTTGTTTAGACTTTTATAATCGGCCATAATTCATGTCTAGTTTTACTTTTGAGCATTCTTTCTTCACTGACTCATGTCTCCTATTTTACCAAAGCGAACGAAAAGTAATATTTCTAACTATTTACGTGCTACGTCATCCGCATTAGTGTATCCTTTAGACACTCAAACGCTATGTGTAACGTTTTCAATTGATAAATAATAGTTTATATATATATATATATATATATATATATATATATATATATATATATATATATATATATATATATATACACTTCAGAATAGCTTTTTTTAACAATCAGTTGGTATGGAAACCTGTGATTATAAAGTTTACAAAATATTACTGGCAGTAATATTATATAAGTTATCCCATCTAAATAAGAATTTCTCGATATGCAAGATAGAGCAAATAAATTATGTGTGTGTGTGTGTGTGTGTGTGTGTGTGTGTGTGTGTGTGTGTGTGTGTGTGTGTGTGTGTGTATAAAAAATAAAAATACCAGCAGTGGTTGACGTTATATTTTGAGAAAAATAGAAAAGTGTACATATTTATTCAACGCATTTTTTAAAAGTGTATATATATAGATATTGAACAACCCAACATTCCCATACACACACATATGTTTGTCCTTCCCGACATGGGTAGGATTCAAAAACTGTTCTCTTTTTTGCATGGTCTATGACTTTTTCTTTTCTTGCATTTCTACTTCAATATCTTGAAGATGTTCTCTGAAATAGGGACGAAACGTTGATTATTTTAATAATTTCATTCGGTTTTTCTATTTTCCTCAAAACATATATAGCCATTCACAGACAATCTTGGTCCTGGGTATGACCTTAAACTATATCCAGTGGTGAGGCCCCAACTTGCGGGCTTTGGGGAGTTTGGATCCACCCTTTAATTGGCATTGCTCCCAGGTCCCCTATGACCCGGAGTGGTAGTACCTGTTAGGATCCCAACTACGGGTTAAATAGAAACCGACTTGAAAACACCAAATATATTCTATTAAAAAATCTTTCTTCAAAATCTTTGGATTCGGCATTAAATAACCTGAAAAGGGTTGATATGCCGTAAAACAAAAACAACCAACCAACAACAACCAACAGACAAATTGTTTCGCTGTATTACATCTCTCTGAAGGCAAAATTGAAATTTGGCCGTCGGTGCTTCTAAGCGTTACGCTATTTTGACTGCTATCTCCGGAGAGATCCTTGGACTGATGATGTGATTTTCCCAAGCAGGGTGGTCACTGAAACATATTTGCATATGTGTAGCCACTAGTTTTCATGTTCAACATATTCATATTGCTCTGTCTAAACATTGAGCACTCTTTGGTAGACACATTGTGTTTTTTGTTTTGTTTAAATAACTTAACGATACTACCAATAATATATATATATATATATATATATATATATATATATATACATATATATATATATATATATATATATATATATATATATATCAGGAAAACTTTGTGGAAGAAATTACTAAACAAGAAAAAGCAAATTCCAAAACCAAATATAAATATAGTTCTTTATATCCTGATTCCATCAAAATGAAAAAGCTCAATACATTCACTGACGATAGTAGAGCTTACGATGAATAATAATAAGAAACAGAGCTGTAAAGAAGAAATTTACAAAAAGTTTTTATTATTCGGCAGAATACTCCGAAACTGGGTGCTCCAAACTTTGGAGCATTCTGCTGAATGATAAAAACTTTTTATAAATTTCTACTTTGCATCTCTGTTACTTCTTCGTCTTCTTCTTCTCATATATATATATATATATATATATATATATATATATATATATATATATATATATATATATATATCTGTATGTGTGTGCGCAGGATATTTATAGTCGTTTCTCTCGAGAAAAGAAGAGATAGCATTTGAAATTGCCCCAAATCATTTCTCTGTTTACATATGTTAAAACAAAATATCAGAAGTGACTTTTCCAGAGCATTCATCATCAAGCCCAAATATCAGCTGACGTGATATTGTAAACAAACACAGATGGAACTGATGAACGACATCACCATTATTAATTTTTAATTTTTTTTTTAATTAGATCACCAGGCAAATTATTCCTCGTAATATATAATAATCAATAGAGAATTGATTCTATAAGAATACGCAATCTGTATAAATTTAAATATCACTCATATATATATATATATATATACATATAAATATATATATATATACATATATATATACATATACATATATACATATAAATATATATATACATATATATATATACATATACATATATATATACATATATATATATACATATACATATATATATATATATATATATATATATATATATATATACATATATATATATATATATATATATACATATATATATATATATATATATACATATATATATATATATATATATATATATATATATATATATATATATATATATATATAGCTATATCTCTAATGCATCTATTTTCTAAGAAGATATGATTTCCTAAAATTTTATTATATCTCTTGGCCGGTGTAACGTAAAATATTCCTCTGTAAAATTATATTTTTTATCTAATAGAGTGAAAATCTATTTTTAAGATCGTTTTTTTTTTTTTTTGATTTTGAATACTTATCGGATGAATTTCTGTACAAAACAAATTTAATACATATGAATTAGCATTGTGTGAAATTTGCAAAAGATAGGCTCAGCTCTTTCGGAATCTATGAGGAAGGAACTCACACATACACACAAATTGACTTTTATATATATATATATATATATATGTATATATATATATATATATAGAGAGAGAGAGAGAGAGAGAGAAAGAAAGAAAGGAAGAAAGAAAGAAAGAGAAGGAGAAAGACAGAGTGTGTCATGTCTATATATCAATTGAAAATACATTTACTTATTCAATATTGATGGATAAAATCTTAGAAGCATCCCTGAAAAGAAGATTTGTCCACTAAAACGTTTTTTTTTTAATCAATTTCCATGGTGATAGGGCATGCGTGCAACTTCCAGTCATTTTATAATCATCTCCCACAGAGACTTTACTTTTTTTTAAGGGATTTTATTCTGTAGAAAATTTCTCAAGCAAAATAAACCCTTTCCTCACAAATCCGTCTGAAAAACAAGGTCTTTTTTAGATACTAAATCCACTCTGTTCCTTTTCAGTTCCTGACTATTTTATTACTTTTCTTATGGAATTATATAGAAATATACAGAGTATACATCGCACGCACACACACACACACACACACACACACACACACATATATATATACATATATCATACTTGTTTAAATATATATATATATATATAATACATTTACTTTTTATACAAATAATCTATTATGTGTATTATGATTATGTAGCCTTTTGACTATTCTATTCCTTCTGCTTTTATAGATTGTGACACATTTTTCAATAAATTTTAATCCTTACATATAAAGACCGCAATTATGATTTTTATAAAGTACTAACCTTCAAATGGTACGTATCAAAATTTTGAGTCCAATCGGATTATATGTTTACGAATTACAGTTAAGTTATGATACTTTTGCAAATTTTCAAAACAATGAAAAAATCTAAATTTTCTGTATGGATAAAGCATTGCTTTCTGATGAACAAAAGAAAAAACACGATTCAAGCAAAGCAATCGATTGGTACATATTATTTGAACCGCTCTGTTTAATGCAATTGTTGAAAGTGGTAAGCTAACTCTAGAACGGTCACCCATACACATAAAGTGCTGAATGTTCAGGTAAGCAAAATTTGATCATTGTTTTGACTGATTGTAAACTGAAGTTGCGTGTGATGATATCATTTGAAGATATCAGTAGGCAATGTATTCACCATGTCGCATATTTGTCAATGAGAAAGCTATGTTAAAAAGGTGCGACGCTTTTGCTCACAGGTGAACAAAAACAATCTTCGACGATTCAGAGTATTGTTTGCAACTGTTCTAGCGCAACAAAATGTTTTTGCATCAATGGATGAAACACCACTTCACTTTGGAGTTTAATCGGCAATCAGTTAGGTGAACAGCAGCAGATGAAAGCCGCCAAAGGCTACCAAAAATGCAAATATCAGCAGGCAAGGTTTTGGCTTATGTATTTTGGAAATTCATAGTTTGTTAGCGTATAATAGATTACATTATTTGTAAGCTCGAGGTAAGAAATTAGTGAAAAATAAAAACGTCCGCAACAGAAAAGAAAAATTACTCTTTCATTAAGACAATGTGTCACAAATTGATCGCAAGAACGGAAAAAATTACATGAATTGCAATTCAGACTCTTGCACAGAAATGCAATTCTCTTGCACTGGCTCTCATCGACTACTATGCCCCAGGGAAAAACAGTTGGTTTCGATGAAAAAGTGATATTGGAAACTGAGACAGTTTGAGACAAGATAAATAATTCTACAAAAAAAAGGAACCGTTGATATCAATGTCATAACTTAGAATGCGACTATGTTCATGAACAAGGTCGAATTTTGACTAAAAGTTGTTGCGTTATTAGTTAGGGACGAGACTTATTAGGTGATGTGTTATATTATTCATATCATATATATTTTTTAGCAAAAATAATCCGTTCTGAGCTTACATTTGTTTTTACATTTATTTCTCCCCAAACAAGACACATTGATGCAAGTGACTACTATTTGGGACCAAATCTACAGAAATACTATGTAGAAAGTTGAGCATCGATATGTCCCTTCACAGGACACTTGAACTTCTGCATGTCAGTACAGCTAGTGAAGCAGGGACCTGATAGAGAATTTTAATGTCTAGTAGTTCGGAGGGAGAAACTATTAGAGTAGAAGGCTTTCTGGCATCTAGAGATCTCTGATGTATAGAGTTGCGATTTTATTGCTTGTTGGGTTAGTCGGAGTATTTATGTCGATGGTGTACAAATGCCTTTAGTTCGTCGGAGCACATTCCATTAAAATAATTGTATAACAGACATAGGAAAACAACATTTCAGCAATGGAACAGAGATTAGAATTTGATTGATAGTGTGGGGCCCATTTTTTTTTTTTTTTTTTTTACACAGTGATCACCACTTATCAAGGCCCGGAAGCCACTCAGGGATAAGGGTTATTGCAAGTACATTACGTTAGTGTGGAGATTTGATGAAGTGCTTAATTAAGGGGGCGGTTCATTAGGAATTTGTTAACATTGGACTTGAAGAAATCCAAGTTGTAGTCCGGAGGGAAGCAGGCAGACGAAACAGAGTTCCACAGGCGTGCAGTTCTAAGAAAGAAGCTTTGTTCATGGAATCCGCGTTTTGATTTAGGCACAGATATAGAGTGGGGGAAATTTTTCACAGTGGATTCAGCTAGACGGGTGTTTTTCGTGAAAGATTGGCGAGGGGGGACCAGAGATTGGAGTTCAGACGAGCACCTGCCATGAAAATAACGATAAAACAAGGATAGGCTCGCAACGTCTCTTCTGTGGGAGAGAGGTTGCAGGGTAGAGAAAAGGGCATCCCCCACTAAGCCACGAAGTCTATTTTGTACTCTGTCAAGGCATGATAGGCTGTTTTTGGCAGCTCCTGCCCAGATATGGCAACAGTATTCCATCCTTGGACGTACTTGGCTTTTATATAGATAGAGAATTGCATCAGTAGTGAGATATCTTCTGGAGTGGTAGAAGGATCCCACCATCTTTCCAGCAACCTTGGCAACAGACTTGATGTACGTGTTCCATTTCAGATCAGGAGTAAAGGTCAAACCCAGAAGCTTGTCAAAACACGGGGCCTCACCCAGACGAGAGCCATCCATCACAATTGATGCCAGCTGGGGATCAGAGCGTTGATGATGTAAGGATAGGAGTTTGGTTTTGGATGCATTAAAGGTAACCAGCCACATCTTCCCCCACTGAACTACGCGCTCGAGATCAGAGGAGAGAGAATCAGAGAGAACTTTGTCATTTACAGCCTTTGATGTGTTGCCGTAGATGGTCGTGTCATCAGCATAGATGTCAACGAATGATTTAAGTATGTGTTTAGGGAGGTCATTGATGTAGATCAGGAAGAGAGTTGGGCCCAGGATTGACCCCTGAGGGACTCCAGCATTTATACTGCAGGCCTCCGATTTTTGTCCACCTACCACTACTCTTATGAGCCTATCGGAGAGAAATGATTTAATGATTGAGAAAACATTTCCAGTTATATCGTAGCTGGAAATCTTGTGAAGTAGACCCTTATGTTAGAGACTCTCTTTTTTCACCTTGTGCAAGAGCAAGAGACTAGTGGCAGATACACCATGTGGCAATAATACTCCATGCCTGGATGAATGGTGGCCTTGTAGATATATAGGATACTCTCACGTGTTAGCAACTTTCTAGCATGATAGAGAGCCCATCTTCTTTGCAGCAACTCTGGAAATATCTTCAATGTATTTGTTCCAATTCATGTCGCATATGAATGTTAATTCAAGAATTTTGAACGAAGAACTTTCAGATAGCATCACGTATCAAATATTCAGGTTATTTGTCATGGCAATCAGTGGTTGAGAAAGCGTCTTGAAATTGTTAGAGGAAAGGAGCCTACTCTTGGCCAAGTTAAATGCTACCATTCATTTACGTCTCCATTCCATGGTGTTATTTTCACAACATTTTATTCGATGTAATCAGTGACCTTCTTTATGTGTATCTTGTTGAACTGTCAAAGCCGGGAATCTGTGCGGAATTTCAAACAGAACTCTTTCTTTAATTGAAATTCCATGCAGGTTTCCGAATTCAACAGAATACCAGGTTTAACAAAATAAACCTGAAGAAGGTTTAACGTTACATTCATTGAATCATGGTGAAAATAACATTTAAGATGAAAACAGTAGAAAAATCCAAATAATACGAATGATCAATCGTCGTTTAAAAAATTAAGAAACGTAAATATTTCACTGATTTACATAATCTGTTAATCCCGCTTTTGCCTATAGTTCACACAGCACACCCAATCCTATTATTTTTCTGACAAATCTCGCATTCTTCACTGCTGTTATTCTCATAATTGTCCCAAAAGGTATAGAAGTGTGTATTAGTCAGTTCCTGTTCGAAATGATTGATGAGCTTGGTTTGCTGAGTAGGAGATACACTCCATTTAGCTTTGGCCGTCTGGGCTGACGTGTTTCACTAATGATGAGGCATAACTCGCCTTACAAGTGATAGGGAACATTCAGTTTGCAAAACGCTTTACATAACCGATCTGCCTATTACGCAAAGTCGCGTGCGCTGTGGTAATAAATTTTTTGGTTTGCGTTTTTTCATAATAATTGTCACAATACTTCATTGATATTTTGTTTAGAAAATGTTCCGCATTTATTAAGTCGTTTATGTACCTAGAACACAAATCCAGTCTAATGCTAATCATCCCAACGAGTAGTTATTTATTAAAATTATAGAGAGTCCAAATAACCTATCATTTTTCACCATCTCTCCTGTACACTAACCCAGTTTAATAATATTTCCAATGAGCAGCGAATAAGTTTTACAATTTACAGAGAATCAAAATAAACTACTATTTTTTGCCATCTCTTCTAGACACTAACGTAGTATGATTATACCACAGCAGCTGTCACAATAAGATTATACGTACAGAATATCAAATACAACCTTAAATAATCAACGTTATGACAGACGCCCATAAATGCGTTTGATAAAATAAAAACTGAATTGACTTTCGGCAGCCTTACATCTCTTTTTTTATTAACGTTCCACCCCAAACAAGGCACAGGGCAACTTAGTCGTGAGTGGCTATTATTTGGGACCAGATTTGCAGGGATACTATTTATGGAGTTGGACAGCGAAATGTCTATTCACATTACATGTGAATTTCTGCATGTCAGTAGAGTCAGGGAAACAGGGCTCAGGAGAAAATTCCAAAGTGCAGCAACCCGAGGGAAATAGCTATTCAAGTAGAAGGCTTTACGGTATCTAGAAATCTCTACAGTGTAGGGGTGAGATTTTGCTACTCGTCGAGTTTGTGAGCGGCATTATCGTCGAGGGGGGTACTAGTGCTCGGAGTTCATCAGAACACTTGCTATTGGAACACTTATAAAAATAGCACAAGGATACCACGTTCTGGCGATGGGACAGAGTTTTGAGTTTAGTTGATAGTGCAGGACTTATTAGGTTAGCAACTTTTTTTAACCCTGTCCATGAGCGAGAGACTAGTGGCAGATGTACCAGCCCAGATATAGCAACAATACTCCATACATGGACGAACCATGGCTTATAGAGATACAGGATTCTCTCAAGTGTGAGTAGCCTTATAGTATGGTAGAGAAAGCCCACCTTCCTCGCAACAGCCTTGGCAATTACCTCAATGTATTTTTTCCAATTCATGTTGTCTGTGAATGTGCATGAGCGAAGTACTTTCAGGCAGTATATCATTAGCCATGACAATCAGTGGTTGAGAAGGTTTCTTGTAATTATTAAAAGAAATAAGCTTAGTCTTAGCAGTATTGAACCTAACCAACCAGTTACGGCCCCATTCCACTACAGACTGAAGGTCTTCCTTTAGAGTTTTAGTAGTTTCCTTAGATATGTGTTCATTTGTTTTACCCTTGTGTGTGTTATAGAGCGTGGTGTCATCAGCAAAAATCCCAATCTCTGAGAAAATTTTATCAGGAAGGTCATTTATGAATATCCGGATTAATAAAAGTCAAAGGATTGACCCTTGTGGCACACCCGCATTTATATCATGTTGTTTAGATGTATGACCATCACGGACAACCTGGATTTTTCTCTTATCTCATTGATTATGTTGAGTATACGTCCAGCAATGCCATATGATTTGATTTTCAAGAGAAGACCATCGTGCCAAACCCTGTCAAATGCCTTAGATATGTCTAGGGTTACTGACCTAGCTTCACCTACCTTACCCAGTGCTTGGTATATATGTTTGGAGATTACATTTAGGATATCTGCAGTAGAACGAGTTTCTCTAAATGCATATTGTCAAGATAAGAGTGTATTGTCTTCGGTGGCAGACTAGTGCTGAATTGATTAAGGATTCAAATATTTTGGTGAAGAGAGCGAGAAGGCTAATGGGCCGATAATTGAGTGGATCAGTTCTTTCGCCAGAATTATTGAAAACTGGTACCACAGACGCAATTTTTAAACAGTTGGGAAAGCAAGATTCGTTAAGGCATTTGTTGTAGAGTTTGGAGAGAATCGGAGCCACCTCAGCAGAGCATTTTTTTAATTGTATAGTAGGGATAAGATCCCGCCCACATGCATTTGGGGTTGTCTAGATGTATGGCATTAAGAACAAACGAAGGGGTAATTTACAGGTCATCGATTGTGGTTGCTGTTTGCAAAGGGAGATTTGGGAGGGGGTAGCCTGTTGGGTCTAAAGTAGACTTGGAGGCAAAACGTTAGGCAAGCAGATTTGCCTTTGCAGTTGCTGTACAAATAATCTCAATGTTATTGGATAGTTGGGGGAATTGTCGATTTTCTATTATTTTTACATGGGAGTCACCACTTATCAAGGCCCGGAAGCCACTCGGGGATAAGGGTTATTGCATGTGCAGTAATCAATGGGATAATATCGCAGTAATTGTTAGTAATGGAGATTTGATAAAGTATCTTACTTAAGAGGGCGGTTTATCAGGAATTTGTTTATGTTGGACTTGAAGACATCCAAGTTATAGTCAGGTGGGAAACAGGCAAACGAAACAGAGTTCCACAGGCGTGCACTTCTAAGAAAGTAGCTTTGTTCATGGAATCTACTATACTGTTATAAATGTTCCGGAAATTATGAGTTTCTAGTTTCTGCAACTTGATGCATTGTTTTATGACTTCAGAATGCCTTCTTTTGGCTGCAGCTATTTCTCTCTTATAATTATTTCTAGCTTCTATAAACTTTTGCCTATTTGTATTGGAATTATGTTGGATACGTCTGCAGAATGCATGCTGTCTTTGAGCGATAGCAGTTGCACAATTAGAGGTGAACCGTTCTGGCGAGTGTAGGAATGTGCGCTTCAATTGCTGTTTTGAACCATTCACTGGTCTTATTTGCACACAGGAAGAAAAACTCTACTACAGCGTGGAACATTTTTGTTCTTTACTCCTTACATTTTCTGGACGATGCTTCTGACAAAGGGGGAAGAATTACTGTTTTCTGGGTTGGAATCTTCGTATCAAATATTTATCTTTGGCTAGTTTTTGACCTTGAAGTCATTTTTAGCTCCTTACAGTAGATGGCTTCATGTCTTGTTTGAAGTGATTTACATGAAAAAAAGAAACAGAGAAAAAGTAATGAAGAAACCAGCAGAAGAATGAACACAGCAAAGTAATGTGAAATGGATCCAATTTACTCATTTATTTATCATGTTCATTCTCGCATCTCTTATTTAATCAACAATCTCTTGTCACTCTTGAAAAGAAAGAAATTCAGATTATATAATACTAGCAGAACCCATGGAAATTTCATGGAATGAGAAATATATTGAATCAACAAATATGTGTTCATAAACCTAATATTTTTTCAGATAGTGCAAAAAATTAGTTTTTGGACAGAAAAAACTAATTACATGCAGCAAATATGAGTTTACTGAAATTTCTATAAATATAGTGTCCATACATTTTACATAAAAAATGGACACAAACAAGATAACTTGCCAAGTACTAATAAATACTCAGAAAGTAATATTGTGCTACATATTTCAATAAAAATAATAAAATCATATCGTAAGAGAGAATTTTTGTTTACTCCTTCTGAACAGGTAGACAATGTTCTTTTTTTGCTCTGTTTCTTTCGAATGTTCCCGTTTTTACCTAATTTTTAACTGACTTCTTTCTTCTGTGAAGCACCTCTGCATGTACTACAAGTTTATTTTCTCCCACCATTACAAGAACGATCATATATTATAATGATATTCGAAAATGAGGCCACATCAAAGGTCAATCTCATATTCTTGTTCAAGGTTGCCAGCTTGGCCTCTTTAAACCCAAATTTTGCAAATTTAGCCTTTTTTGAAACAGTTTAGCCTTCAAAAACTGTATTTGGCCTTTTTCAAAGCGTACCCTACAGACTAATTAAGGAAAAAACAAGCAGAGCATTGTATAGATAAATATGTAGATCAAATTCTCATAAATATGTAATCAGATAGATCCCTAAAAATGTTCCTGCAAACTTTTAATATTATTTCTGAAGTGTTTAGATTTTTTTTTTTTTTTTTTTTGCTATTTGTTCACAACTTATCATGAGTTAATGAAACGGAATGATTGTGAGCCAAAAGATGCGGAACACTATGGGAGTATTGACATTGTTCAGTGATATGAATTGCATTTGATTACTTCTAGAACAATTTATGACCAAAGCTTATTGACACTGGATTCGGAGATGATAAAGTTGTAATCAGCAGGGAAGCAGTCTTGCAGTTATGTGTCCCACTGTGTTGTAAAGAAACTCTGTCAATAGAAAGTATTTTTCTATTGTGGTAATAAGACGAGTTCTAGCTGTGAATATTTTACAAGAAAGAACCAAAGATTGGAGCTTAGAGTTGGGCACTTTTCCTGGAAATAATGATCTATCATTATTTCCAGGACTAGCAACGTCTTTCTGTGAGAAAGAATTTGTAAGAAAGAAAAGAGATCACCCCCACTAGATTTCAAAGTTGATTGTGTATCAAGTTTACAATTAAATTATTTATATTATAGATATTTTTTATTTGATTAGAGAATTTATTAAAATAATTAATAAAAAGATGAAAGATAATGATATTGAAAGTATGCAGTTGTCATTGCTCGTTTAGACTGGGTTAGTATTCAGGAGAGGTGGAAAAAAGTACACTATTAGATAATTTCTTAAAGTAAGGTATGCTTATTATTTATAGTGAAATGGGATTCAGCATTTCTACCAAACAATAATTTTACTTAAAATCATGCTTTAACAGCATTAAGTAAGTTAATTATAACAAGTTAAATCGGGCCATAAAATTTAGTCATATTCAAAAAGTCCAATATATGTCCTGGAATTAAGATAAAAAGAGGAGGTTACCTCCCTTTATTAGAATTAGGATTTCATACTTATATTTCTTGCAATTTTCCCCAAAATTTTGAGACTCCATATTTGATTTTATAAATATGATCAATTTCTATGCTCCATTTTATGTACATCAGTTACTTTATCATAATTAATGTATTTAGTGTTAACTTACTTTTATAATTTAACTAGCAGGGCTACCCGGCGTTGCTCGGGACCGTATAAACAATGAAAAAACAAAAGCAGATATTGAACATATGTTTTATTCTTAGGGGAGAGGAATCTTTCATCTCTATGTATTATTTGTTTTATCTACCCCCGGACTGGTATTGTTCATGTTTTATCCCTAGCATAGGTAATTTACAGCATGTATATGAAATTGTTTTACCTTAGGGAGAAGAGAACAGGTAATATACAACATAATGTGTCTATATTACATCCCTGGCAACGCCTAGAAACCAGCTAGAACATGTATTTCAGTCAATGTTTATTACATCCTGGGCTATGCCGGGAAACCAGCTAATCTCTATTTAGTGACTTGACCACCAAAATACCTCCCTAAGTGTGTCCTTTCTTTTGAACTTATTAGATATATGTATCTAGAAATGTGTGTGAAATTTTGTTGAATGCATTGTTCACTATGATTTTCTTATTGTTCTACACAATATCAACTGCAGCGAAATAAAACAGTAAACTTAGTGTAGTGTTAGAATAAAGAGCAAAGGAAAAAATTAGAATCATATTCTGTAATTGCAAATCTAAATTTGCTAGCGTGTACCAGTATTTGCCAGGTTGTGGAAATTTGGAATTTATAACGTATGTAGTGGCCTTTTCCTAGATACCTATTGCTAAAAATTATACTTTCATTTTGTTAGAAAAATCTCTCTTCGGATGCCCTGCATCATCCAAAATAAAAACAAATATTTTTATAATTGTTTCAGTACATTGCTACACATTGTGAAATTTGTTGACGTTTGTAAAAAAAAATCATGAATGTGCTTATATTCCAAAAAAGAAAATATCAGTGCACAGTATTGAAAGTGTTCGAGATTCAAAAGTCTGTAACATTTCTACTAACTTCATAAGATGTCATGTGAGAAACTGAATTGAATATCAAGACATTATCTGAAGCGTTTTTATTTTGGTATAACGTATGTGTTTACAGTGAACCGTAACTTTTAATAAACAGCTTGGTATGCAATGACATAGGCTAAGAATCTTAGACAAAATATATATAAATTGGAAAAATGTGTGAACAAATGAAAAAAAAAATGATCCGCTCCACTTGATGACATCAAGCACAGTAATATTTTAGTGAAGAAAATATGAAATTGATGTTCAGTGATTAGTTTGGATGAATGAGAAAATGTAATTGTTTGATGCATAAAAAATAACTCATTTGCTGTATTTGATATTAAGCAGCAAAATATAGTGATTTGAATATTAAGGAAAACATCAAATCAGATTATGTAAAAAAAAAAGATGAAATTAGAAAATATATATTTTCTGTTTATGAGTTTTGCCAATCAAAATTTTGTGGCAGAAATTGGGTGATTACCATGCAATTTTATTTTGATAAAATTCTTAAATTATTTCAATGTTTATTATAATTTCTTAGTAGTGACTTGTTATCATCAAAATCCGCCCCAAAGAGTGTCCTTTCTTTTATTAGGTATCAGAATAGGTATCCAGATTTCTACTTCTATACAAATGTGATATTTCGGATCTGTAGATAAACAATTTGTTGCATATATAAGCTGAGAATTGTTCTCTCTCATTCTCTCTCTCACACACCCACACATTCTCACTTTTATAGATATAATAGATAAATTATGCTAGATATATTTCCATATGTCTGAATAATCTATATACAAATTTTCAAATCTGTAGATAAAAAATTTGTTGAGTATATAGGTTGAGAATTGTTCTCTCTCTCTCTCTCTCCTCTCACACATGCTCACTTTTATAGATATAATAGATAGATTATGCTAGATATATTTCCATATGTCTGAATACACTATATAAAAATTTTCTAATCTGTAGATAAAAATTTGTTGAATATAAAGGGTGAGAATTGTTCTTACTCTCTCTCTCTCTCTCACACACAGACATATTCTCACTTTTATAGACATAATAGATAGATTATGCTAGATATATTTCCATATGTCTGAATACCTTATATACCAATTTTCAAATCTGTAGATATAAAATTTGTTGAATATATAGGTTGAGAATTGTTCTCTCGCTCTGTCTCTCTCTCTCTTGCTACCTCACACACACACACACGCAAACATTCTCACTTTTATAGATATAATAGATAGATTATGCTAGATATATTTCCATATGTCTGAATACCCTATATACAAATTATCTAATCTGTAGATAAAAAATTTGTTGAGTATATAGGTTGAGAATTGCTCTCTCTCTCACAGACACACACATTTTCACTTTTGTAGATATAATAGATAGATTATGCTAGATATATTTCCATATGTATGAATACCCTTTATAACAAATTTAAAATCTGTAGATAAAAAATTTGTTGAATATATAGGTTAAGAATTGTTCTCTCTCTCTCTCTCTCTATCTCACACACACCCACACACACAAACATTCTGACTTTTATAGATATAATAGATAGATTATGCTAGATATATTCCATATGTCTGGATACCCTATATACAAATTTTCTAATCTGTAGATAAAAAATTTGTTGAATATTTTCAACCCTTATCCTCGAGTGGCGTCTGGGCCTTGATAAGTAGTAATGCGTATTTAGCAAAATATAAATATATATATATATAACAAATTTACTGAATTTCCATTACTAACGATTACTGTATTGTCCAATTGACTACTGCGCTTTTCAACCCTTATCCTCGAGTGGCCTCTGGGCCTTGAGAAGTAGTAATTACTAACGATTACTATATTGACCAATTGACTACTGCACTTTTTAACCCTTATCCTCGGGTGGCCTCTGGGCCTTATTGTCCAATTGACTACTGTGGACTTTTTAACTCTTATGCTCGAGTGGCCTCTGGGCCTTGATAAGTGGAAATGACTAAGTAACAAAAAATAGGTATATAACAAATTTACTGAATTTCCATTACTAACGATTACTATATTGTCCAATTGACTACTGTGCACTTTTCAATCCTTATCCTCGAGTGGCCTCTGGGCCTTGATAAATGGTAATGCGTATGTAACAAAATATACATATATATAACAAATTTACTGAATTTCCATTACTAACGATTACTATATTGTCCAATTGACTACTGCACTTTTAAACGCTTATCCTCGAGTGGCCTCTGGGCCTTGATAAGTGGTAATACCATCGAGTGGCCTCTGGGCCTTAATAAGTGGTTGTGCCTAAGTAACAAAAAATAGGTATATTACAAATATCCCGCATTTCCATTACAACCGACTACTACGGTGCACTTTTCAATCCTTATCCTCGAGTGGCCTGTGGGCTTTGATAAGTGGTAATGCGTATTTAACAAAATATTAATATATATATAACAAATTTACTGAATTTCCATTACTAACAATTACTATATTTTGTCCAATTGACTACTGCACTTTTCAACACTTATCCTCTAGTGGCCTCTGGGCCTTGATAAGTGGTAATGCCTATATAAACAAACTATAAATATATATATAACAAATTTCCCGACTTTCCATTACTAAGTATTACTATGTTGTCCAATTAACTACTGCCATTTTCAACCCTTATCCTCGGGTGGCCTCTGGGCCTTATTGTCCAATTGACTACTGTGCACATTTAACTCTTATCCTCGAGATGTATCTGGGCCTTGATAAGTGGAAATGCCTAAGTAACAAAAAAATAGATATATAACAAATTTCCCGAATTTGACTACTGTGCACTTTTCAACTCTTATCCTCGAGTGGCCTCTGGGCCTTGATAAGTGGTCATATATATTTTTTACAAAATAACAAAATAGGTTGGAGTCGCTGAATAACTCATCCTCCCGTTAAAGCGGTTCCATCCTCTTTCCCCAATTTGACTACTGTGCACTTTTCAACTCTCGTCCTCGAGTGGACTATGGGCCTTGATAAGTGGTAATACATATTTTATGAAAAATATATCTATATATATATATATATATATATATATATATATATATATATATATAACAAAATAGGTTGGAGTTGCTGAATAACTCATCCTCCTGTTAAAGCGGTTCCATCCTCTTTCCCAAATTTGACTACTGTGGACTTTTTAACTCTCATCCTCGAGTGGCCTATGGGCCTTGATAAGTGGTAATACATATTTTTTTATAAATATATATATATATATACCAAAACAGGTGTGAGTCGCTGAATAATTCATCCTCCTATTAAAGCGATTAAATCCTCTTTCCCAAATTTGACTACTGTGCACTTTTAAACTCTCATCCTCGTGTGGCCTCTGGGCCTTGATAAGTGGTAAAATATAGTTTGTACAAAAAAAAAAATATATATATATATATATATATATATATATAACAAAATAGGTTGGAGTGGCTGAATAACTCATCCTCCCGTTAAAGAGGTTCCATCCTCTTTCCCGAATTTGACTACTGTCCACTTTTCAACTCTCATCCTCGAGTAGCCTATGGGACTTGATAAGTGGTAATATATATTTTTTAGTAAATATAGATATAAATATATATATAACAAAATAGGTTGGAGTCGCTGAATAACTCATCCTCCCGTTAAAACTGTTCCATCCTCTTTCCCGAATTTGATTACTGTGCACTTTTCAACTCTTATCCTCGAGTAGCCTATGGGCCTTGATAAGTGGTAATATATTTTTGTTATAAATATAGATATATATATATATATAAAAAAAATAGGTTGGAGTCGCTGAATAACTCATCCTCCCGTTAAAGCGGTTCCATCCTCTTTCCCGAATTTTACTACTATGCACTTTTCAACTCTCATCCTCGAGTGGCCTATTGTCCTTGATAAGTGGTAATATATATTTTTTAATAAAAGTATATATATATATATATATAACAAAATAGGTTGGAGTCGCTGAATAACTCATCCTCTCGTTAAAGCGGTTCCATCCTCTTTACCGTATTTTTTATACAGTGCACTATTCAACTCTCATCCTCGAGTGGCCTATTGTCCTTGATAAGTGGTAATATATATTTTTTAATAAATATAGATATAAATATATATATAAAAAAATAGGTTGGAGTCGCTGAATAACTCATCCTCCCGTGAAAGCGGTTCCATCCTCTTTCCCGAATTTGACTACTGTGCACTTTTCAACTCTAATCCTCGAGTGTCCTATGGGCCTTGATAAGTAGTAATATATATTTTTTACAAAATATATACATACATATATATAACAAAATAGGTTGGAGTCACTGAATAATTCATCCTCCTCTTAAAGCGGTTCCATCATCTTTCCCAGTTTGACTGCTGTGCACTTTTCAACTCTAATCCTCGAGTGTCCTATGGGCCTTGATAAGTAGTAATATATATTTTTTACAAAATATATACATACATATATATAACAAAATAGGTTGGAGTCACTGAATAATTCATCCTCCTCTTAAAGCGGTTCCATCATCTTTGCCGAATTTGACTACTGTGCACTTTTAAACTCTCATCCTCGTGTGGCCTATGGGCCTTGATAAGTGGTAATATATATTTAAAAATAAATATAGATATAAATATATATATACCAAAATAGGTTGGAGTCGCTGAATATCTCATCCTCCCGTTAAAGCGGTTCCATCCTCTTTCCCAGATTTGACTACTGTGCACTTTTCAACTCTAATCCTCGAGTGTCCTATGGGCCTTGATAAGTAGTAATATATATTTTTTACAAAATATATACATACATATATGTAACAAAATAGGTTGGAGTCACTGAATAATTCATCCTCCTCTTAAAGCGGTTCCATCATCTTTCCCAGTTTGACTGCTGTGCACTTTTCAACTCTAATCCTCGAGTGTCCTATGGGCCTTGATAAGTAGTAATATATATTTTTTACAAAATATATACATACATATATGTAACAAAATAGGTTGGAGTCACTGAATAATTCATCCTCCTCTTAAAGCGGTTCCATCATCTTTGCCGAATTTGACTACTGTGCACTTTTAAACTCTCATCCTCGAGTGGCCTATAGGCCTTGATAAGTGGTAATATATAGTTTGTACAATATATATATATATATATATATATATATATATATTACAAAATAGGTTGGTGTCGCTGAATAACTCATGCTCCCGTTAAAGTTGTTCCATCCTCTTTCCCAAATGTGACTACTGTGACCTTTTGAACTGTCATCCTCGAGTTGCCTATTGGCCTTGATAAGTGCTAATATAGAGAGAAGAGAAACGGGGTGAGAGAGAGAGAAGATAAAGAGGGCGAGAGAGAGACAGAAGAGAATGAGGGGAGAGAGAGAGAGAAGAGAAAGACGGTGTGAGAGAGAGAAGAGAAAGGGGGTGAGAGAGAGAGAAGAGAAAGAGGTAGACAGGGAGAGAGAAGAGGGTAAGAGTGAGTTGAGAATGAGGGTGAAAGAGAGAGAGAGAAGAGAAAGAGGGTGAGAGAGAGAGAAAAGAAAGACGGCGAGAGAGAGAGAGAAAAGAGAAGAGAAGAGAAAGAGGGTAAGAGAGAGAGAAGAGGGTGAGAGAGAGAAGAGAAAGAGGTAGAGAGAGAAGAGGGTGAGAGAGAGCAGAGAAGAGGGTGAGAGAGAGCAGAGAAAGAGGGTGAGAGAGAGCAGAGAAAGAGGGTGAGAGAGAAAGAGGGTGAGAGAAGTGAAAGAGGTAGAGAGAGAAGAGGGTAAGAGAGAAAGAGGGTGAGAGAGAGAGAAGAGGGTGAGAGAGAGAGAGGTAGTGAGAGAGAGAGATAAGAGAAAGAGGTAGAGAGAGAGAGAAGAGGGTAAGACAGAGAGAGAGAGAGAGAGGGGTAGTGAGAGAGAGAGATAAGAGAAAGAGGTAGAGAGAGAGAGAGAAGAGGGTGAGGGAGAAAGAAGAGGGTGAGAGAGAGCAGAGGTAGAGAGAGAGAGAGAAGAGAAATAGGTAGAGAGAGAGAGATGAAGGTGAGAGAGAGCAGGGAAAGAGGGTGATAGAGAAGAGAAAGAGGTAGAGAGAGAGAGAGAGAGAAGGGTGAGAGAGAGCAGAAAAAGAGGGTGAGAGAGAGAGAAAGAGGGTCAGAGAGAGAGAGAAGAGAAAAAGGTGTACACAGAGAGTGAGAGAGAGAAGAGGGTAAGAGAGAGAGAGAGAAGAGGTTGAGAGAGAGAGAGAGATAAGAGAAAGAGGTAGAGAGAGAGAAGCGGGTGAGAGAGAGAGAAGAGGGTGCGAGAGAGAAGAGAAAGAGGTAGAGAGAGAGAAGCGGGTGAGAGAGAGAGAAGAGGGTGCGAGAGAGAAGAGAAAAAGGTAGAGAGAGAGAAGAGGGTGAGAGAGAGAGAAAGAGGATGAGAGAGAGAAGAGAAAGAGAGAGAGAGAAGAGGGTGATAGAGAAAGAGAGTGAGAGAGAGAAGAGAAAGAGAGAGAGAGAGAAAGAGGGTGAGAGAAGAGGGTAAATGTGCATCTTTTTTTATAGTAGGTAATGCTTGGGAGACTGTGCACATTGCCTCCTCCCCCCTCCCCCCTACAAAAGCGGTTCCATTCATAAGAAAACAAACTCGTATAAAAGTAATTTTCGTGTATTTAAGCGGCCTCATACTGATAGCCACCCCCCCCTTCCAGAGAGAGAGAAATATGGTGATAGAGAGAGTTAGGAAAGGTGTAGAGATAGAAGAGAGTGAGAGAGAGAGAGAAAGACGGCGAGAGAGAGAGAGAAAGACGGCGAGAGAGAGAAGAAAAACAGGGCGAGAGAGAGAGAGAAGATAAGAGAAGGGAAAGAGGGTGAGAGAGAGAGTAGATAAAGAGGGTGAGAGTGAGAAAGAGAAGAGAAAGAGGTCTAGAGAGAGAGAGAGAGAAGAGAGTGAGAGAGAGAGAGAAATATGGTGATAGAGAGTTAGGAAAGGTGTAGAGATAGAAGAGAGTGAGAGAGAGAGAGAAAGACGGCGAGAGAGAGAGAGAAAGACGGCGAGAGAGAGAGAGAGAGAGAGAGAGAGAGAGAGAGAGAGAAAGACGGCGAAAGAGAGAGAGAGAGAGAGAAAGACGGCGAGAGAGAGAGAGAGAGAAAGTGGAAAATGTGCAAGCGACCTAATTTTCGTTTACATAAGCGGCCTGATACTGATACCCCCCCCCCTCCCCCTTAAACAAAATGGCTAATCTTTGTTTACATGTAAATTACAAAGAGCAAAGTCATCTTCGCCGGCAAAAAACTTCGAGCAAAAATAAAAACATTTTCCCTACGTCAATTTTCGTGTAATTTTGGTTTTTTTTTTATTTTTGGAGTGCGATAATTACGTTGGTAATAACGGTTCGAGTCGAAAACTAATATTTAACTGTGTTATAGTATCAATTTCTCCTCCGAAGGCAGTTTTAACGTACCTCAGCTGCAGCCGACATTTTACTGAGCTGACGTCACGTCACGTGACACTTAATGAATAACGTTATAATGACAGGATTTTTGGGGCCCCCCCTGGGAGAAAAATGATCAGTTCACCCCCTTGTAATTGTCCGTTTGACGTGAAATTTTGATATTTGTCATGCGGGTGATCAAGGTGCAATATGATACATAATTTGTCAACTTTGGTTGTGTCTGTCAAAAGTTTTAGCGTTACAAACAAACATACATACATACATACATACATACATACATACACACCGATTTTTGCCTTTTATATATATAGACTAGCAGGGCTACCCGGCGTTGCTCGGGACCGTATAAACAATGAAAAAACAAAAGCAGATATTGAATATATGTTTTATTCTTAGGGGAGAGGAATCTTTCATCTCTATGTATTATTTGTTTTATCTACCCTAGGACTGGTATTGTTCATGTTTTATCCCTAGTGTAGGTAATTTACAGCATGTACATGAAATTGTTTTACCTTAGGGAGAAGAGAACAGGTAATATACAACATAATGTGTCTATATTACATCCCTGGCAACGCCTAGAAACCAGCTAGAACATGTATTTCAGTCAATCTTTATTACATCTTGGGCTATGCCGGGAAACCAGCTAATCTCTATTTAGTGACTTGACCACCAAAATACCTCCCTAAGTGTGTCCTTTCTTTTGAACTTATTAGATATAGGTATCTAGAAATGTGTGTGAAATTTTGTTGAATGCATTGTTCACTATGATTTTCTTATTGTTCTACACAATATCAACTGTAGCGAAATAAAACAGTAAACTTAGTGTAGTGTTAGAATAAAGAGCAAAGGAAAAAATTAGAATCATATTCTGTAATTACAAATCTAAATTTGCTAGCGTGTACCAGTATTTGCCAGGTTGTGGAAATTTGGAATTTATAACATATGTAGTGGCCTTTTCCTAGATACCTATTTTTATAATTGTTTCAGTACATTGCTAAAAAATGTGACATTTGTTGGCGTTTGTAAAAAAAATCATGAATGTGCTTATATTCCAAAAAAGAAAATATCAGTGCACAGTATTGAAAGTGTTTGAGATTCAAAAGTCTGTAACATTTCTACTAACTTCATAAGATGTCATGTGAGAAACTTAATTGAATATCAAGACATTATCTGAAGCGTTTTTATTTTGGTGTAACGTATGTGTTTACAGTGAACCTTAACTTTTAATAAACAGATTGGTATGCAATGACATAGGCTAGGAATCTTAGACAAAATATATATAAATTGGAAAAATGTGTGAACAAATGAAAAAAAAATGATCCGCTCTACTTGATGACATCAAGCACAGTAATATTTTAGTGAAGAAAATATGAAATTGATGTTCAGTGATTAGTTTGGATGAATGAGAAAATGTAATTGTTTGATGCATAAAAAATAACTCATTTGCTGTATTTGATATTAAGCAGCAAAAAAATAGTGATTTGAATATTTAGGAAAACATCAAATCAGATTATGTAAAAAAAAAAGATGAAATTAGAAAATATATATTTTCTGTTTATGAGTTTTGCCAATTAAAATTTTGTGGCAGAAATTGGGTGATTACCATGCAATTTTATTTTGGTAAAATTCTTAAATTATTTCAATGTTTATTATAATTTCTTATTAGTGACTTGTTATCATCAAAATCCGCCCCAAAGAGTGTCCTTTCTTTTATTAGGTATCAGAATAGGTATCCAGATTTCTACTTCTATACAAATATGATATTGTAGTACAGTAAATGTCAAATTGTTTTTCAAGTATTAGTTTGTAACGTTTGTACTGACTTCATCAGATGTCATGTAAGAAACTGAATTCTATGTAAGAAGACTTTATCTGAAGTGTTTTTATTTTGGTATATCATGTGTGATTACACTGTAGTAATTGCGCTGAAAGCATGTTAATTACAAATGACAAAAGTTAAATCAATTTCTGATTCAGCTACACAATATAAACTAAAGGAAATCAAATTTGCAAAATAAAAGCAATATGTAGTTATGGGTTAGTTTGGAGTTAGAATAAAAAGCCAACAAAACAGTTAGTTTGTATTGTGTAGATTGGTCATTTCTGATAGTATTGAGAGTCGTCAATGAAAATCTTAATTTCTGACAAAATACTGAATGTTTCTTGGATACCCATTCGTAAAAAGTACCTTTTTTGGAAAAAAAAAAAAAAAAAAACACTCCCCGGATCACCTTCACCACCTTAAAAAAAAAAAACTTTATTCTTCAAAAAATGTGCACATTGTTAGTGTAAAAAACAGATTCGCACCACTTGATGAAATCAAGCATAGTAATATTTTAGTAAATAAAATATGAAATTGATTTTCAATAATTAGTTTGAATGAATATCAGAAAATGTAATTGTTTGATGCATAAGAAAGAACTCATCTGCTGAATTTGATATTAAGCAGCAAAATATTTCAAAACATAAAAGTGTGAAACATAACATGAATACTCTCCATTGTCACTTGAAAACATTGGTCTTGGTAGGCAGTTTATTAGATGGTGAAATAGTGGTCTTGGTATGGTGTGCTTAATATTATTGTATGCAAAATGTAAAAACACAAAAGAGGGTACAATCAATATTGAAAAAGTAACATCTGTCACAGAAAATAGTAATTTATAAATATCAAAAGAAATATTATTCTGTACTTAAAATGTTAAACTTACTGTTAACAATAATTTAAAATGGTGATCAGGATGAGTCCAACAACTTAGTCCTTGAGCTTTCTTATTGGTCATAGTAAAAAGAAATTGTAGTCTTTCAAGTTTGTTGGTCGCATTGGGATTCTTGGAATGTATCAACAGATTCCTGCATATGAATCTTTGTTAATTCCACACAATACAAAATATATATACAAAACAAAGTAAAGCAAAGTATAGGGTTAGTTGTGTCCTCTAATTATCAACCAAGTATATGTATTGATAAAAAGATAAAAGCAATTGAAATGTTTATTACAATGTATCAATATTAAATTTTTATCATGAACAACAAATCGAAATAATGATAGATATTTTGTGCTTATACGAAACTGGAATCAAGGATTGTCACCTGTGATTTTATATATGTCAATAGTGCATGCCACTACAAATGATATTAGCCAAATTAAGTTTTGTTTATTTCACCCATTATAAAATATATACACAAAATGCAGTAAACAAAGTTTAGGTTTAGTTAATGATAAGTTTAGGTTCGAGAAATAAGCAAAGAAAAGAAAAAAAGATACATTTGTTTATAGTGTGTAAATTGTAAGTTTGTAAATATTTAAAACTATCCACACTGGTATGTGGAAATTCTAGATACCTATTGTTATAAAGTTCCAATTCATGTTTGATATATCACTCTACATGTTCCCTGTTGCACCCCAAAGATGTAAATGATTATCGAGAAAGTGAAATGAAACCGTATTTGAAATAAAATAGAAACAAATGCTGATGTTTACTATATAAAACACTGTGTTCAATGGAATTGAGCCTTATACAATATTGGTGGAATAAAAAAATCCATTTTTTTAATTCAATTTAAGAAATGAGCAAAAATTTGATATTTAAAATATTTGGCATGAAGAAAAAGAAATATAAGATAAAAGGTGATAAAGCAGTAAGAATCATATGCTGAATTCAATTAAAAACAAATATGATTGTCAAAGAAATATCATGAAAATTTTGTAAGTGAAAAAAATTATTTTTTGATATATTTGGTTTCGAAGTATTAAGAAACATGTACAACTTCATTTTAAAGACAAAACGAAAACTGTACTAATGATAATGACAATGGTGAAAGGAAATTGGAAAAAAATGTATCAGAGGTAAAATGTTGGTCACATATACGTTTGTGTGGTATGCATGAAACACGTGTAGAAAATTATATTTTCTGATGCTGAAAGTAAGAAGAGAAACATTGTTAAAAAATGATCTAAAAGGCAATAGTAAAATCCTCATTTTTAGTGTGGGATATGTTGTTTGTTTCAATTGAGAAAGGAAACTTTAATTTATACAATTTGATGTTATAGATCACAAGTTTTATCACAATAAACATTGTGTTCTTTAATTATCAACCAAGTATATTTATTGATAAAAAGAGAATGTAATGGACATGTTTATTATAATTTATCAATATTAAATTGTTATCATGAAAAACCAATGGAAAGCGTGAATGTTATTTGGTGTTTTTAAAAAACAGCTACCAATGATTGTAACCAGTGATATTTGTGTATGCTAACAGTGCAAATGTGGTGGTGAAATGAATTTTTGTTTATTCTTCACAATATAAAATATATACACAAAACTAAAACATAATTTACGGTTAGTTAATGATAAGTTTAGGTTAGAGAATTAAGCAAAATTATAGATACCTATTGTTATAAAGCACCAATTCATGTTTGGTATATCAATCTACATGTTCCTTGTAGCACCCCAGAGGGGTAAATGAGTGTCAACAAAATGAAATAAAACATAGTATTTGAAATAAAATGAAAAAGTGCTTGAAAAGTGAAATATGCTGATGTTTACTATCTAAAACATTGCGTTCAATGCAATTGAAACTTATACTATATTGGTGGACTAAGAATTAAAGAAATAAAATTTAAGAAATTAGCAAAAAATTGATATATAAAATATTTGGCATGAAGAAAAACAAATATAAGACAAAAGGGGAAAAAGCAGTAACAATCATGTGCTGAAGTTCATTGAAAATAAATCGTTTGTCAAAGAAATATAATGAAAATTCTCAGAGTGAAAAAAAAATGGGATTTTTACAAATCTGGTTTCCAAGTAATAGGAAACATGTACAGCTTCATTTTAACGACAAAATGTAAACTGTAGTAATGGTAATGAGAATGTTGAAGGAAATTGGCAAAAAATTGTTAGTCAAATGTTGATCAAATATTATAAGTTTGTGTGATATGCATGAAACGTTTAGAATATGATCTGCTCTCATGCTGAAAGCAAGTAGAGAAACATTGTGAAAAAATGATGTAAAGCTAAGCTAAGCAAACGACCAGTGAATGGAAATGTTTATTATAATGTATCAAGATGAACATATTATCATGAAAAAGCAAATCGAAATAGTGATAGTTATTTGGTGCTTATACGAAACAGGTATCAAGTATTGTCACCAGTGATTTTATTGATGTTAACAGTGCATGTCACTAAAAATAATGATGGTAGCGAAATTAAGTTTTGTTAATTCTACCCAATATAAAATATATACGCAAAACAAAGTAAACAAAGTTACGGGTTAGTTAATGATAAGTTTAGGTTCGAGAAATAAGCAAAGGAAAAGAAGAAAAAGGTACATGTGTTTATATTGTGTAAAATGTTAGTCTGTAAATATTTCAAACTATCAACACTGGTATGTGTAAATCCTAGATACCTATTGTCATAAAGTACCACTTCTTGTTTGATATATCACTTTACATGTTCCCTGCAGCATCCCAGAGAGTTAAATGAGTGTCCACAAAATGAAATAAAACATAGTACTGGAAATAAAATAAAATAAGAATATGTCTGAAAAGAAATAAATGCTGTTTACTATATAAAAAGTTGTTTTCAAGTGTCAAATGGAATTGAATCTTATACAATGTTGGTGGATTATGAAATTGCATGAATGAAATAACATTGGAGAAATAAGAAAAAAGTTTATATATACAATATTTACAAATGTAAGATAAAAGGTGAAGAAGGGCCTAATCCGAGATCTATAAATCGTAAATTTTCAAAGTGAAAACAGTTTTTTTTTTTTTTTTAGATCTGCTTTCCAAGTAATAGTAACCATGTACAGCTTCATTTTAAATGAAAACTGTACTAATGATAATGTTCATGGTGAAAGGAAATTGGAAAAAAATTAAAAATGTCAGAGGTAAAATGTTTGTGTGGTATGCATGAAACACGTGTAGAAAATGATCTCATGCTGAAAGTAAGAGAAACATAGCTAAAAAATTATGTAAACGCAATAGTAAAATCCTCATTTTTAGGAACATAGTGTGGGGTATGTTGTTTGTTTCAATTGAGAAAGGAAAGTTTAATTTTTAGAATTGGATGTTATAGATCACAAGTTTTATTACAATAAACATTGTGTTCTCTAATTATCAACCAAGTATATTTATTGATAAAAAAAGAAAAGTAATGGACATGTTTATTATAATTTATCAATATTAAATTGTTATCATGAAAAACCAATGGAAAGCGTGTTGGTTATTTCGTGTTCATAAGAAAAAACATCATGGGTTGTCACCAGTGATTTTATGTATGCTAACATTTCGCTGCAAATGTGGTAGCTAAATGTCTTTTTGGTTATTCTACACAAAATAAAATATATACACAAAACAAAGTAAAAGAAATGTCAGGGTTAGTTAATGATAAGCTTAGTACCAAGAAATAAGCACAGAATAAGGAAAAGAAAGATACATTTGTTGATATTGTGTCGATTGGTGAATTTGTTGGTTCATTTTGTTTTATGACATATCAACACTATATCAGGTTATTTCATGCCCAATCTAGTGACATTTTTTTTTCCTAGAATATATTTGTTTATTTAATGTTGGTTTCTATTTAACTCATAATTGGGACCCTAACAGGTACTACTACTCCAGATCAGAGTGGACCTGGTAGCAATAGCAATTAAATGGTGGCTTCACACTTCACAAAGCCCCATGTTTGGATACAGTTTATGGTCATATCCAGGACCTGGTGAATTTGTAAATAATTGAAACGATCAACACTGGCGAGTTAGAATTCTACATACCTATTGTTATAAAGTACCAATTTATGTTTTACATATCACTCCACAACGTTGCTGCAGAATCCAGACAGTTGAAAGAGTCTCAAGAAACTGAAAAGCTATTTAGTACTCTTAAATAAAATAACATGCATAAAGAAATCCTAATATAAGACAATAGATGAAAAAGCAATAAAAATTTTGTGTGGAATCAAGTGAAAACAGTTTCTTTGTCAAAGAAATTGCATGAAGATTCTCAGAGACTTTTCCTTCCTCGTTCCCTTCCCTTTTGGTGGACGGAAACTTTCACAGTGGCTCAGAAGGTGGGCTGAGCACACTTCCTACAAAGGTGGGATGGGTAAATTTCTTTTTCATTTGGTTGCCTGGAGGACAGGCTTAGCCCCCCCCCCCCAAAAAAAAAGGTTGGAGCCAGGGAACTTCTCCTCCCAGAAGGGGGAGGGGGGCCCGGGAAGGCTTCTCTTCCCATATTTTTTGTTTTGTGTAAGGTTGATCTCTTTCCAAAGGGAGTAAGAGGATATCCCTCTCTTAGGAGGAGACCGAAGGCTCCCTGGGCCTCCCATCCTCCTTCTGAGAGAAGTTCCCCGGCTTCCACATTCATTGCTCAGCCCGCCGTCCAGGCAATCAGAGTCTGATTGTCTGCCGTATATAAAAAGGCGATTTTAGCTTGTCAGGCGGTATGCTCTGCGTAGACCATTTTTCTTCCACCTGTTGACCTTCCCTCCCTGTCATACAATACGCTTAAACAGGATATTTTAATTTATGCAGATTCCATATAGACTTTTAGTTTCCCAGGGTGTATACCCTCCGTTGACCATTTATGTTTAAGAGTTTTCCTTGCCCCTTCTCTGCCCCAGAATGGGAAGGGAGCTCTTTCCCACTGTATGGGGGGGGGGCTTTCTTTTATGGTTATGTGGGGAGCCTTACCTTTACCCCCCTTAAGGTGGTAGGTCTTTTTTGTAAAATTGTTAGTCAAATGTTGATCAAATATTATAAGTTTTTGTGATATGCATGAAACATGTGCAGAATATGATCTGCTCTCATGCTGAAAGCAAGTAGAGAAACATTGTGAAAAAATGATGTAAACCTAAGCTAAGCAAACGACCAGTCAATGGAAATGTTTATTATAATGTATCAACAATAACACATTATCATAGTTATTTGGTGCTTATACGAAACAGGTATCAGGGATTGTCACCATTGATTTTATTTATGTTAACAGTGCATGTCACTACAAATAATGATGGTAGCGAAATTAAGTTTTGTTTATTCTACCTAATATAAAGTATATACACAAAACAAAGTAAACATCTGCTGAATTTGATATTAAGCAGCAAAATATTTCAAAACATAAAAATGTGAAACATAACATGAATACTCTCCATTGTCACTTGAAAACATTGGTCTTGGTAGGCAGTTTATTAGATGCTGAAATAGTGGTCTTGGTATGGTGTGCTTAATATTATTGTATGCAAAATTTAAAAACACAAAAGAGGGTACAATCAATATTGAAAAAGTAACATCTGTCACAGAAAATAGTAATTTATAAATATCAAAAGGAATATTATTCTGTACTTAAAATGTTAAACTTACTGTTAACAATAATTTAAAATGGTGATCAGGATGAGTCCAACAACTTAGTCCTTGAGCTTTCTTATTGGTCATAGTAAAAAGAAATTGTAGTCTTTCAAGTTTGTTGGTCGCATTGGGATTCTTGGAATGTATCAACAGATTCCTGCATATGAATCTTTGTTAATTTCACACAATACAAAATATATATACAAAACAAAGTAAAGCATAGTATAGGGTTAGTTGTGTCCTCTAATTATCAACCAACTATTGCTAAAAAGAGAAAAGCACTGGAAATGTTTCTTATAATGTATCAATATTGAATTGTTCTCATGAAACACAAATCGAAATAGTGATAGTTATTTGGCGCTTATAAGAAACAGGTATCAGGGATTTTGGTGTATCAGATGTTTTTACAGTGAACTTAACTTTCAAGAAACAAATTGGTATGCAATGACATAGGCTAAGAATCTTAGACAAAATATATTCAAATGAAAAAAAATGTTGAACACTTATAACTTTGTATGGACTCTCAAAAACATTTGTAAAAAATGTGTAAACAAATGTAAAAAAAAATGATCCGCTCTACTTGATGACATCAATCATAGTAATATTTTAGTGAAGAAAATATGAAATTGATGTTCAGTGATTAGTTTGGATGAATGAGAAAATGTAATTGTTTGATGCATAAAAATAACTCATTTGCTGTATTTAATATTAAGCAGCAAAATATAGTGATTTGAATATTTAGGAAAACATCAAACCAGATTATGTAAAAAAAAAAAGATGAAATTAGAAAATATATATTTTATGCTTATGAGTTTTGCCAATTAAAATGTTGTGGCAGAAATTGGGTGATTACCAAGTAATTTTATTTTGGTAAAATTCTTAAATTATTTCAATGTTTATTATAATTTCTAATTAGTGACTTGTTATCATCAAAATCCGCCCCAAAGAGTGTCCTTTCTTTTATTAGGTATCAGAATAGGTATCCAGATTTCTACTTCTATACAAATGTGATATTGTAGTACAGTAAATGTCAAATTGTTTTTCAAGTATTAGTTTGTAACGTTTGTACTGACTTCATCAGATGTCATGTAAGGAACTGAATTCTATTTAAGACTTTATCTGAAGTGTTTTTATTTTGGTAGATCATGTGTGATTACACTGTAGTAATTGCGCTGATAGCATGTTAACTACAAATGACAAAAGATAAATCAATTTCTGATTCAGCTACACAATATAAACTAAAGGAAATCAAATTTGAAAAATAAAAGAAAAATGTAGTTATGGGTTAGTTTGGAGTTAGAATAAAAAGCCAACAAAACAGTTAGTTTATATTGTGTAGACTGTTTAATTAACTTTGTTCATTTCTGATAGTATTGAGAGTGGTCAATGAAAACCTTAATTTCTGACAAAATACTGTAATTTTCTTGGATACCCATTCGTAAAAAGTACCTTTTTTGTGAAAAAAAAAACACTCCCCAGATCACCTTCACCACCTAAAACACAAAAACAAAAATATCTTTATTCTTCAAATATTGTTGTTGACTGGAGGGCGGGCTGAGCACTCCCAAAAAGGTAGGAGCCGGGGAACTTCTCCTCCCAGAAAGGGGGCCCGGGAAGGCTTCCCTGTCCCCATATTTTTTTTTTTTTTTATGTAAGGTTGATCTCTTTCTGAATGGAGTAAGCGGAACCGACAGGGGGGGGGGTCAATCAACCATACAAAAGGATATCTATCTCTTAGTTGAAAGAGGGAAGGTCTCCCTGTCCTCCCATACCCCTTCTGAGAGAAGTTTCCCCAGCTCTCAGCTTTGGGGGGGTGGTAGGAGGGCTTAGCCCGCCCTCAAGGCAAATAGTCTGACTGTCTGCCTTATATAAAAAGGCGATTTTAGCTGGTCAGGTGGTATGACCTGCATTGACTATTTTTCCTCCACCTGTTGACCTTCCTTAATATTTATTTTTAATAATAAACACATTTTATTTTAATATTAATATTTATTTGTAATAATAAACACATTATATTATTTTAAATATTAATATTTATTTTTAATAATAAACACATATTATTTTAAATATTAATATTTATTTATAATAATAAACACATTTTATTCTACTTTAAATATTAATATTTATTTTTAATAATAAAAACAATTTTATTTGAATATTAATATGTATTTTTAATAATAAACACATTTTTATTTTAATATTAATATTTATTTTTAATAATGAACACATTTTATTATTTTAAATATTATTATTTATTTTTAATAATAAACACATTTTATGTTATTTTTAATAATACTTATTGTTAATAATAAACACCTTTTATTATTGTAAATGTTAATATTTATTTTTAATAATAAACACTTATTTTATTTTAAATATTAATATTAATTTTTAATAATAAACACATGTTATTTTATTTTAAATATTAATATTTACTTTTAATAATAAACACATGTTATTATTTTAAATATTAATATTTATTGTTAATAATAAGCACATTTTATAATTTTAAATAGTAATATTTATATTCATTAATAAACACATTTTATTTTATATTAAATATTAATATTTATTGTTATTAATGAACACATATTTTAAATATTAATAATTATTTTTAATACTAACTCATTTTATTATTGTAAATGTTAATATTTATTTTTAATAATTATTGTTATATAATAATAATATCTTCTTTTTTTTTTACTGTTTATGTCTAACTTTTATCGACTTTTTCTTTTTTAATAGCATATTCTTTAAATGAATAGAAAAATAATTTCCCAACTTTTAGACCCCGGTTATTTGGCTGATAGTCGATAAAAGTGATTAAAAGAGAGATAATATTAATAAATGTGCAGTAATGTATTTTATTTAAATATTCATGAACATTAACGTTGTCATATAAAAAGAAAATGCTAATAAGAAGTGTTTTTAATCAATGTAACATATTTATTCAACTCTGTCATATATTTGTTTGATGACAACTTTTTCGAATCTGTGTACAGTAAAAACGATATACTTACATAGGATTTTGAAAGCATTTAAACTGTCGAAGAGTTTTATTATAAATAAAAGAGTTTAGCTTGTTGAACTTAATGGACCTTTTTGTTGTATTTATTAACTGTTTTATTCTTTTTATCAAACAAAAATAGAATTTTTATATTGACATATTATGGACTGTTTTTCGAACATCGAAATTTTAAAATTAGTTTTATTTAAAAAAAAAAAAAAAAAAGACTCGCCATTAGTGGACGGTCCAAAGACAAATATATAACAAATAAATGTTAGCAAAGGCAAGATAAGTTACTTTTCTATCCAACTGGATATATTTTTTGTGTTTTTATTCAATGTAACATATTTATTCAGCTCGAAAAACATACAGTGTTTACCGATGTATTCGAAAAATGTACATGGGGGGGGGGGGTTCGTGAATTTAAAAAAAAAAAACGATAGTCTAAAATATTATTTTCGATTTATTGGAAAGAACATAAAATTTCACATTGACCCTGAAAATATCGTAAAAATAGAATCAATAGAAAAATTTTGATAGATTTTAAAATTTAAAAAATTGTAAAATATTGAGTTCGGAAAATTCATTACTGTTTAAAAAAAAATATTTGGGTTTGTATTACTGTACACGTAGATTCAAAAAAGTTATCAAAAGACAAATATATAACAAATAAATGTTATCAAAGGCAACTGGATATATTTTTTGTGTTTTTATTCAATGTAACATATTTATTCAGCTCGAAAAACATACAGTGTTTACCGATGTATTCGAAAAATGTACATGGGGGGGGGGTTCGTGAATTAAAAAAAAAAAACGATAGTCTAAAATATTATTTTCGATTTATTGGAAAGAACATAAAATTTCACATTGACCCTGAAAATATCGTAAAAATAGAATCAATAGAAAAATTTTGATAGATTTTAAAATTTAAAAAATTGTAGAATATTGAGTTTGGAAAATTCATTACTGTTTAAAAAAAAAAATATCTGGGTTTGTATTACTGCACACGTAGATTCAGAAAAGTTGTCAAAAGACAAATATATAACAAATAAATGTTATCAAAGGCAACTGGATATATTTTTTGTGTTTTTATTCAATGTAACATATTTATTCAGCTCGAAAAACATACAGTGTTTACCGATGTATTCGAAAAATGTACATGGGGGGGGGTTCGTGAATTAAAAAAAAAAAACGATAGTCTAAAATATTATTTTCGATTTATTGGAAAGAACATAAAATTTCACATTGACCCTGAAAATATCGTAAAAATAGAATCAATAGAAAAATTTTGATAGATTTTAAAATTTAAAAAATTGTAGAATATTGAGTTTGGAAAATTCATTACTGTTTAAAAAAAAAAATATCTGGGTTTGTATTACTGCACACGTAGATTCAAAAAAGTTGTCAAAAGACAAATATATAACAAATAAATGTTATCAAAGGCAACTGGATATATTTTTTGTGTTTTTATTCAATGTAACATATTTAATCAGCTCGAAAAACATACAGTGTTTACTGTTTACCGATGTATTCGAAAAATCAAGATAGCGTCTCACACCCTCTTTAACACCGTAAGTATGGAAGAAAGTGTTATAAATTAAAAACTATACAAAATACTAAAAAAAACCCGCCTAATATATGTCAACCCATGTCACAGTAACATATCCTGAGCGAGTTTTTAACAGAATTTATCTGGTTTTTTTTTCATAACATTTTTTCCCACACTTACCGTGTTTAAGATAGAATAAGACGCCATCTTGAATGTTCCAATACATCGCTATTTACTCTATTTTATATTGCTTTTATAATAAAAATGAAGTTGTCCAAGGCAAGATAAGTTACTTTTCTGCCAAACTGGATGTATTTGTTGTGTTTTAATTCAATCTAACATATAAACGCAGCTCGAAAAACATTGTTTTTTTGTTTGTTTATTTTGGTTTTACACTTACGAATTTGCAAGCATTTAAACTGTCGATGATATCGTAATATCGAAGTAAATAAATTGTAAACGAAATAGATGCGAAGAAGTTTTTTTTGTTTGGTTTTATATGTCATATATTGTCATAAATTTGTTTGATGACAACTTTTTCGAATCTGTGTACAGTGGAAACGCTTTCGCTTTACTTACATGGAAACGAAGTCGCTGAGGATTTCATGGAAATGGCGACAATGGGATGCAAAAATGAAGATTATTTTCATTTTCAATTTTTTATTTTTTTTGTTTTTCATTATGAAGTCTACACTTAATTTTTATAAAACTAATGTATATATAATAAAAAAAATTCACATTTCCCCCTCTCCAGTTTAATTGGTAGTAGGTCACGTGGTAAAAAAAAAAAATAAAAAAAAAGACTCGCCATTAGTTGACGTCACGTCACGTGACATGACTAAGCGTTATTAAACGAAAAGAAAAATAGAAAGAGGGTGATAGAGAAAGTGAGAGAGAGAGAGAGAGTAAGTGTGAGAGAGAGAGAGACGGTGTTGGTTTTACTCCTCCCCCCTTCCAGTTTAAGAGGTATGAGGTCACGTGGTAATATAGAAAATGGCTAATTATTTTATAAATTAAATATTACGATATTTTTATTATCGTCTAATATTTTGAAAGCAGAATTTTTTTATTCCTGTACATGTAAAAAAATTCTGTAAACATTGAAAAAAAAATATTTGTACCCAAAAAGTATTAGCATATAAGTTAAATAAATAACTGTTGTACGTACGTAAAATAAAAAACACACCGAATGGTTTTAAAATGAAAGTGTGTGAGAGAGAGAGGGGGGTGAGAGAGAGAGGGGGGGGAGAGAGAAAGCGGTGTATATTGAAGTTAGTTCCTAACCAAAAGCGGTGCATTCGCCATTAGTGGACGTTGACGTCACGTCACGTGACATGACTAAGCGTTTTCAAACGAATAGAAAAATAGAAAGAGGGTGATAGAGAAAGTGAGAGAGAGAGAGAGTAAGTGTGAGAGAGAGAGACGGTGTTGGTTTTACTCCTCCCCCCTTCCAGCTTAAGAGGTATGAGGTCACGTGGTAATATACAAAATGGCTAATTATTTTATATTACATAAATATTACGATATTTTTATTATCGTCTAATATTTTGAAAGGTGAATTTTTTTATTCATGTACATTTTTTCCTGACATATTTCGTTAAAACTCTTGTATAAATAATATTTTTAACCAGTTAATCACGATGGAAACATTGGCACAAAGTTAAATAATAGATATAAGTAAGGCAAAGAGAAAAATGCAAAAGTATCGAAGACAAAACTTATTTACAATTGTTCGCCATTAGTGGTCGTTGACGTCACGTCACGTGACATGACTAAACGTTTTTTTTTTTTACGTATGAATTACATTGGATCATTCAAGAATTACGTAATAAAAAGCATTACAATGACAGTTTTTTTTGGGACCCCCTTGGAGATAACTGATACGTTTACCCCTTTCTCCTCGTCCGTTTGACGTGAAATTTCGATATTTGTCATCCGGGACACGGGGCTTCGATATGATACCAAATTTATCAAGTCTGGTTGTGTCTTTCAAAAGTTTTAGCGTTACATACAAACATACAAACTCACAGACATTTGGGATTTATATATATAGACTAGCAGGGCTACCCGGCGTTGCTCGGGACCGTATAAACAATGAAAAAACAAAAGCAGATATTGAATATATGTTTTATTCTTAGGGGAGAGGAATCTTTCATCTCTATGTATTATTTGTTTTATCTACCCTAGGACTGGTATTGTTCATGTTTTATCCCTAGTGTAGGTAATTTACAGCATGTACATGAAATTGTTTTACCTTAGGGAGAAGAGAACAGGTAATATACAACATAATGTGTCTATATTACATCCCTGGCAACGCCTAGAAACCAGCTAGAACATGTATTTCAGTCAATCTTTATTACATCTTGGGCTATGCCGGGAAACCAGCTAATCTCTATTTAGTGACTTGACCACCAAAATACCTCCCTAAGTGTGTCCTTTCTTTTGAACTTATTAGATATAGGTATCTAGAAATGTGTGTGAAATTTTGTTGAATGCATTGTTCACTATGATTTTCTTATTGTTCTACACAATATCAACTGTAGCGAAATAAAACAGTAAACTTAGTGTAGTGTTAGAATAAAGAGCAAAGGAAAAAATTAGAATCATATTCTGTAATTACAAATCTAAATTTGCTAGCGTGTACCAGTATTTGCCAGGTTGTGGAAATTTGGAATTTATAACATATGTAGTGGCCTTTTCCTAGATACCTATTTTTATAATTGTTTCAGTACATTGCTAAAAAATGTGACATTTGTTGGCGTTTGTAAAAAAAATCATGAATGTGCTTATATTCCAAAAAAGAAAATATCAGTGCACAGTATTGAAAGTGTTTGAGATTCAAAAGTCTGTAACATTTCTACTAACTTCATAAGATGTCATGTGAGAAACTTAATTGAATATCAAGACATTATCTGAAGCGTTTTTATTTTGGTGTAACGTATGTGTTTACAGTGAACCTTAACTTTTAATAAACAGATTGGTATGCAATGACATAGGCTAGGAATCTTAGACAAAATATATATAAATTGGAAAAATGTGTGAACAAATGAAAAAAAAATGATCCGCTCTACTTGATGACATCAAGCACAGTAATATTTTAGTGAAGAAAATATGAAATTGATGTTCAGTGATTAGTTTGGATGAATGAGAAAATGTAATTGTTTGATGCATAAAAAATAACTCATTTGCTGTATTTGATATTAAGCAGCAAAAAAATAGTGATTTGAATATTTAGGAAAACATCAAATCAGATTATGTAAAAAAAAAAGATGAAATTAGAAAATATATATTTTCTGTTTATGAGTTTTGCCAATTAAAATTTTGTGGCAGAAATTGGGTGATTACCATGCAATTTTATTTTGGTAAAATTCTTAAATTATTTCAATGTTTATTATAATTTCTTATTAGTGACTTGTTATCATCAAAATCCGCCCCAAAGAGTGTCCTTTCTTTTATTAGGTATCAGAATAGGTATCCAGATTTCTACTTCTATACAAATATGATATTGTAGTACAGTAAATGTCAAATTGTTTTTCAAGTATTAGTTTGTAACGTTTGTACTGACTTCATCAGATGTCATGTAAGAAACTGAATTCTATGTAAGAAGACTTTATCTGAAGTGTTTTTATTTTGGTATATCATGTGTGATTACACTGTAGTAATTGCGCTGAAAGCATGTTAATTACAAATGACAAAAGTTAAATCAATTTCTGATTCAGCTACACAATATAAACTAAAGGAAATCAAATTTGCAAAATAAAAGCAATATGTAGTTATGGGTTAGTTTGGAGTTAGAATAAAAAGCCAACAAAACAGTTAGTTTGTATTGTGTAGATTGGTCATTTCTGATAGTATTGAGAGTCGTCAATGAAAATCTTAATTTCTGACAAAATACTGAATGTTTCTTGGATACCCATTCGTAAAAAGTACCTTTTTTGGAAAAAAAAAAAAAAAAAAACACTCCCCGGATCACCTTCACCACCTTAAAAAAAAAAAACTTTATTCTTCAAAAAATGTGCACATTGTTAGTGTAAAAAACAGATTCGCACCACTTGATGAAATCAAGCATAGTAATATTTTAGTAAATAAAATATGAAATTGATTTTCAATAATTAGTTTGAATGAATATCAGAAAATGTAATTGTTTGATGCATAAGAAAGAACTCATCTGCTGAATTTGATATTAAGCAGCAAAATATTTCAAAACATAAAAGTGTGAAACATAACATGAATACTCTCCATTGTCACTTGAAAACATTGGTCTTGGTAGGCAGTTTATTAGATGGTGAAATAGTGGTCTTGGTATGGTGTGCTTAATATTATTGTATGCAAAATGTAAAAACACAAAAGAGGGTACAATCAATATTGAAAAAGTAACATCTGTCACAGAAAATAGTAATTTATAAATATCAAAAGAAATATTATTCTGTACTTAAAATGTTAAACTTACTGTTAACAATAATTTAAAATGGTGATCAGGATGAGTCCAACAACTTAGTCCTTGAGCTTTCTTATTGGTCATAGTAAAAAGAAATTGTAGTCTTTCAAGTTTGTTGGTCGCATTGGGATTCTTGGAATGTATCAACAGATTCCTGCATATGAATCTTTGTTAATTCCACACAATACAAAATATATATACAAAACAAAGTAAAGCAAAGTATAGGGTTAGTTGTGTCCTCTAATTATCAACCAAGTATATGTATTGATAAAAAGATAAAAGCAATTGAAATGTTTATTACAATGTATCAATATTAAATTTTTATCATGAACAACAAATCGAAATAATGATAGATATTTTGTGCTTATACGAAACTGGAATCAAGGATTGTCACCTGTGATTTTATATATGTCAATAGTGCATGCCACTACAAATGATATTAGCCAAATTAAGTTTTGTTTATTTCACCCATTATAAAATATATACACAAAATGCAGTAAACAAAGTTTAGGTTTAGTTAATGATAAGTTTAGGTTCGAGAAATAAGCAAAGAAAAGAAAAAAAGATACATTTGTTTATAGTGTGTAAATTGTAAGTTTGTAAATATTTAAAACTATCCACACTGGTATGTGGAAATTCTAGATACCTATTGTTATAAAGTTCCAATTCATGTTTGATATATCACTCTACATGTTCCCTGTTGCACCCCAAAGATGTAAATGATTATCGAGAAAGTGAAATGAAACCGTATTTGAAATAAAATAGAAACAAATGCTGATGTTTACTATATAAAACACTGTGTTCAATGGAATTGAGCCTTATACAATATTGGTGGAATAAAAAAATCCATTTTTTTAATTCAATTTAAGAAATGAGCAAAAATTTGATATTTAAAATATTTGGCATGAAGAAAAAGAAATATAAGATAAAAGGTGATAAAGCAGTAAGAATCATATGCTGAATTCAATTAAAAACAAATATGATTGTCAAAGAAATATCATGAAAATTTTGTAAGTGAAAAAAATTATTTTTTGATATATTTGGTTTCGAAGTATTAAGAAACATGTACAACTTCATTTTAAAGACAAAACGAAAACTGTACTAATGATAATGACAATGGTGAAAGGAAATTGGAAAAAAATGTATCAGAGGTAAAATGTTGGTCACATATACGTTTGTGTGGTATGCATGAAACACGTGTAGAAAATTATATTTTCTGATGCTGAAAGTAAGAAGAGAAACATTGTTAAAAAATGATCTAAAAGGCAATAGTAAAATCCTCATTTTTAGTGTGGGATATGTTGTTTGTTTCAATTGAGAAAGGAAACTTTAATTTATACAATTTGATGTTATAGATCACAAGTTTTATCACAATAAACATTGTGTTCTTTAATTATCAACCAAGTATATTTATTGATAAAAAGAGAATGTAATGGACATGTTTATTATAATTTATCAATATTAAATTGTTATCATGAAAAACCAATGGAAAGCGTGAATGTTATTTGGTGTTTTTAAAAAACAGCTACCAATGATTGTAACCAGTGATATTTGTGTATGCTAACAGTGCAAATGTGGTGGTGAAATGAATTTTTGTTTATTCTTCACAATATAAAATATATACACAAAACTAAAACATAATTTACGGTTAGTTAATGATAAGTTTAGGTTAGAGAATTAAGCAAAATTATAGATACCTATTGTTATAAAGCACCAATTCATGTTTGGTATATCAATCTACATGTTCCTTGTAGCACCCCAGAGGGGTAAATGAGTGTCAACAAAATGAAATAAAACATAGTATTTGAAATAAAATGAAAAAGTGCTTGAAAAGTGAAATATGCTGATGTTTACTATCTAAAACATTGCGTTCAATGCAATTGAAACTTATACTATATTGGTGGACTAAGAATTAAAGAAATAAAATTTAAGAAATTAGCAAAAAATTGATATATAAAATATTTGGCATGAAGAAAAACAAATATAAGACAAAAGGGGAAAAAGCAGTAACAATCATGTGCTGAAGTTCATTGAAAATAAATCGTTTGTCAAAGAAATATAATGAAAATTCTCAGAGTGAAAAAAAAATGGGATTTTTACAAATCTGGTTTCCAAGTAATAGGAAACATGTACAGCTTCATTTTAACGACAAAATGTAAACTGTAGTAATGGTAATGAGAATGTTGAAGGAAATTGGCAAAAAATTGTTAGTCAAATGTTGATCAAATATTATAAGTTTGTGTGATATGCATGAAACGTTTAGAATATGATCTGCTCTCATGCTGAAAGCAAGTAGAGAAACATTGTGAAAAAATGATGTAAAGCTAAGCTAAGCAAACGACCAGTGAATGGAAATGTTTATTATAATGTATCAAGATGAACATATTATCATGAAAAAGCAAATCGAAATAGTGATAGTTATTTGGTGCTTATACGAAACAGGTATCAAGTATTGTCACCAGTGATTTTATTGATGTTAACAGTGCATGTCACTAAAAATAATGATGGTAGCGAAATTAAGTTTTGTTAATTCTACCCAATATAAAATATATACGCAAAACAAAGTAAACAAAGTTACGGGTTAGTTAATGATAAGTTTAGGTTCGAGAAATAAGCAAAGGAAAAGAAGAAAAAGGTACATGTGTTTATATTGTGTAAAATGTTAGTCTGTAAATATTTCAAACTATCAACACTGGTATGTGTAAATCCTAGATACCTATTGTCATAAAGTACCACTTCTTGTTTGATATATCACTTTACATGTTCCCTGCAGCATCCCAGAGAGTTAAATGAGTGTCCACAAAATGAAATAAAACATAGTACTGGAAATAAAATAAAATAAGAATATGTCTGAAAAGAAATAAATGCTGTTTACTATATAAAAAGTTGTTTTCAAGTGTCAAATGGAATTGAATCTTATACAATGTTGGTGGATTATGAAATTGCATGAATGAAATAACATTGGAGAAATAAGAAAAAAGTTTATATATACAATATTTACAAATGTAAGATAAAAGGTGAAGAATGGCCTAATCCGAGATCTATAAATCGTAAATTTTCAAAGTGAAAACAGTTTTTTTTTTTTTTTTTAGATCTGCTTTCCAAGTAATAGTAACCATGTACAGCTTCATTTTAAATGAAAACTGTACTAATGATAATGTTCATGGTGAAAGGAAATTGGAAAAAAATTAAAAATGTCAGAGGTAAAATGTTTGTGTGGTATGCATGAAACACGTGTAGAAAATGATCTCATGCTGAAAGTAAGAGAAACATAGCTAAAAAATTATGTAAACGCAATAGTAAAATCCTCATTTTTAGGAACATAGTGTGGGGTATGTTGTTTGTTTCAATTGAGAAAGGAAAGTTTAATTTTTAGAATTGGATGTTATAGATCACAAGTTTTATTACAATAAACATTGTGTTCTCTAATTATCAACCAAGTATATTTATTGATAAAAAAAGAAAAGTAATGGACATGTTTATTATAATTTATCAATATTAAATTGTTATCATGAAAAACCAATGGAAAGCGTGTTGGTTATTTCGTGTTCATAAGAAAAAACATCATGGGTTGTCACCAGTGATTTTATGTATGCTAACATTTCGCTGCAAATGTGGTAGCTAAATGTCTTTTTGGTTATTCTACACAAAATAAAATATATACACAAAACAAAGTAAAAGAAATGTCAGGGTTAGTTAATGATAAGCTTAGTACCAAGAAATAAGCACAGAATAAGGAAAAGAAAGATACATTTGTTGATATTGTGTCGATTGGTGAATTTGTTGGTTCATTTTGTTTTATGACATATCAACACTATATCAGGTTATTTCATGCCCAATCTAGTGACATTTTTTTTTCCTAGAATATATTTGTTTATTTAATGTTGGTTTCTATTTAACTCATAATTGGGACCCTAACAGGTACTACTACTCCAGATCAGAGTGGACCTGGTAGCAATAGCAAGTAAATGGTGGCTTCACACTTCACAAAGCCCCATGTTTGGATACAGTTTATGGTCATATCCAGGACCTGGTGAATTTGTAAATAATTGAAACGATCAACACTGGCGAGTTAGAATTCTACATACCTATTGTTATAAAGTACCAATTTATGTTTTACATATCACTCCACAACGTTGCTGCAGAATCCAGACAGTTGAAAGAGTCTCAAGAAACTGAAAAGCTATTTAGTACTCTTAAATAAAATAACATGCATAAAGAAATCCTAATATAAGACAATAGATGAAAAAGCAATAAAAATTTTGTGTGGAATCAAGTGAAAACAGTTTCTTTGTCAAAGAAATTGCATGAAGATTCTCAGAGACTTTTCCTTCCTCGTTCCCTTCCCTTTTGGTGGACGGAAACTTTCACAGTGGCTCAGAAGGTGGGCTGAGCACACTTCCTACAAAGGTGGGATGGGTAAATTTCTTTTTCATTTGGTTGCCTGGAGGACAGGCTTAGGCCCCCCCCCCCAAAAAAAAGGTTGGAGCCAGGGAACTTCTCCTCCCAGAAGGGGGAGGGGGGCCCGGGAAGGCTTCTCTTCCCATATTTTTTGTTTTGTGTAAGGTTGATCTCTTTCCAAAGGGAGTAAGAGGATATCCCTCTCTTAGGAGGAGACCGAAGGCTCCCTGGGCCTCCCATCCTCCTTCTGAGAGAAGTTCCCCGGCTTCCACATTCATTGCTCAGCCCGCCGTCCAGGCAATCAGAGTCTGATTGTCTGCCGTATATAAAAAGGCGATTTTAGCTTGTCAGGCGGTATGCTCTGCGTAGACCATTTTTCTTCCACCTGTTGACCTTCCCTCCCTGTCATACAATACGCTTAAACAGGATATTTTAATTTATGCAGATTCCATATAGACTTTTAGTTTCCCAGGGTGTATACCCTCCGTTGACCATTTATGTTTAAGAGTTTTCCTTGCCCCTTCTCTGCCCCAGAATGGGAAGGGAGCTCTTTCCCACTGTATGGGGGGGGGGGGCTTTCTTTTATGGTTATGTGGGGAGCCTTACCTTTACCCCCCTTAAGGTGGTAGGTCTTTTTTGTAAAATTGTTAGTCAAATGTTGATCAAATATTATAAGTTTTTGTGATATGCATGAAACATGTGCAGAATATGATCTGCTCTCATGCTGAAAGCAAGTAGAGAAACATTGTGAAAAAATGATGTAAACCTAAGCTAAGCAAACGACCAGTCAATGGAAATGTTTATTATAATGTATCAACAATAACACATTATCATAGTTATTTGGTGCTTATACGAAACAGGTATCAGGGATTGTCACCATTGATTTTATTTATGTTAACAGTGCATGTCACTACAAATAATGATGGTAGCGAAATTAAGTTTTGTTTATTCTACCTAATATAAAGTATATACACAAAACAAAGTAAACATCTGCTGAATTTGATATTAAGCAGCAAAATATTTCAAAACATAAAAATGTGAAACATAACATGAATACTCTCCATTGTCACTTGAAAACATTGGTCTTGGTAGGCAGTTTATTAGATGCTGAAATAGTGGTCTTGGTATGGTGTGCTTAATATTATTGTATGCAAAATTTAAAAACACAAAAGAGGGTACAATCAATATTGAAAAAGTAACATCTGTCACAGAAAATAGTAATTTATAAATATCAAAAGGAATATTATTCTGTACTTAAAATGTTAAACTTACTGTTAACAATAATTTAAAATGGTGATCAGGATGAGTCCAACAACTTAGTCCTTGAGCTTTCTTATTGGTCATAGTAAAAAGAAATTGTAGTCTTTCAAGTTTGTTGGTCGCATTGGGATTCTTGGAATGTATCAACAGATTCCTGCATATGAATCTTTGTTAATTTCACACAATACAAAATATATATACAAAACAAAGTAAAGCATAGTATAGGGTTAGTTGTGTCCTCTAATTATCAACCAACTATTGCTAAAAAGAGAAAAGCACTGGAAATGTTTCTTATAATGTATCAATATTGAATTGTTCTCATGAAACACAAATCGAAATAGTGATAGTTATTTGGCGCTTATAAGAAACAGGTATCAGGGATTTTGGTGTATCAGATGTTTTTACAGTGAACTTAACTTTCAAGAAACAAATTGGTATGCAATGACATAGGCTAAGAATCTTAGACAAAATATATTCAAATGAAAAAAAATGTTGAACACTTATAACTTTGTATGGACTCTCAAAAACATTTGTAAAAAATGTGTAAACAAATGTAAAAAAAAATGATCCGCTCTACTTGATGACATCAATCATAGTAATATTTTAGTGAAGAAAATATGAAATTGATGTTCAGTGATTAGTTTGGATGAATGAGAAAATGTAATTGTTTGATGCATAAAAATAACTCATTTGCTGTATTTAATATTAAGCAGCAAAATATAGTGATTTGAATATTTAGGAAAACATCAAACCAGATTATGTAAAAAAAAAAAGATGAAATTAGAAAATATATATTTTATGCTTATGAGTTTTGCCAATTAAAATGTTGTGGCAGAAATTGGGTGATTACCAAGTAATTTTATTTTGGTAAAATTCTTAAATTATTTCAATGTTTATTATAATTTCTAATTAGTGACTTGTTATCATCAAAATCCGCCCCAAAGAGTGTCCTTTCTTTTATTAGGTATCAGAATAGGTATCCAGATTTCTACTTCTATACAAATGTGATATTGTAGTACAGTAAATGTCAAATTGTTTTTCAAGTATTAGTTTGTAACGTTTGTACTGACTTCATCAGATGTCATGTAAGGAACTGAATTCTATTTAAGACTTTATCTGAAGTGTTTTTATTTTGGTAGATCATGTGTGATTACACTGTAGTAATTGCGCTGATAGCATGTTAACTACAAATGACAAAAGATAAATCAATTTCTGATTCAGCTACACAATATAAACTAAAGGAAATCAAATTTGAAAAATAAAAGAAAAATGTAGTTATGGGTTAGTTTGGAGTTAGAATAAAAAGCCAACAAAACAGTTAGTTTATATTGTGTAGACTGTTTAATTAACTTTGTTCATTTCTGATAGTATTGAGAGTGGTCAATGAAAACCTTAATTTCTGACAAAATACTGTAATTTTCTTGGATACCCATTCGTAAAAAGTACCTTTTTTGTGAAAAAAAAAACACTCCCCAGATCACCTTCACCACCTAAAACACAAAAACAAAAATATCTTTATTCTTCAAATATTGTTGTTGACTGGAGGGCGGGCTGAGCACTCCCAAAAAGGTAGGAGCCGGGGAACTTCTCCTCCCAGAAAGGGGGCCCGGGAAGGCTTCCCTGTCCCCATATTTTTTTTTTTTTTTATGTAAGGTTGATCTCTTTCTGAATGGAGTAAGCGGAACCGACAGGGGGGGGGGTCAATCAACCATACAAAAGGATATCTATCTCTTAGTTGAAAGAGGGAAGGTCTCCCTGTCCTCCCATACCCCTTCTGAGAGAAGTTTCCCCAGCTCTCAGCTTTGGGGGGGTGGTAGGAGGGCTTAGCCCGCCCTCAAGGCAAATAGTCTGACTGTCTGCCTTATATAAAAAGGCGATTTTAGCTGGTCAGGTGGTATGACCTGCATTGACTATTTTTCCTCCACCTGTTGACCTTCCTTAATATTTATTTTTAATAATAAACACATTTTATTTTAATATTAATATTTATTTGTAATAATAAACACATTATATTATTTTAAATATTAATATTTATTTTTAATAATAAACACATATTATTTTAAATATTAATATTTATTTATAATAATAAACACATTTTATTCTACTTTAAATATTAATATTTATTTTTAATAATAAAAACAATTTTATTTGAATATTAATATGTATTTTTAATAATAAACACATTTTTATTTTAATATTAATATTTATTTTTAATAATGAACACATTTTATTATTTTAAATATTATTATTTATTTTTAATAATAAACACATTTTATGTTATTTTTAATAATACTTATTGTTAATAATAAACACCTTTTATTATTGTAAATGTTAATATTTATTTTTAATAATAAACACTTATTTTATTTTAAATATTAATATTAATTTTTAATAATAAACACATGTTATTTTATTTTAAATATTAATATTTACTTTTAATAATAAACACATGTTATTATTTTAAATATTAATATTTATTGTTAATAATAAGCACATTTTATAATTTTAAATAGTAATATTTATATTCATTAATAAACACATTTTATTTTATATTAAATATTAATATTTATTGTTATTAATGAACACATATTTTAAATATTAATAATTATTTTTAATACTAACTCATTTTATTATTGTAAATGTTAATATTTATTTTTAATAATTATTGTTATATAATAATAATATCTTCTTTTTTTTTTACTGTTTATGTCTAACTTTTATCGACTTTTTCTTTTTTAATAGCATATTCTTTAAATGAATAGAAAAATAATTTCCCAACTTTTAGACCCCGGTTATTTGGCTGATAGTCGATAAAAGTGATTAAAAGAGAGTTAATATTAATAAATGTGCAGTAATGTATTTTATTTAAATATTCATGAACATTAACGTTGTCATATAAAAAGAAAATGCTAATAAGAAGTGTTTTTAATCAATGTAACATATTTATTCAACTCTGTCATATATTTGTTTGATGACAACTTTTTCGAATCTGTGTACAGTAAAAACGATATACTTACATAGGATTTTGAAAGCATTTAAACTGTCGAAGAGTTTTATTATAAATAAAAGAGTTTAGCTTGTTGAACTTAATGGACCTTTTTGTTGTATTTATTAACTGTTTTATTCTTTTTATCAAACAAAAATAGAATTTTTATATTGACATATTATGGACTGTTTTTCGAACATCGAAATTTTAAAATTAGTTTTATTTAAAAAAAAAAAAAAAAAAGACTCGCCATTAGTGGACGGTCCAAAGACAAATATATAACAAATAAATGTTAGCAAAGGCAAGATAAGTTACTTTTCTATCCAACTGGATATATTTTTTGTGTTTTTATTCAATGTAACATATTTATTCAGCTCGAAAAACATACAGTGTTTACCGATGTATTCGAAAAATGTACATGGGGGGGGGGGTTCGTGAATTTAAAAAAAAAAAACGATAGTCTAAAATATTATTTTCGATTTATTGGAAAGAACATAAAATTTCACATTGACCCTGAAAATATCGTAAAAATAGAATCAATAGAAAAATTTTGATAGATTTTAAAATTTAAAAAATTGTAAAATATTGAGTTCGGAAAATTCATTACTGTTTAAAAAAAAATATTTGGGTTTGTATTACTGTACACGTAGATTCAAAAAAGTTATCAAAAGACAAATATATAACAAATAAATGTTATCAAAGGCAACTGGATATATTTTTTGTGTTTTTATTCAATGTAACATATTTATTCAGCTCGAAAAACATACAGTGTTTACCGATGTATTCGAAAAATGTACATGGGGGGGGGGTTCGTGAATTAAAAAAAAAAAACGATAGTCTAAAATATTATTTTCGATTTATTGGAAAGAACATAAAATTTCACATTGACCCTGAAAATATCGTAAAAATAGAATCAATAGAAAAATTTTGATAGATTTTAAAATTTAAAAAATTGTAGAATATTGAGTTTGGAAAATTCATTACTGTTTAAAAAAAAAAATATCTGGGTTTGTATTACTGCACACGTAGATTCAGAAAAGTTGTCAAAAGACAAATATATAACAAATAAATGTTATCAAAGGCAACTGGATATATTTTTTGTGTTTTTATTCAATGTAACATATTTATTCAGCTCGAAAAACATACAGTGTTTACCGATGTATTCGAAAAATGTACATGGGGGGGGGTTCGTGAATTAAAAAAAAAAAACGATAGTCTAAAATATTATTTTCGATTTATTGGAAAGAACATAAAATTTCACATTGACCCTGAAAATATCGTAAAAATAGAATCAATAGAAAAATTTTGATAGATTTTAAAATTTAAAAAATTGTAGAATATTGAGTTTGGAAAATTCATTACTGTTTAAAAAAAAAAATATCTGGGTTTGTATTACTGCACACGTAGATTCAAAAAAGTTGTCAAAAGACAAATATATAACAAATAAATGTTATCAAAGGCAACTGGATATATTTTTTGTGTTTTTATTCAATGTAACATATTTAATCAGCTCGAAAAACATACAGTGTTTACTGTTTACCGATGTATTCGAAAAATCAAGATAGCGTCTCACACCCTCTTTAACACCGTAAGTATGGAAGAAAGTGTTATAAATTAAAAACTATACAAAATACTAAAAAAAACCCGCCTAATATATGTCAACCCATGTCACAGTAACATATCCTGAGCGAGTTTTTAACAGAATTTATCTGGTTTTTTTTTCATAACATTTTTTCCCACACTTACCGTGTTTAAGATAGAATAAGACGCCATCTTGAATGTTCCAATACATCGCTATTTACTCTATTTTATATTGCTTTTATAATAAAAATGAAGTTGTCCAAGGCAAGATAAGTTACTTTTCTGCCAAACTGGATGTATTTGTTGTGTTTTAATTCAATCTAACATATAAACGCAGCTCGAAAAACATTGTTTTTTTGTTTGTTTATTTTGGTTTTACACTTACGAATTTGCAAGCATTTAAACTGTCGATGATATCGTAATATCGAAGTAAATAAATTGTAAACGAAATAGATGCGAAGAAGTTTTTTTTGTTTGGTTTTATATGTCATATATTGTCATAAATTTGTTTGATGACAACTTTTTCGAATCTGTGTACAGTGGAAACGCTTTCGCTTTACTTACATGGAAACGAAGTCGCTGAGGATTTCATGGAAATGGCGACAATGGGATGCAAAAATGAAGATTATTTTCATTTTCAATTTTTTATTTTTTTTGTTTTTCATTATGAAGTCTACACTTAATTTTTATAAAACTAATGTATATATAATAAAAAAAATTCACATTTCCCCCTCTCCAGTTTAATTGGTAGTAGGTCACGTGGTAAAAAAAAAAAATAAAAAAAAAGACTCGCCATTAGTTGACGTCACGTCACGTGACATGACTAAGCGTTATTAAACGAAAAGAAAAATAGAAAGAGGGTGATAGAGAAAGTGAGAGAGAGAGAGAGAGTAAGTGTGAGAGAGAGAGAGACGGTGTTGGTTTTACTCCTCCCCCCTTCCAGTTTAAGAGGTATGAGGTCACGTGGTAATATAGAAAATGGCTAATTATTTTATAAATTAAATATTACGATATTTTTATTATCGTCTAATATTTTGAAAGCAGAATTTTTTTATTCCTGTACATGTAAAAAAATTCTGTAAACATTGAAAAAAAAATATTTGTACCCAAAAAGTATTAGCATATAAGTTAAATAAATAACTGTTGTACGTACGTAAAATAAAAAACACACCGAATGGTTTTAAAATGAAAGTGTGTGAGAGAGAGAGGGGGGTGAGAGAGAGAGGGGGGGGAGAGAGAAAGCGGTGTATATTGAAGTTAGTTCCTAACCAAAAGCGGTGCATTCGCCATTAGTGGACGTTGACGTCACGTCACGTGACATGACTAAGCGTTTTCAAACGAATAGAAAAATAGAAAGAGGGTGATAGAGAAAGTGAGAGAGAGAGAGAGTAAGTGTGAGAGAGAGAGACGGTGTTGGTTTTACTCCTCCCCCCTTCCAGCTTAAGAGGTATGAGGTCACGTGGTAATATACAAAATGGCTAATTATTTTATATTACATAAATATTACGATATTTTTATTATCGTCTAATATTTTGAAAGGTGAATTTTTTTATTCATGTACATTTTTTCCTGACATATTTCGTTAAAACTCTTGTATAAATAATATTTTTAACCAGTTAATCACGATGGAAACATTGGCACAAAGTTAAATAATAGATATAAGTAAGGCAAAGAGAAAAATGCAAAAGTATCGAAGACAAAACTTATTTACAATTGTTCGCCATTAGTGGTCGTTGACGTCACGTCACGTGACATGACTAAACGTTTTTTTTTTTTACGTATGAATTACATTGGATCATTCAAGAATTACGTAATAAAAAGCATTACAATGACAGTTTTTTTTGGGACCCCCTTGGAGATAACTGATACGTTTACCCCTTTCTCCTCGTCCGTTTGACGTGAAATTTCGATATTTGTCATCCGGGACACGGGGCTTCGATATGATACCAAATTTATCAAGTCTGGTTGTGTCTTTCAAAAGTTTTAGCGTTACATACAAACATACAAACTCACAGACATTTGGGATTTATATATATAGACTAGCAGGGCTACCCGGCGTTGCTCGGGACCGTATAAACAATGAAAAAACAAAAGCAGATATTGAATATATGTTTTATTCTTAGGGGAGAGGAATCTTTCATCTCTATGTATTATTTGTTTTATCTACCCTAGGACTGGTATTGTTCATGTTTTATCCCTAGTGTAGGTAATTTACAGCATGTACATGAAATTGTTTTACCTTAGGGAGAAGAGAACAGGTAATATACAACATAATGTGTCTATATTACATCCCTGGCAACGCCTAGAAACCAGCTAGAACATGTATTTCAGTCAATCTTTATTACATCTTGGGCTATGCCGGGAAACCAGCTAATCTCTATTTAGTGACTTGACCACCAAAATACCTCCCTAAGTGTGTCCTTTCTTTTGAACTTATTAGATATAGGTATCTAGAAATGTGTGTGAAATTTTGTTGAATGCATTGTTCACTATGATTTTCTTATTGTTCTACACAATATCAACTGTAGCGAAATAAAACAGTAAACTTAGTGTAGTGTTAGAATAAAGAGCAAAGGAAAAAATTAGAATCATATTCTGTAATTACAAATCTAAATTTGCTAGCGTGTACCAGTATTTGCCAGGTTGTGGAAATTTGGAATTTATAACATATGTAGTGGCCTTTTCCTAGATACCTATTTTTATAATTGTTTCAGTACATTGCTAAAAAATGTGACATTTGTTGGCGTTTGTAAAAAAAATCATGAATGTGCTTATATTCCAAAAAAGAAAATATCAGTGCACAGTATTGAAAGTGTTTGAGATTCAAAAGTCTGTAACATTTCTACTAACTTCATAAGATGTCATGTGAGAAACTTAATTGAATATCAAGACATTATCTGAAGCGTTTTTATTTTGGTGTAACGTATGTGTTTACAGTGAACCTTAACTTTTAATAAACAGATTGGTATGCAATGACATAGGCTAGGAATCTTAGACAAAATATATATAAATTGGAAAAATGTGTGAACAAATGAAAAAAAAATGATCCGCTCTACTTGATGACATCAAGCACAGTAATATTTTAGTGAAGAAAATATGAAATTGATGTTCAGTGATTAGTTTGGATGAATGAGAAAATGTAATTGTTTGATGCATAAAAAATAACTCATTTGCTGTATTTGATATTAAGCAGCAAAAAAATAGTGATTTGAATATTTAGGAAAACATCAAATCAGATTATGTAAAAAAAAAAGATGAAATTAGAAAATATATATTTTCTGTTTATGAGTTTTGCCAATTAAAATTTTGTGGCAGAAATTGGGTGATTACCATGCAATTTTATTTTGGTAAAATTCTTAAATTATTTCAATGTTTATTATAATTTCTTATTAGTGACTTGTTATCATCAAAATCCGCCCCAAAGAGTGTCCTTTCTTTTATTAGGTATCAGAATAGGTATCCAGATTTCTACTTCTATACAAATATGATATTGTAGTACAGTAAATGTCAAATTGTTTTTCAAGTATTAGTTTGTAACGTTTGTACTGACTTCATCAGATGTCATGTAAGAAACTGAATTCTATGTAAGAAGACTTTATCTGAAGTGTTTTTATTTTGGTATATCATGTGTGATTACACTGTAGTAATTGCGCTGAAAGCATGTTAATTACAAATGACAAAAGTTAAATCAATTTCTGATTCAGCTACACAATATAAACTAAAGGAAATCAAATTTGCAAAATAAAAGCAATATGTAGTTATGGGTTAGTTTGGAGTTAGAATAAAAAGCCAACAAAACAGTTAGTTTGTATTGTGTAGATTGGTCATTTCTGATAGTATTGAGAGTCGTCAATGAAAATCTTAATTTCTGACAAAATACTGAATGTTTCTTGGATACCCATTCGTAAAAAGTACCTTTTTTGGAAAAAAAAAAAAAAAAAACACTCCCCGGATCACCTTCACCACCTTAAAAAAAAAAAACTTTATTCTTCAAAAAATGTGCACATTGTTAGTGTAAAAAACAGATTCGCACCACTTGATGAAATCAAGCATAGTAATATTTTAGTAAATAAAATATGAAATTGATTTTCAATAATTAGTTTGAATGAATATCAGAAAATGTAATTGTTTGATGCATAAGAAAGAACTCATCTGCTGAATTTGATATTAAGCAGCAAAATATTTCAAAACATAAAAGTGTGAAACATAACATGAATACTCTCCATTGTCACTTGAAAACATTGGTCTTGGTAGGCAGTTTATTAGATGGTGAAATAGTGGTCTTGGTATGGTGTGCTTAATATTATTGTATGCAAAATGTAAAAACACAAAAGAGGGTACAATCAATATTGAAAAAGTAACATCTGTCACAGAAAATAGTAATTTATAAATATCAAAAGAAATATTATTCTGTACTTAAAATGTTAAACTTACTGTTAACAATAATTTAAAATGGTGATCAGGATGAGTCCAACAACTTAGTCCTTGAGCTTTCTTATTGGTCATAGTAAAAAGAAATTGTAGTCTTTCAAGTTTGTTGGTCGCATTGGGATTCTTGGAATGTATCAACAGATTCCTGCATATGAATCTTTGTTAATTCCACACAATACAAAATATATATACAAAACAAAGTAAAGCAAAGTATAGGGTTAGTTGTGTCCTCTAATTATCAACCAAGTATATGTATTGATAAAAAGATAAAAGCAATTGAAATGTTTATTACAATGTATCAATATTAAATTTTTATCATGAACAACAAATCGAAATAATGATAGATATTTTGTGCTTATACGAAACTGGAATCAAGGATTGTCACCTGTGATTTTATATATGTCAATAGTGCATGCCACTACAAATGATATTAGCCAAATTAAGTTTTGTTTATTTCACCCATTATAAAATATATACACAAAATGCAGTAAACAAAGTTTAGGTTTAGTTAATGATAAGTTTAGGTTCGAGAAATAAGCAAAGAAAAGAAAAAAAGATACATTTGTTTATAGTGTGTAAATTGTAAGTTTGTAAATATTTAAAACTATCCACACTGGTATGTGGAAATTCTAGATACCTATTGTTATAAAGTTCCAATTCATGTTTGATATATCACTCTACATGTTCCCTGTTGCACCCCAAAGATGTAAATGATTATCGAGAAAGTGAAATGAAACCGTATTTGAAATAAAATAGAAACAAATGCTGATGTTTACTATATAAAACACTGTGTTCAATGGAATTGAGCCTTATACAATATTGGTGGAATAAAAAAATCCATTTTTTTAATTCAATTTAAGAAATGAGCAAAAATTTGATATTTAAAATATTTGGCATGAAGAAAAAGAAATATAAGATAAAAGGTGATAAAGCAGTAAGAATCATATGCTGAATTCAATTAAAAACAAATATGATTGTCAAAGAAATATCATGAAAATTTTGTAAGTGAAAAAAATTATTTTTTGATATATTTGGTTTCGAAGTATTAAGAAACATGTACAACTTCATTTTAAAGACAAAACGAAAACTGTACTAATGATAATGACAATGGTGAAAGGAAATTGGAAAAAAATGTATCAGAGGTAAAATGTTGGTCACATATACGTTTGTGTGGTATGCATGAAACACGTGTAGAAAATTATATTTTCTGATGCTGAAAGTAAGAAGAGAAACATTGTTAAAAAATGATCTAAAAGGCAATAGTAAAATCCTCATTTTTAGTGTGGGATATGTTGTTTGTTTCAATTGAGAAAGGAAACTTTAATTTATACAATTTGATGTTATAGATCACAAGTTTTATCACAATAAACATTGTGTTCTTTAATTATCAACCAAGTATATTTATTGATAAAAAGAGAATGTAATGGACATGTTTATTATAATTTATCAATATTAAATTGTTATCATGAAAAACCAATGGAAAGCGTGAATGTTATTTGGTGTTTTTAAAAAACAGCTACCAATGATTGTAACCAGTGATATTTGTGTATGCTAACAGTGCAAATGTGGTGGTGAAATGAATTTTTGTTTATTCTTCACAATATAAAATATATACACAAAACTAAAACATAATTTACGGTTAGTTAATGATAAGTTTAGGTTAGAGAATTAAGCAAAATTATAGATACCTATTGTTATAAAGCACCAATTCATGTTTGGTATATCAATCTACATGTTCCTTGTAGCACCCCAGAGGGGTAAATGAGTGTCAACAAAATGAAATAAAACATAGTATTTGAAATAAAATGAAAAAGTGCTTGAAAAGTGAAATATGCTGATGTTTACTATCTAAAACATTGCGTTCAATGCAATTGAAACTTATACTATATTGGTGGACTAAGAATTAAAGAAATAAAATTTAAGAAATTAGCAAAAAATTGATATATAAAATATTTGGCATGAAGAAAAACAAATATAAGACAAAAGGGGAAAAAGCAGTAACAATCATGTGCTGAAGTTCATTGAAAATAAATCGTTTGTCAAAGAAATATAATGAAAATTCTCAGAGTGAAAAAAAAATGGGATTTTTACAAATCTGGTTTCCAAGTAATAGGAAACATGTACAGCTTCATTTTAACGACAAAATGTAAACTGTAGTAATGGTAATGAGAATGTTGAAGGAAATTGGCAAAAAATTGTTAGTCAAATGTTGATCAAATATTATAAGTTTGTGTGATATGCATGAAACGTTTAGAATATGATCTGCTCTCATGCTGAAAGCAAGTAGAGAAACATTGTGAAAAAATGATGTAAAGCTAAGCTAAGCAAACGACCAGTGAATGGAAATGTTTATTATAATGTATCAAGATGAACATATTATCATGAAAAAGCAAATCGAAATAGTGATAGTTATTTGGTGCTTATACGAAACAGGTATCAAGTATTGTCACCAGTGATTTTATTGATGTTAACAGTGCATGTCACTAAAAATAATGATGGTAGCGAAATTAAGTTTTGTTAATTCTACCCAATATAAAATATATACGCAAAACAAAGTAAACAAAGTTACGGGTTAGTTAATGATAAGTTTAGGTTCGAGAAATAAGCAAAGGAAAAGAAGAAAAAGGTACATGTGTTTATATTGTGTAAAATGTTAGTCTGTAAATATTTCAAACTATCAACACTGGTATGTGTAAATCCTAGATACCTATTGTCATAAAGTACCACTTCTTGTTTGATATATCACTTTACATGTTCCCTGCAGCATCCCAGAGAGTTAAATGAGTGTCCACAAAATGAAATAAAACATAGTACTGGAAATAAAATAAAATAAGAATATGTCTGAAAAGAAATAAATGCTGTTTACTATATAAAAAGTTGTTTTCAAGTGTCAAATGGAATTGAATCTTATACAATGTTGGTGGATTATGAAATTGCATGAATGAAATAACATTGGAGAAATAAGAAAAAAGTTTATATATACAATATTTACAAATGTAAGATAAAAGGTGAAGAATGGCCTAATCCGAGATCTATAAATCGTAAATTTTCAAAGTGAAAACAGTTTTTTTTTTTTTTTTTAGATCTGCTTTCCAAGTAATAGTAACCATGTACAGCTTCATTTTAAATGAAAACTGTACTAATGATAATGTTCATGGTGAAAGGAAATTGGAAAAAAATTAAAAATGTCAGAGGTAAAATGTTTGTGTGGTATGCATGAAACACGTGTAGAAAATGATCTCATGCTGAAAGTAAGAGAAACATAGCTAAAAAATTATGTAAACGCAATAGTAAAATCCTCATTTTTAGGAACATAGTGTGGGGTATGTTGTTTGTTTCAATTGAGAAAGGAAAGTTTAATTTTTAGAATTGGATGTTATAGATCACAAGTTTTATTACAATAAACATTGTGTTCTCTAATTATCAACCAAGTATATTTATTGATAAAAAAAGAAAAGTAATGGACATGTTTATTATAATTTATCAATATTAAATTGTTATCATGAAAAACCAATGGAAAGCGTGTTGGTTATTTCGTGTTCATAAGAAAAAACATCATGGGTTGTCACCAGTGATTTTATGTATGCTAACATTTCGCTGCAAATGTGGTAGCTAAATGTCTTTTTGGTTATTCTACACAAAATAAAATATATACACAAAACAAAGTAAAAGAAATGTCAGGGTTAGTTAATGATAAGCTTAGTACCAAGAAATAAGCACAGAATAAGGAAAAGAAAGATACATTTGTTGATATTGTGTCGATTGGTGAATTTGTTGGTTCATTTTGTTTTATGACATATCAACACTATATCAGGTTATTTCATGCCCAATCTAGTGACATTTTTTTTTCCTAGAATATATTTGTTTATTTAATGTTGGTTTCTATTTAACTCATAATTGGGACCCTAACAGGTACTACTACTCCAGATCAGAGTGGACCTGGTAGCAATAGCAAGTAAATGGTGGCTTCACACTTCACAAAGCCCCATGTTTGGATACAGTTTATGGTCATATCCAGGACCTGGTGAATTTGTAAATAATTGAAACGATCAACACTGGCGAGTTAGAATTCTACATACCTATTGTTATAAAGTACCAATTTATGTTTTACATATCACTCCACAACGTTGCTGCAGAATCCAGACAGTTGAAAGAGTCTCAAGAAACTGAAAAGCTATTTAGTACTCTTAAATAAAATAACATGCATAAAGAAATCCTAATATAAGACAATAGATGAAAAAGCAATAAAAATTTTGTGTGGAATCAAGTGAAAACAGTTTCTTTGTCAAAGAAATTGCATGAAGATTCTCAGAGACTTTTCCTTCCTCGTTCCCTTCCCTTTTGGTGGACGGAAACTTTCACAGTGGCTCAGAAGGTGGGCTGAGCACACTTCCTACAAAGGTGGGATGGGTAAATTTCTTTTTCATTTGGTTGCCTGGAGGACAGGCTTAGGCCCCCCCCCCCAAAAAAAAGGTTGGAGCCAGGGAACTTCTCCTCCCAGAAGGGGGAGGGGGGCCCGGGAAGGCTTCTCTTCCCATATTTTTTGTTTTGTGTAAGGTTGATCTCTTTCCAAAGGGAGTAAGAGGATATCCCTCTCTTAGGAGGAGACCGAAGGCTCCCTGGGCCTCCCATCCTCCTTCTGAGAGAAGTTCCCCGGCTTCCACATTCATTGCTCAGCCCGCCGTCCAGGCAATCAGAGTCTGATTGTCTGCCGTATATAAAAAGGCGATTTTAGCTTGTCAGGCGGTATGCTCTGCGTAGACCATTTTTCTTCCACCTGTTGACCTTCCCTCCCTGTCATACAATACGCTTAAACAGGATATTTTAATTTATGCAGATTCCATATAGACTTTTAGTTTCCCAGGGTGTATACCCTCCGTTGACCATTTATGTTTAAGAGTTTTCCTTGCCCCTTCTCTGCCCCAGAATGGGAAGGGAGCTCTTTCCCACTGTATGGGGGGGGGGCTTTCTTTTATGGTTATGTGGGGAGCCTTACCTTTACCCCCCTTAAGGTGGTAGGTCTTTTTTGTAAAATTGTTAGTCAAATGTTGATCAAATATTATAAGTTTTTGTGATATGCATGAAACATGTGCAGAATATGATCTGCTCTCATGCTGAAAGCAAGTAGAGAAACATTGTGAAAAAATGATGTAAACCTAAGCTAAGCAAACGACCAGTCAATGGAAATGTTTATTATAATGTATCAACAATAACACATTATCATAGTTATTTGGTGCTTATACGAAACAGGTATCATTGATTTTATTTATGTTAACAGTGCATGTCACTACAAATAATGATGGTAGCGAAATTAAGTTTTGTTTATTCTACCTAATATAAAGTATATACACAAAACAAAGTAAACATCTGCTGAATTTGATATTAAGCAGCAAAATATTTCAAAACATAAAAATGTGAAACATAACATGAATACTCTCCATTGTCACTTGAAAACATTGTTCTTGGTAGGCAGTTTATTAGATGCTCAAATAGTGGTCTTGGTATGGTGTGCTTAATATTATTGTATGCAAAATTTAAAAACACAAAAGAGGGTACAATCAATATTGAAAAAGTAACATCTGTCACAGAAAATAGTAATTTATAAATATCAAAAGGAATATTATTCTGTACTTAAAATGTTAAACTTACTGTTAACAATAATTTAAAATGGTGATCAGGATGAGTCCAACAACTTAGTCCTTGAGCTTTCTTATTGGTCATAGTAAAAAGAAATTGTAGTCTTTCAAGTTTGTTGGTCGCATTGGGATTCTTGGAATGTATCAACAGATTCCTGCATATGAATCTTTGTTAATTTCACACAATACAAAATATATATACAAAACAAAGTAAAGCATAGTATAGGGTTAGTTGTGTCCTCTAATTATCAACCAACTATTGATAAAAAGAGAAAAGCACTGGAAATGTTTCTTATAATGTATCAATATTTAATTGTTCTCATGAAACACAAATCGAAATAGTGATAGTTATTTGGCGCTTATAAGAAACAGGTATCAGGGATTTTGGTGTATCAGATGTTTTTACAGTGAACTTAACTTTCAAGAAACAAATTGGTATGCAATGACATAGGCTAAGAATCTTAGACAAAATATATGCAAATGAAAAAAAATGTTGAACACTTATAACTTTGTATGGACTCTCAAAAACATTTGTAAAAAATGTGTAAACAAATGTAAAAAAAAATGATCCGCTCTACTTGATGACATCAAGCATAGTAATATTTTAGTGAAGAAAATATGAAATTGATGTTCAGTGATTAGTTTGGATGAATGAGAAAATGTAATTGTTTGATGCATAAAAATAACTCATTTGCTGTATTTAATATTAAGCAGCAAAATATAGTGATTTGAATATTTAGGAAAACATCAAACCAGATTATGTAAAAAAAAAAAGATGAAATTAGAAAATATATATTTTATGCTTATGAGTTTTGCCAATTAAAATTTTGTGGCAGAAATTGGGTGATTACCAAGTAATTTTATTTTGGTAAAATTCTTCAATTATTTCAATGTTTATTATAATTTCTAATTAGTGACTTGTTATCATCAAAATCCGCCCCAAAGAGTGTCCTTTCTTTTATTAGGTATCAGAATAGGTATCCAGATTTCTACTTCTATACAAATGTGATATTGTAGTACAGTAAATGTCAAATTGTTTTTCAAGTATTAGTTTGTAACGTTTGTACTGACTTCATCAGATGTCATGTAAGGAACTGAATTCTATTTAAGACTTTATCTGAAGTGTTTTTATTTTGGTAGATCATGTGTGATTACACTGTAGTAATTGCGCTGATAGCATGTTAACTACAAATGACAAAAGATAAATCAATTTCTGATTCAGCTACACAATATAAACTAAAGGAAATCAAATTTGCAAAATAAAAGAAAAATGTAGTTATGGGTTAGTTTGGAGTTAGAATAAAAAGCCAACAAAACAGTTAGTTTATATTGTGTAGACTGTTTAATTAACTTTGTTCATTTCTGATAGTATTGAGAGTGGTCAATGAAAATCTTAATTTCTGACAAAATACTGTAATTTTCTTGGATACCCATTCGTAAAAAGTACCTTTTTTGTGAAAAAAAAAAACACTCCCCAGATCACCTTCACCACCTAAAACACAAAAACAAAAATATCTTTATTCTTCAAATATTGTGGTTGACTGGAGGACGGGCTGAGCACTCCCAAAAAGGTAGGAGCCGGGGAACTTCTCCTCCCAGAAAGGGGGCCCGGGAAGGCTTCCCTGTCCCCATATTTTTTTTTTTTTTGTGTAAGGTTGATCTCTTTCGGAATGGAGTAAGCAGAACCGACAGGGGGGGGGGTCAATCAACCATACAAAAGGATATCTATCTCTTAGTTGAAAGAGGGAAGGTCTCCCTGTCCTCCCATACCCCTTCTGAGAGAAGTTTCCCCAGCTCTCAGCTTTGGGGGGGGGGTAGGAGGGCTTAGCCCGCCCTCAAGGCAAATAGTCTGACTGTCTGCCTTATATAAAAAGGCGATTTTAGCTGGTCAGGTGGTATGACCTGCATTGACTATTTTTCCTCCACCTGTTGACCTTCCTTAATATTTATTTTTAATAATAAACACATTTTATTTTAATATTAATATTTATTTGTAATAATAAACACATTATATTATTTTAAATATTAATATTTATTTTTAATAATAAACACATATTATTTGAAATATTAATATTTATTTATAATAATAAACACATTTTATTCTACTTTAAATATTAATATTTATTTTTAATAATAAAAACAATTTTATTTGAATATTAATATGTATTTTTAATAATAAACTCATTTTTATTTTAATAATTATTTTTAATACTAACTCATTTTATTATTGTAAATGTTAATATTTATTTTTAATAATTATTGTTAATAAATAATAATATCTTCTATTTTTTTACTGTTTATGTCTAACTTTTATCGACTTTTTCTTTTTTAATAGCATATTCTTTAAATGAATAGAAAAATATAGAAAAATAATTTCCCAAATTTTAGACCCCGGTTATTTGGCTGATAGTCGATAAAAATGATTAAAAGAGAGATTCATGAACATTAACGTTGTCATATAAAAAGAAAATGCTAATAAGAAGTGTTTTTAATCAATGTAACATATTTATTCAACTCTGTCATATATTTGTTTGATGACAACTTTTTCGAATCTGTGTACAGTAAAAACGATATACTTACATAGGATTTTGAAAGCATTTAAACTGTCGAAGAGTTTTATTATAAATAAAAGAGTTTAGTTTGTTGAACTTAATGGACTTTTTTGTTGTATCTATTAACTGTTTATTCTTTTTATCAAACAAAAAGAGAATTTTTATATTGACATGTGATGGACTGTTTTTCTAACATCGAAATTTTAAAATTAGTTTTATTTAAATATAAAAAAAAACTCGCCATTAGTGGACGGTCAAAAGACAAATATATAACAAATAAATGTTAGGAAAGGCAAGATAAGTTACTTTTCTATCCAACTGGATATATTTTTTGTGTTTTTATTCAATGTAACATATTTATACAGCTCGAAAAACATACAGTGTTTACCGATGTATTCGAAAAATGCCACCAGTTGTTTACATAGCCATTTGCCGGAAGTGACGGTTTTTTTTTATATAAGTTTTATTCAAACAGGCTTTAAGTTCAAATTAATGGACTTTTTTTTATACTTCCAAAATAAACTATTACAGTCGTTTAAAACATAATAGAAGTATTATTTTTTATTTTTTAAAAACAATGTTTACAAAATGTCTATGCGCGTTTCTTCCGGCCGGCTGCGAATAGCATAAATAAATAACTGTTGCCAGAATTTATCGCATTTTTATTTTTTAATAGCATTTTCTTAAAACGAAAAAAAAAAAAAGAAAATGCTATTAAATATAATAAAAATTACTGAGATAAAAATATAAAAAAATACGTACGTAACAACAAAAACACACCGAAGAAAGTGTGTGTGTGTGAGAGAGAGAGAGAGAGAGAGGGAGGGAGGGAAGAGGAAGCGGTGTATGTTGAATTTTGTTCCTTTTCGAAGCAGCACAAAAAGTAAGTGTTTCCATAGTAACCAAACCGTGACGTCACGTCACGTGACATGACTAAGCGTTTTTAAACGAATAGAAAAATAGAAAGAGGGTGATAGAGAAAGTGAGAGAGAGAGAGAGTAAGTGTGAGAGAGAGAGACGGTGTTGGTTTTACTCCCCCCCCCTTCCAGCTTAAGAGGTATGAGGTCACGTGGTAATATACAAAATGGCTAATTATTTTACATTACATAAATATTACGATATTTTTATAATCGTCTAATATTTTGGAAGGTGAATTTTTTTATTCCCGTACATTTTTTCCTGACATTTTTCGTTAAAACTCTTGTATAAATAATATTTTTAACCAGGTAATAACGATGGACACATTGGCATAAAGTAAAAAAAAAGATATAACTGAGCCGAAGAGAAAAATGCAAAAGTATCGGAGAAAGATTTTTTTATTAACAATTGTTCGCCATTAGTGGACGTTGACGTCACGTCACGTGACATGACTAAGCTTTTTTTTTTTTTACGTATTAATTACATTGGATCATTCAAGAATTACGTAATAAAAAGCATTACAATGACAGTTTTTTTTGGGACCCCCTTGGAGATAACTGATACGTTTACCCCTTTCTCTTCGTCCGTTTGACGTGAAATTTCGATATTTGTCATCCGGGACACGGGGCTTCGATATGATACCAAATTTATCAAGTCTGGTTGTGTCTTTCAAAAGTTTTAGCGTTACATACAAACATACAAACTCACAGACATTTGGGATTTATATATATAGACTAGCAGGGCTACCCGGCGTTGCTCGGGACCGTATAAACAATGAAAAAACAAAAGCAGATATTGAATATATGTTTTATTCTTAGGGGAGAGGAATCTTTCATCTCTATGTATTATTTGTTTTATCTACCCTAGGACTGGTATTGTTCATGTTTTATCCCTAGCGTAGGTAATTTACAGCATGTATATGAAATTGTTTTACCTTAGGGAGAAGAGAACAGGTAATATACAACATAATGTGTCTATATTACATCCCTGGCAACGCCTAGAAACCAGCTAGAACATGTATTTCAGTCAATCTTTATTACATCCTGGGCTATGCCGGGAAACCAGCTAATCTCTATTTAGTGTGTCCTTTCTTTTATTAGGTATCAGAATAGGTATCCAGATTTCTACTTCTATACAAATATGATATTGTAGTACAGTAAATGTCAAATTGTTTTTCAAGTATTAGTTTGTAACGTTTGTACTGACTTCATCAGATGTCATGTAAGAAACTGAATTCTATGTAAGAAGACTTTATCTTAAGTGTTTTTATTTTGGTAGATCATGTGTGATTACACTGTAGTAATTGCGCTGAAAGCATGTTAATTACAAATGACAAAAGTTAAATCAATTTCTGATTCAGCTACACAATATAAACTAAAGGAAATCAAATTTGCAAAATAAAAGCAATATGTAGTTATGGGTTAGTTTGGAGTTAGAATAAAAAGCCAACAAAACAGTTAGTTTGTATTGTGTAGATTGGTCATTTCTGATAGTATTGAGAGTTGTCAATGAAAATCTTAATTTCTGACAAAATACTGAATGTTTCTTGGATACCCATTCGTAAAAAGTACCTTTTTTGGAAAAAAAAAAAAAAAAAAAACACTCCCCGGATCACCTTCACCACCTTAAAAAAAAAAAACTTTATTCTTCAAAAAATGTGCACATTGTTAGTGTAAAAAACAGATTCGCACCACTTGATGAAATCAAGCATAGTAATATTTTAGTAAAGAAAATATGAAATTGATTTTCAATAATTAGTTTGAATGAATATCAGAAAATGTAATTGTTTGATGCATAAGAAAGAACTCATCTGCTGAATTTGATATTAAGCAGCAAAATATTTCAAAACATAAAAATGTGAAACATAACATGAATACTCTCCGTTGTCACTTGAAAACATTGACCTTGGTAGGAAGTTTATTAGATACTGAAATTGTGGTCTTGGTATGGTGTGCTTAATATTATTGTATGCAAAATTTAAAACACAAAAGAGGGTACAATCAAAATTGAAAAAGTAACATCTGTCACAGAAAATAGTAATTTATAAATGTCAAAAGAAATATTATTCTGTACTTAAAATGTTAAACTTACTGTTAACAATAATTTAAAATGGTGATCAGGATGAGTCCAACAACTTAGTCCTTGAGCTTTCTTATTGGTCATAGTAAAAAGAAATTGTAGTCTTTCAAGTTTGTTGGTCGCATTGGGATTCTTGGAATGTATCAACAGATTCCTGCATATGAATCTTTGTTAATTCCACACAATACAAAATATATATACAAAACAAAGTAAAGCAAAGTATAGGGTTAGTTGTGTCCTCTAATTATCAACCAAGTATATGTATTGATAAAAAGATAAAAGCAATGGAAATGTTTATTACAATGTATCAATATTAAATTTTTATCATGAACAACAAATCGAAATAATGATAGATATTTTGTGCTTATACGAAACTGGAATCAAGGATTGTCACCTGTGATTTTATATATGTCAATAGTGCATGCCACTACAAATGATATTAGCCAAATTAAGTTTTGTTTATTTCACCCATTATAAAATATATACACAAAATGCAGTAAACAAAGTTTAGGTTTAGTTAATGATAAGTTTAGGTTCGAGAAATAAGCAAAGAAAAGAAAAAAAGATACATTTGTTTATAGTGTGTAAATTGTAAGTTTGTAAATATTTCAAACTATCCACACTGGTATGTGGAAATTCTAGATACCTATTGTTATAAAGTTCCAATTCATGTTTGATATATCACTCTACATGTTCCCTGTTGCACCCCAAAGATGTAAATGATTATCGAGAAAGTGAAATGAAACAGTATTTGAAATAAAATAGAAACAAATGCTGATGTTTACTATATAAAACACTGTGTTCAATGGAATTGAGCCTTATACAATATTGGTGGAATAAAAAAATCCATTTTTTTAATTCAATTTAAGAAATGAGCAAAAATTTGATATTTAAAATATTTAGCATGAAGAAAAAGAAATATAAGATAAAAGGTGATAAAGCAGTAAGAATCATATGCTGAATTCAATTAAAAACAAATATGATTGTCAAAGAAATATCATGAAAATTTTGTAAGTGAAAAAAATTATTTTTTGATATATTTGGTTTCGAAGTATTAAGAAACATGTACAACTTCATTTTAAAGACAAAACGAAAACTGTACTAATGATAATGACAATGGTGAAAGGAAATTGGAAAAAAATGTATCAGAGGTAAAATGTTGGTCACATATACGTTTGTGTGGTATGCATGAAACACGTGTAGAAAATTATATTTTCTGATGCTGAAAGTAAGAAGAGAAACATTGTTAAAAAATGATCTAAAAGGCAATAGTAAAATCCTCATTTTTAGTGTGGGATATGTTGTTTGTTTCAATTGAGAAAGGAAACTTTAATTTATACAATTCGATGTTATAGATCACAAGTTTTATTACAATAAACATTGTGTTCTTTAATTATCAACCAAGTATATTTATTGATAAAAAGAGAATGTAATGGACATGTTTATTATAATTTATCAATATTAAATTGTTATCATGAAAAACCAATGGAAAGCGTGAATGTTATTTGGTGTTTTTAAAAAACAGCTACCAATGATTGTAACCAGTGATATTTGTGTATGCTAACAGTGCAAATGTGGTGGTGAAATGAATTTTTGTTTATTCTTCACAATATAAAATATATACACAAAACTAAAACATAATTTACGGTTAGTTAATGATAAGTTTAGGTTAGAGAATTAAGCAAAATTATAGATACCTATTGTTATAAAGCACCAATTCATGTTCCTTGTAGCACCCCAGAGAGGTAAATGAGTGTCAACAAAATGAAATAAAACATAGTATTTGAAATAAAATGAAAAAGTGCTTGAAAAGTGAAATATGCTGATGTTTACTATCTAAAACATTGCGTTCAATGCAATTGAAACTTATACTATATTGGTGGACTAAGAATTAAAGAAATAAAATTTAAGAAATTAGCAAAAAATTGATATATAAAATATTTGGCATGAAGAAAAACAAATATAAGACAAAAGGGGAAAAAGCAGTAACAATCATGTGCTGAAGTTCATTGAAAATAAATCGTTTGTCAAAGAAATATAATGAAAATTCTCAGAGTGAAAAAAAAATGGGATTTTTACAAATCTGGTTTCCAAGTAATAGGAAACATGTACAGCTTCATTTTAACGACAAAATGTAAACTGTAGTAATGGTAATGAGAATGTTGAAGGAAATTGGCAAAAAATTGTTAGTCAAATGTTGATCAAATATTATAAGTTTGTGTGATATGCATGAAACGTTTAGAATATGATCTGCTCTCATGCTGAAAGCAAGTAGAGAAACATTGTGAAAAAATGATGTAAAGCTAAGCTAAGCAAACGACCAGTGAATGGAAATGTTTATTATAATGTATCAAGATGAACATATTATCATGAAAAAGCAAATCGAAATAGTGATAGTTATTTGGTGCTTATACGAAACAGGTATCAAGTATTGTCACCAGTGATTTTATTGATGTTAACAGTGCATGTCACTAAAAATAATGATGGTAGCGAAATTAAGTTTTGTTAATTCTACCCAATATAAAATATATACGCAAAACAAAGTAAACAAAGTTACGGGTTAGTTAATGATAAGTTTAGGTTCGAGAAATAAGCAAAGGAAAAGAAAAAAAAGGTACATGTGTTTATATTGTGTAAAATGTTAGTCTGTAAATATTTCAAACTATCAACACTGGTATGTGTAAATCCTAGATACCTATTGTCATAAAGTACCACTTCTTGTTTGATATATCACTCTACATGTTCCCTGCAGCATCCCAGAGAGTTAAATGAGTGTCCACAAAATGAAATAAAACATAGTACTGGAAATAAAATAAAATAAGAATATGTCTGAAAAGAAATAAATGCTGTTTACTATATAAAAAGTTGTTTTCAAGTGTCAAATGGAATTGAATCTTATACAATGTTGGTGGATTATGAAATTGCATGAATGAAATAACATTGGAGAAATAAGAAAAAAGTTTATATATACAATATTTACAAATGTAAGATAAAAGGTGAAGAAGGGCCAAATCCGAGATCTATAAATCGTAAATTTTCAAAGTGAAAACAGTTATTTTTTTTTTTTTTTAGATCTGCTTTCCAAGTAATAGTAACCATGTACAGCTTCATTTTAAATGAAAACTGTACTAATGATAATGTTCATGGTGAAAGGAAATTGGAAAAAAATTAAAAATGTCAGAGGTAAAATGTTTGTGTGGTATGCATGAAACACGTGTAGAAAATGATCTCATGCTGAAAGTAAGAGAAACATAGCTAAAAAATTATGTAAACGCAATAGTAAAATCCTCATTTTTAGGAACATAGTGTGGGGTATGTTGTTTGTTTCAATTGAGAAAGTAAAGTTTAATTTTTAGAATTGGATGTTATAGATCACAAGTTTTATTACAATAAACATTGTGTTCTCTAATTATCAACCAAGTATATTTATTGATAAAAAAAGAAAAGTAATGGACATGTTTATTATAATTTATCAATATTAAATTGTTATCATGAAAAACCAATGGAAAGCGTGTTGGTTATTTCGTGTTCATAAGAAAAAACATCATGGGTTGTCACCAGTGATTTTATGTATGCTAACATTTCGCTGCAAATGTGGTAGCTAAATGTCTTTTTGGTTATTCTACACAAAATAAAATATATACACAAAACAAAGTAAAAGAAATGTCAGGGTTAGTTAATGATAAGCTTAGTACCAAGAAATAAGCACAGAATAAGGAAAAGAAAGATACATTTGTTGATATTGTGTCGATTGGTGAATTTGTTGGTTCATTTTGTTTTATGACATATCAACACTATATCAGGTTATTTCATGCCCAATCTAGTGACATTTTTTTTTCCTAGAATATATTTGTTTATTTAATGTTGGTTTCTATTTAACTCATAATTGGGACCCTAACAGGTACTACTACTCCAGATCAGAGTGGACCTGGTAGCAATAGCAATTAAATGGTGGCTTCACACTTCACAAAGCCCCATGTTTGGATACAGTTTATGGTCATATCTAGGACCTTGTGAATTTGTAAATAATTGAAACGATCAACACTGGCGAGTTAGAATTCTACATACCTATTGTTATAAAGTACCAATTTATGTTTTACATATCACTCCACAACGTTGCTGCAGAATCCAGACAGTTGAAAGAGTCTCAAGAAACTGAAAAGCTATTTAGTACTCTTAAATAAAATAACATGCATAAAGAAATCCTAATATAAGACAATAGATGAAAAAGCAATAAAAATTTTGTGTGGAATCAAGTGAAAACAGTTTCTTTGTCAAAGAAATTGCATGAAGATTCTCAGAGACTTTTCCTTCCTCGTTCCCTTCCCTTTTGGTGGAAGGAAACTTTCACAGTGGCTCAGAAGGTGGGCTGAGCACACTTCCTACAAAGGTGGGATGGGTAAATTTCTTTTTCATTTGGTTGCCTGGAGGACAGGCTTAGGCCCCCCCCCCAAAAAAAAGGTTGGAGCCAGGGAACTTCTCCTCCCAGAAGGGGGAGGGGGGCCCGGGAAGGCTTCTCTTCCCATATTTTTTGTTTTGTGTAAGGTTGATCTCTTTCCAAAGGGAGTAAGAGGATATCCCTCTCTTAGGAGGAGACCGAAGGCTCCCTGGGCCTCCCATCCTCCTTCTGAGAGAAGTTCCCCGGCTTCCACATTCATTGCTCAGCCCGCCGTCCAGGCAATCAGAGTCTGATTGTCTGCCGTATATAAAAAGGCGATTTTAGCTTGTCAGGCGGTATGCTCTGCGTAGACCATTTTTCTTCCACCTGTTGACCTTCCCTCCCTGTCATACAATACGCTTAAACAGGATATTTTAATTTATGCAGATTCCATATAGACTTTTAGTTTCCCAGGGTGTATACCCTCCGTTGACCATTTATGTTTAAGAGTTTTCCTTGCCCCTTCTCTGCCCCAGAATGGGAAGGGAGCTCTTTCCCACTGTATGGGGGGGGGCGGCTTTCTTTTATGGTTATGTGGGGAGCCTTACCTTTACCCCCCTTAAGGTGGTAGGTCTTTTTTGTAAAATTGTTAGTCAAATGTTGATCAAATATTATAAGTTTTTGTGATATGCATGAAACATGTGCAGAATATGATCTGCTCTCATGCTGAAAGCAAGTAGAGAAACATTGTGAAAAAATGATGTAAACCTAAGCTAAGCAAACGACCAGTCAATGGAAATGTTAATTATAATGTATCAACAATAACACATTATCATAGTTATTTGGTGCTTATACGAAACAGGTATCAGGGATTGTCACCAGTGATTTTATTTATGTTAACAGTGCATGTCACTACAAATAATGATGGTAGCGAAATTAAGTTTTGTTTATTCTACCTAATATAAAGTATATACACAAAACAAAGTATACATCTGCTGAATTTGATATTAAGCAGCAAAATATTTCAAAACATAAAAATGTGAAACATAACATGAATACTCTCCATTGTCACTTGAAAACATTGGTCTTGGTAGGCAGTTTATTTGATGCTGAAATAGTGGTCTTGGTATGGTGTGCTTAATATTATTGTATGCAAAATTTAAAAACACAAAAGAGGGTACAATCAATATTGAAAGAGTAACATCTGTCACAGAAAATAGTAATTTATAAATATCAAAAGGAATATTATTCTGTACTTAAAATGTTAAACTTACTGTTAACAATAATTTAAAATGGTGATCAGGATGAGTCCAACAACTTAGTCCTTGAGCTTTCTTATTGGTCATAGTAAAAAGAAATTGTAGTCTTTCAAGTTTGTTGGTCGCATTGGGATTCTTGGAATGTATCAACAGATTCCTGCATATGAATCTTTGTTAATTTCACACAATACAAAATATATATACAAAACAAAGTAAAGCATAGTATAGGGTTAGTTGTGTCCTCTAATTATCAACCAACTATTACTAAAAAGAGAAAAGCACTGGAAATGTTTCTTATAATGTATCAATATTGAATTGTTCTCATGAAACACAAATCGAAATAGTGATAGTTATTTGGCGCTTATAAGAAACAGGTATCAGGGATTTTGGTGTATCAGATGTTTTTACAGTGAACTTAACTTTCAAGAAACAAATTGGTATGCAATGACATAGGCTAAGAATCTTAGACAAAATATATTCAAATGAAAAAAAATGTTGAACACTTATAACTTTGTATGGACTCTCCAAAACATTTGTAAAAAATGTGTAAACAAATGTAAAAAAAAATGATCCGCTCTACTTGATGACATCAAGCACAGTAATATTTTAGTGAAGAAAATATGAAATTGATGTTCAGTGATTAGTTTGGATGAATGAGAAAATGTAATTGTTTGATGCATAAAAATAACTCATTTGCTGTATTTAATATTAAGCAGCAAAATATAGTGATTTGAATATTTAGGAAAACATCAAACCAGATTATGTAAAAAAAAAAGATGAAATTAGAAAATATATATTTTATGCTTATGAGTTTTGCCAATTAAAATTTTGTGGCAGAAATTGGGTGATTACCAAGTAATTTTATTTTGGTAAAATTCTTAAATTATTTCAATGTTTATTATAATTTCTAATTAGTGACTTGTTATCATCAAAATCCGCCCCAAAGAGTGTCCTTTCTTTTATTAGGTATCAGAATAGGTATCCAGATTTCTACTTCTATACAAATGTGATATTTTAGTACAGTAAATGTCAAATTGTTTTTCAAGTATTAGTTTGTAACGTTTGTACTGACTTCATCAGATGTCATGTAAGGAACTGAATTCTATTTAAGACTTTATCTGAAGTGTTTTTATTTTGGTAGATCATGTGTGATTACACTGTAGTAATTGCGCTGATAGCATGTTAACTACAAATGACAAAAGATAAATCAATTTCTGATTCAGCTACACAATATAAACTAAAGGAAATCGAATTTTGCAAAATAAAAGAAAAATGTAGTTATGGGTTAGTTTGGAGTTAGAATAAAAAGCCAACAAAACAGTTAGTTTATATTGTGTAGACTGTTTAATTAACTTTGTTCATTTCTGATAGTATTGAGAGTGGTCAATGAAAACCTTAATTTCTGACAAAATACTGTAATTTTCTTGGATACCCATTCATAAAAAGTACCTTTTTTGTGAAAAAAAAAACACTCCCCAGATCACCTTCACCACCTAAAACACAAAAACAAAAATATCTTTATTCTTCAAATATTGTGGTTGACTGGAGGGCGGGCTGAGCACTCCCAAAAAGGTAGGAGCCGGGGAACTTCTCCTCCCAGAAAGGGGGCCCGGGAAGGCTTCCCTGTCCCCATATTTTTTTTTTTTTTGTGTCCGAATGGAGTAAGCGGAACCGACAGGGGGGGGGTCAATCAACCATACAAAAGGATATCTATCTCTTAGTTGAAAGAGGGAAGGTCTCCCTGTCCTCCCATACCCCTTCTGAGAGAAGTTTCCCCAGCTCTCAGCTTTGGGGGGGGGGTACGAGGGCTTAGCCCGCCCTCAAGGCAAATAGTCTGTCTGCCTTATATAAAAAGGCGATTTTAGCTGGTCAGGTGGTATGACCTGCATTGACTATTTTTCCTCCACCTGTTGACCTTCCTTAATATTTATTTTTAATAATAAACACATTTTATTTTAATATTAATATTTATTTGTAATAATAAACACATTATATTATTTTAAATATTAATATTTATTTTTAATAATAAACACATATTATTTTAAATATTAATATTTATTTATAATAATAAACACATTTTATTCTACTTTAAATATTAATATTTATTTTTAATAATAAAAACAATTTTATTTGAATATTAATATGTATTTTTAATAATAAACACATTTTTATTTTAATAATTATTTTTAATACTAACTCATTTTATTATTGTAAGTGTTAATATTTATTTTTAATAATTATTGTTATTTAATAATAATATCTTCTATTTTTTTACTGTTTATGTCTAACTTTTATCGACTTTTAGACCCCGGTTATTTGGCTGATAGTCGATAAAAGTGATTAAAAGAGAGATGTGCAGTAATGTATTTTATTTAAATATTCATGAACATTAACGTTGTCATATAAAAAGAAAATGCTAATAAGAAGTGTTTTTAATCAATGTAACATATTTATTCAACTCTGTCATATATTTGTTTGATGACAACTTTTTCGAATCTGTGTACAGTAAAAACGATATACTTACATAGGATTTTGAAAGCATTTAAACTGTCGAAGAGTTTTATTATAAATAAAAGAGTTTAGTTTGTTGAACTTAATGGACTTTTTTGTTGTATTTATTAACTGTTTATTCTTTTTATCAAACAAAAATAGAATTTTTATATTGACATGTTATGGACTGTTTTTCTAACATCGAAATTTTAAAATTAGTTTTATTTAAAAAAAAAAAAAAGACTCGCCATTAGTGGACGGTCAAAAGACAAATATATAACAAATAAATGTTAGCAAAGGCAAGATAAGTTACTTTTCTATCCAACTGGATATATTTTTTGTGTTTTTATTCAATGTAACATATTTATTCAGCTCGAAAAACATACAGTGTTTACCGATGTATTCGAAAAATGCCACCCGTTGTTTACAAAGCCATTTGCCGGAAGTGACGGTTTTTTTTTTATATAAGTTTTATTCAAACAGGCTTTAAGTTCAAATTAATGGACTTTTTTTTGTATTTATTAACTGTTTTATTCTTTATGGACTCTTTTTCGAACATCGAAATTTTAAAATTAGTTTTATTTAAAAAAAAAAAAAAGACGGTGTTGTTTTTTTAATTGAATTCTACACTTTTTCAACAAACTGTTACAGACATAATGGACTACCCCCAACAAAAAACTGCGAATAAAATATATAAAACTCGTAATTTATGTTTTTAAAGTGGGTTGTTTATTTTCCTTATGAAATATACTTCCAAAATAAACTATTACAGTCGTTTAAAACATAATAGAAGTATTATTTTTTATTTTTTAAAAACAATGTTTACAAAATGTCTAAGCGCGTGTCTCCGACAACTTCTTTTTAAAAACAATGTTTACAAAATGTCTAAGTGCGTTTCTCTCGACAACTTCCGGTTTCGCCGCCGGCCGGCTGCGAATAGCATAAATAAATAACTGTTGCCAGAATTTATCGAATTTTTATTTTTTAATAGCATTTTCTTAAAACGAATAGAAAAATAATTTCCCATGAAAAAAAAAAAAAAAAATGCTATTAAATATAATAAAAATTACTGAGATAAAAATATAAAAAATACGTACGTAACATCAAAAACGCACCGACTGGTTTTAAAGAGAAAGTGTGTGTGAGAGAGAGAGAGAGAGAGAGAGAGAGAGAGAGAGAGAGGGAGGGAAGAGAAAGCGGTGTATAGTGAATTTTGTTCCTTTTCGAAGCAGCACAAAAATTAAGTGTTTCCATAGTAACCAAACCGGTGCATAGTGAAGTTAGGAATTAGATTCGCAAATAGTGGACGTTGACGTCACGTCACGTGACATGACTAAGCGTTTTTAAACGAAAACATGGAAACAAAATAATTTTACAAAAAAATAGCATTGAGTTAAATAAATGACTGGTACCAGAATTTATCGAATTTTTCTTTTTTCTTAAAATGAATAGAAAAATAATTTCTAACTTTTGTCATTTCTATGTGTTCTAGTTTTGTGTGTTGAATGTGAAAAAAGGTAAAAAAAAACATGGAAACAAAATATGTTTACCCAAAAAGTAATAGCATATGATTGAAACTATTATTTTTCATTAAAATAATAAAATGTGTTTATTAATAAAAATCGAATCAGCACAAAAATGAACTGATAGCCGATAAAAGTGATTAAAAGAGAGATATTATTAATAAATCTGTAGTAATGTATTTTATTTCAATATTCATAAACATTAACGTTGTAATATAAAAAGAAAATGCTATTAAAAATTATATAAAAAGGTAAAAAAAAAAAAAAATCCGAAAACATGGAAACAAAATATTTTTACCCAAGTATGTCTAAAATATTATATTCGATTTATTGGAAAGAACATAAAATTTCACATGGGATTGGGGGGGGGGGTTTCGTGAATTTAAAAAAAAACGTTTGTCTAAAATATTATATATTCGATTTATTGGAAAGAACATAAAATTTCACATTGACCCTGAAAATATCGTAAAAATAGAATCAATAGAAAAATTTTGATTTTAAAATTTAAAAAATTGAAAAATATTGAGTTCGGAAAATTCATTACTGTTTAAAAAAAATATTTGGGTTTGTATTACTGTACACATAGATTCAAAAAAGTTGTCAAAAGACAAATATATAACAAATAAATGTTATCAAAGGCAACTGGATATATTTTTTGTGTTTTTATTCAATGTAACATATTTAATCAGCTCGAAAAACATACTAATCCTAACCCTAATCCTAACCCTAACCCTAACGCTGTCACGGTGTTTGTATAATAATACTGAAAAATGTACATTGGGGGGGGGGGGGGGGTTCGTGAATTTAAAAAAAAAAACGGTAGTCTAAAATATTATATTCGATTTATTGGAAAGAACATAAAATTTCACATTGACCCTGAAAATATCGTAAAAATAGAAGCAATAGAAAAATTTTGATTTTAAAATTTAAAAAATTGAAAAATATTGAGTTCGGAAAATTCATTACTGTTTAAAAAAAAAAATATTTGGGTTTGTATTACTGTACACATAGATTCAAAAAAGTTGTCAAAAGACAAATATATAACAAATAAATGTTATCAAAGGCAACTGGATATATTTTTTGTGTTTTTATTCAATGTAACATATTTATTCAGCTCGAAAAACATACAGTGTTTACCGATGTATTCGAAAAATCAAGATAGCGTCTCACACCCTCTTTAACACCGTAAGTATGGAAAAAAGTGTTATAAATTAAAAACTATACAAAATACTAATAAAAACCCAACAAATAAATGTTATCAAAGGCAAGATAAGTTACTTTTCTATCCAACTGGATATATTGTTTGTGTTTTTATTCAATGTAACATATTTATTCAGCTCGAAAAACATACAGTGTTTACCGATGTATTAGAAAAAATGGGTAAAACTATACAAACACCGTGACAGCGAATTAACCCTAACCCTAACCCCTAACCCTAAACCTAACCCTAAACCCTAACCCTAAACCCTAACCCTAATCCTAACCCTAACCCTAACCCTAACGCTGTCACGGTGTTTGTATAATAATACCGAAAAATGTACATGGGGGGGGGGGTTCGTGAATTTAAAAAAAAAAACGGTAGTCTAAAATATTATATTCGATTTATTGGAAAGAACATAAAATTTCACATTGACCCTGCAAATATCGTAAAAATAGAATCAATAGAAAAATTTTGCTTTTAAAATTTAAAAAATTGAAAAATATTGAGTTCGGAAAATTCATTACTGTTTAAAAAAAAATATTTGGGTTTGTATTACTGTACACATAGATTCAAAAAAGTTGTCAAAAGACAAATATATAACAAATAAATGTTATCAAAGGCAACTGGATATATTTTTTGTGTTTTTATTCAATGTAACATATTTATTCAGCTCGAAAAACATACAGTGTTTACCGATGTATTCGAAAAATCAAGATAGCGTCTCACACCCTCTTTAACACCGTAAGTATGGAAGAAAGTGCTATAAATTAAAAACTATACAAAATACTAAAAAAAACCCGCCTAATATATGTCAACACATGTCACGGTAACATATCCTGAGCGAGTTTTTAACAGAATTTATCTGGGTTTTTTTTTATAACATTTTTTCCCACACTTACCGTGTTTAAGATTAAATAAGACGCCATCTTGAATGTTCCAATACATCGCTATTTACTCTTTTTTATATTGCTTTTATAATAAAAATGAAGTTGTCCAAGGCAAGATAAGTTACTTTTCTGCCAAACTGGATGTATTTGTTGTGTTTTAATTCAATCTAACATATAAACGCAGCTCGAAAAACATTGTTTTTTTGTTTGTTTATTTTGGTTTTACACTTACGAATTTGCAAGCATACTGTCGATGATATCGTAATATCGAAGTAAATAAATTGTAAACGAAATAGATGCGAAGAAGTTTTTTTTTGTTTGGTTTTATATGTCATATATTGTCATATATTTGTTTGATGACAACTTTTTCGAATCTGTGTACAGTGGAAACGCTTTACTTACATGGAAACAAAGTCGCTGAGGATTTCATGGAAATGGCGACAATGGGATTCAAAAATAAAGATTATTTTCATTTTCAATTTTTTATTTTTTTTGTTTTTCATTATGAAGTCTACACTTAATTTTTATAAAACTAATGTATATATAATAAAAAAAAATAGTTCGTAGTGTTTTAAAGAAAATTCACATTTCCCCCCCTCCAGTTTAATTGGTAGTAGGTCACGTGGTAAAAAAAAAAAATTAAAAAAAAAAAAGACTCGCCATTAGTGAACGTTGACGTCACGTGACATGACTAAGCGTTATTAAACGAATAGAAAAATAGAAAGAGGGTGATAGAGAAAGTGAGAGAGAAAGAGAGAGAGAGAGAGAGAGTAAGTGTGAGAGAGAGAGAGAGAGACGGTGTTGGTTTTACTCCTCCCCCCTTCCAGTTTAAGAGGTATGAGGTCACGTGGTAATATAGAAAATGGCTAATTATTTTATAAATTAAATATTACGATATTTTTATTATCGTCTAATATTTTGAAAGCTGAATTTTTTTATTCCTGTACATTTTTTCCTGACATTTTTCGTTAAAACTCTTGTATAAATAATATTTTTAACCAGTTAATCACGATGGATACATTGTCATAAAGTTTAATAATATATATATAACGCAGGAGAAGAGAAAATGCAAAAGTATCGAAGACAAAACTTGCTATTTACAATTGTTCGCCATTAGTGGTCGTTGACGTCACGTCACGTGACATGACTAAACGTTTTTTTTTTTTTTACGTATGAATTACATTGGATCATTCAAGAATTATTACGTAATAAAAAGCATTACAATGACAGTTTTTTTTGGGCCCCCCTTGGAGAAAACCGATACGTTTACCCCTTTCTCCTCGTCCGTTTGACGTGAATTTTCGATATTTGTCATCCGGGATAGGGGGCTTCGATATGATACCAAATGTATCAAGTCTGGTTGTGTCTTTCAAAAGTTTTAGCGTTACATACAAACATACAAACTCACAGACGTTTGAGATTTATATATATAGAAGACTAGCAGGGCTACCCGGCGTTGCTCGGGACCGTATAAACAATGAAAAAGCAAAAGCTAGAACATGTATTTCAGTCAATCTTTATTACATCCTGGGCTATGCCGGGAAACCAGCTAATCTCTATTTAGTGACTTGACCACCAAAATACCTCCCTAAGTGTGTCCTTTCTTTTGAACTTATTAGATATAGGTATCTAGAAATTTGTGTGAAATTTTGTTGAATGCATTGTTCACTATGATTTTCTTATTGTTCTACACAATATCAACTGTAGCGAAATAACAGTAAACTTAGTGTAATGTTAGAATAAAGAGCAAAGGAAAAAATTAGAATCATATTCTGTAATTGCAAATCTAAATTTGCTAGCGTGTACCAGTATTTGCCAGGTTGTGGAAATTTGGAATTTATAACATATGTAGTGGCCTTTTCCTAGATACCTATTTTTATAATTGTTTCAGTACATTGCTACAAAATGTGACATTTGTTGGCGTTTGTAAAAAAAAGCATGAATTTGCTTATATTCCAAAAAAGAAAATATCAGTGCACAGTATTGAAAGTGTTTGAGATTCAAAAGTCTGTAACATTTCTACTCACTTCATAAGATATCATGTTAGAAACTGAATTGAATATCAAGACATTATCTGAAGCGTTTTTATTTTGGTGTAACATATGTGTTTACAGTGAACCTTAACTTTTAATAAACAGCTTGGTATGCAATGACATGGGCTAGGAATCTTAGACAAAATATATATAAATTGGAAAAATGTGTGAACAAATGAAAAAAAAAAAAATGATCCGCTCCACTTGATGATATCAAGCACAGTAATATTTTAGTGAAGAAAATATGAAATTGATGTTCAGTGATTAGTTTGGATGAATGAGAAAATGTAATTGTTTGATGCATAAAAAATAAGTCATTTGCTGTATTTGATATTAAGCAGCAAAAAAATAGTGATTTGAATATTAAGGAAAACATCAAATCAGATTATGTAAAAAAAAAAAGATGAAATTAGAAAATATATATTTTCTGATTATGAGTTTTGCCAATCAAAATTTTGTGGCAGAAATTGTGTGATTACCATGCAATTTTATTTTGGTAAAATTCTTAAATTATTTCAATGTTTATTATAATTTCTTATTAGTGACTTGTTATCATCAAAATCCGCCCCAAAGAGTGTCCTTTCTTTTATTAGGTATCAGAATAGGTATCCAGATTTCTACTTCTATACAAATATGATATTGTAGTACAGTAAATGTCAAATTGTTTTTCAAGTATTAGTTTGTAACGTTTGTACTGACTTCATCAGATGTCATGTAAGAAACTGAATTCTATGTAAGAAGACTTTATCTGAAGTGTTTTTATTTTGGTATATCATGTGTGATTACACTGTAGTAATTGCGCTGAAATCATGTTAATTACAAATGACAAAAGTTAAATCAATTTCTTATTCAGCTACACAATATAAACTAAAGGAAATCAAATTTGCAAAATAAAAGAAATATGTAGTTATGGGTTAGTTTGGAGTTAGAATAAAAAGCTAACAAAACAGTTAGTTTGTATTGTGTAGATTGTTCATTTCTGATAGTATTGAGAGTCGTCAATGAAAATCTTAATTTCTGACAAAATACTGAATGTTTCTCGGATACCCATTCATAAAAAGTACCTTTTTTAAAAAAAAAAAAAAAAAAAAAAAAAAAAACACTCCCCGGATCACCTTCACCACCTTAAAAAAAAAAAACTTTATTCTTCAAAAAATGTGCACATTGTTAGTGTAAAAAACAGATTCGCACCACTTGATGAAATCAAGCATAGTAATAGTTTAGTAAAGAAAATATGAAATTGATTTTCAGTAATTAGTTTGAATGAATATCAGAAAATGTAATTGTTTGATGCCTAAGAAAGAACTCATCTGCTGAATTTGATATTAAGCAGCAAAATATTTCAAAACATAAAATGTGAAACATAAATTTAAAAACACAAAAGAGGGTACAATCAATATTGAAAAAGTAACATCTGTCACAGAAAATAGTAATTTATAAATATCAAAAGAAATATTATTCTGTACTTAAAATGTTAAACTTACTGTTAACAATAATTTAAAATGGTGATCAGGATGAGTCCAACAACTTAGTCCTTGAGCTTTCTTATTGGTCATAGTAAAAAGAAATTGTAGTCTTTCAAGTTTGTTGGTCGCATTGGGATTCTTGGAATGTATCAACAGATTCCTGCATATGAATCTTTGTTAATTTCACACAATACAAAATATATATACAAAACAAAGTAAAGCATAGTATAGGGTTAGTTGTGTCCTCTAATTATCAACCAAGTATATGTACTGATAAAAAGATAAAAGCAATGGAAATGTTTATTACAATGTATCAATATTAAATTTTTATCATGAACAACAAATCGAAATTATGATAGATATTTTGTGCTTATACGAAACTGGAATCAAGGATTGTCACCTGTGATTTTATATATGTCAATAGTGCATGCCACTACAAATGATATTAGCCAAATTAAGTTTTGTTTATTTCACTCAATATAAAATATATACACAAAATGCAGTAAACAAAGTTTAGGTTTAGTTAATGATAAGTTTAGGTTCGAGAAATAAGCAAAGAAAAGAAAAAAAGATACATTTGTTTATAGTGTGTAAATTGTAAGTTTGTAAATATTTAAAACTATCCACACTGGTATGTGGAAATTCTAGATACCTATTGTTATAAAGTTCCAATTCATGTTTGATATATCACTCTACATGTTCCCTGTTGCACCCCAAAGATGTAAATGATTATCGAGAAAGTGAAATGAAACAGTATTTGAAATAAAATAAAATAGAAACAAATGCTGATGTTTACTATATAAAACACTGTGTTCAATGGAATTGAGCCTTATACAATATTGGTGGAATAAAAAAGTTCATTTTTTTAATTCAATTTAAGAAATGAGCAAAAATTTGATATTTAATGTATTTGGCATGAAGAAAAAGAAATATAAGATAAAAGGTGATAAAGCAGTAAGAATCATGTGCTGAATTCAATTAAAAACAAATATGATTGTCAAAGAAATATCATGAAAATTTTGTAAGTGAAAAAAAATTGTTTTTGATATATTTGGTTTCGAAGTATTAAGAAACATGTACAACTTCATTTTAAAGACAAAACGAAAACTGTACTAATGATAATGACAATGGTGAAAGGAAATTGGAAAAAAATATATCAGAGGTAAAATGTTGGTCACATATACGTTTGTGTGGTATGCATGAAACACGTGTAGAAACTTATATTTTCTGATGCTGAAAGTAAGAAGAGAAACATTGTTAAAAAATGATCTAAAAGGCAATAGTAAAATCCTCATGTTTAGTGAGGGATATGTTGTTTGTTTCAATTGAGAAAGGAAACTTTAATTTATACAATTCGATGTTATAGATCACAAGTTTTATTACAATAAACATTGTGTTCTTTAATTATCAACCAAGTATATTTATTGATAAAAAGAGACAAGTAATGGACATGTTTATTATAATTTATCAATAATAAATTGTTATCATGAGAAACCAATGGAAAGCGTGAATGTCATTTGGTGTTTTTGAAAAACAGCTACCAATGATTGTAACCAGTGATTTTTGTGTATGCCAACAGTGCAAATGTGGTGGTGAAATGAATTTTTGTTTATTCTTCACAATATAAAATATATACACAAAACTAAAACATAATTTACGGTTAGTTAATGATAAGTTTAGGTTAGAGAATTAAGCAAAATTATAGATACCTATTGTTATAAAGCACCAATTCATGTTTGGTATATCAATCTACATGTTCCTTGTAGCACCCCAGAGAGGTAAATGAGTGTCAACAAAATGAAATAAAACATAGTATTTGAAATAAAATGAAAAGGTGCTTGAAAAGTGAAATATGCTGATGTTTACTATCTAAAACATTGCGTTCAATGCAATTGAAACTTATACTATATTGGTGGACTAAGAATTAAAGAAATAAAATTTAAGAAATTAGCAAAAAATTGATATATAAAATATTTGGCATGAAGAAAAACAAATATAAGACAAAAGGGGAAAAAGGCAGTAACAATCATGTGCTGAAGTTCATTGAAAACAAATCGTTTGTCAAAGAAATATAATGAAAAATCTCAGAGTGAAAAAAAAATGGGATTTTTAAAAAATCTGGTTTCCAAGTAATAATGTTCATGGTGAAAGGAAATTGGAAAAAAATTAAAAATGTCAGAGGTAAAATGTTTGTGTGGTATGCATGAAACACGTGTAGAAAATGATCTCATGCTGAAAGTAAGAGAAACATAGCTAAAAAATTATGTAAACGCAATAGTAAAATCCTCATTTTTAGGAACATAGTGTGGGGTATGTTGTTTGTTTCAATTGAGAAAGGAAAGTTTAATTGTTAGAATTGGATGTTATAGATCACAAGTTTTATTACAATAAACATTGTGTTCTCTAATTATCAACCAAGTATATTTATTGATAAAAAAAGAAAAGTAATGGACATGTTTATTATAATTTATCAATATTAAATTGTTATCATGAAAAACCAATGGAAAGCGTGTTGGTTATTTGGTGTTCATAAGAAAAAACATCATGGGTTGTCACCAGTGATTTTATGTATGCTAACATTTCGCTGCAAATGTGGTAGCGAAATGTCTTTTTGGTTATTCTACACAAAATAATATATACACAAAACAAAGTAAAAGAAATGTCAGGGTTAGTTAATGATAAGCTTAGTACCAAGAAATAAGCACAGAAAAAGGAAAAGAAAGATACATTTGTTGATATTGTGTCGATTGGTGAATTTGTTGGTTCATTTTGTTTTATGACATATCAACACTATATCAGGTTATTTCATGCCAAATCTAGTGACATTTTTTTTCCTAGAATATATTTGTTTATTTAATGTTGGTTTCTATTTAACTCATAATTGGGACCCTAACAGGTACTACCACTCCAGATCAGAGTGGACCTGGTAGCAATAGCAATTAAATGGTGGCTTCACACTTCACAAAGCCCCACGTTTGGATACAGTTTATGGTCATATCTAGGACCTGGTGAATTTGTAAATAATTGAAACGATCAACACTGGCGAGTTAGAATTCTACATACCTAATGTTATAAAGTACCAATTTATGTTTTACATATCACTCCACAACGTTGCTGCAGAATCCAGACAGGTGAAAGAGTCTCAAGAAACTGAAAAGCTATTTAGTACTCTTAAATAAAATAACATGCATAAAGAAATCCTAATATAAGACAATAGATGAAAAAGCAATAAAAATTTTGTGTGGAATCAAGTGAAAACAGTTTCTTTGTCAAAGAAATTGCATGAAGATTCTCAGAGACTTTTCCTTCCTCGTTCCCTTCCCTTTTGGTGGAAGGAAACTTTCACAGTGGCTCAGAAGGTGGGCTGAGCACACTTCCTACAAAGGTGGGATGGGTAAATTTCTTTTTCATTTGGTTGCCTGGAGGACAGGCTTAGCCCCCCCCCCAAAGAAAAGGTTGGAGCCGGGGAACTTCTCCTCCCCGAAGGGGGAGGGGGCCCGGGAAGGCTTCTCTTCCCATATTTTTTGTTTTGTGTAAGGTTGATCTCTTTCCCAAGGGAGTAAGAGGATATCCCTCTCTTAGGAGGAGAGCAAAGGCTCCCTGGGCCTCCCATCCTCCTTCTGAGAGAAGTTCCCCGGCTTCCACATTCATTGCTCAGCCTGCCGTCCAGGCAATCAGAGTCTGATTGTCTGTCGTATATAAAAAGGCGATTTTAGCTTGTCAGGCGGTATGCTCTGCGTTGACTATTTTTCTTCCACCTGTTGACCTTCCCTCCCTGCTACGCAGATTAGGGAAGGGCTGAAGGGGTGATTTGCTTTTATTTTTTACCCCTCGGTATAGGGAGGTGACTGATCATCCAACCAACTAAGGGGATGGGGCAGGAAGTCTACCTTTCTATGCCTTAGGGAGGGAGTATTTTTTTTTTTTAAGTTTGCCCGGAGGGGAGATGGGCAACCAACTGGGGGGGGGGGAGTCAGGACCTTATTCGCACGGAGGAAATGCAGGCCTGAAGTGAAATGCAATCTGAAGGAGGTGAGTGGTATACCCTGCGTTGTAAAGTTAATTTTAAGACTCCCTCGCACATGTATGTAACACAAAGGGTTTTTCCGTGGCGCATTTCGCATTGTTTTCCTTCTGGGAAACGTTTTGTAATCCTGTTGTTTATATACTTTTCCTTCTGGGAAAAGTTTATTCTTATAATCTGTGGAACAAAGAATCAATCAGACTGTCTGTGTGTGTCGGTGTATATAAGAAGGTGATTTTAGATCCCCAGGGGCTATACCATGTGTTGACCATGTATTTTTAAATATTTTTTCTTTCTACTTCCCTTCCCTTCTGGTGGAAGGAACCTTTTGTTTTATGGTGGCTCAGAAGGTGGGCTGAGCACTCTCCCCACAAAGGTGGGATGGGTAAATTTTTTTATTTATTTGGTTGACTGGAGTGCAGGCTGCGCACTCCCCAAAAGGTGGGAGCCGGGGAACTTCTCCCAGAAGGGGGCTCTGGAAGGCTTCCCTCTACCCATATTTTTTTTTTTTGTTTTTGTGTAAGGTTGATCTCTTTCCGGAGGGAGTAAGCGGTACCAACAGGGGGGGGGGGAGACCAACCATACAAAAGGATATCCCTCTTTTAGGGGAAAAAGAAGGTTCCCTGGCCTCCTCTCCCGCTTCTGAGAGGAGAAGTTTCCCCGGCTCCCACTTTGGGGGTGAGGGAGTGCTTAGCCCGCCCCCAAGGCAAATAGTCTTACTGTCTGCCGTATATAAAAATACGATTTTAGCTTGTCAGGCGGTATGCCCTGCGTTGACTATTTTTCCTCCACCTGTTGACCTTCCCTCCCTGAAGGAGGGAGCCGTGCTACGCAGATTAGGGAAGGACTGAAGGGGTGATTTGCTTTTTTTTTTTTTATCCCCCGCTCTAGGGAGGTGACAGTCATCCGACCAACGAAGGAGATGGGGCAGGGAGCCTTCTCTCTCCTGCCTTAGGGAGGGGGTAGTTTTCTTTTTAAGTGTACCCAGAGGGGAGTTGGGCAACCTTCCTGCACTTGGGGGGGAATCAGGACCTTATTCGCATGGAGGAAATGCAGACCTGAAGTGAATTTCGGTGTAGTGTACACCTGTGTTTATGAGACCAGCTGGCTATAGCTATTGATCTCTTTATCTTTTTAAGTTTCGCTGTGTGTTGATGCGTATAAAAAGACTCTTCTAGCTCCCAAGGGTGTATACCCTTCGTTGACAATTTATGTTTAAGAGTTTTCCTTGCTCCTTCCCTGCCCCAGAATGGTAGGGGAGCTCCTGTCTCCTGTAGGGCGGGGGGGGGGGCTTTCTTTTTTGGTTATGTGGGGGAGCCTTACCTCTACTCCACTTTAGGTGGTAGTTCTTTTTTGTAAGTTTGACATACTTTCAGATATTTCTTGAGTTTTTAACATTAAATTAATCTTGTCCAATGTATTCATTGCCATGGCATGATGGATACTGTACCAGATTTTTAAACTTTAGTTTGTGGGTTCGATTCATTTTTGTCCAATCCAATCTGAAGGAGGATGGTGGTATACCTTGCTTTGTACAGTTAGCTTTAAGACTCCCTCGCACATGTATGTAACGCAAAGGGTTTTTCCATGGCACATTTCGCATTCTTTTCCTTCTGGGCAAAGTTTCGTAATCATCTTTATATATTTTTCCTTCAGGGAAAAGTTTCGTAATCATGTTGTTTATATATTTTTTGCTTCAGGGAAAAGTTTCGTAATCATGTTTATATATTTATGCTTCATCTTAATGCTTCAGAATATACAATATTTTTGGTTTTTTTATCTGGTGCCAGAATGAAGAGTCCATCAGGGTGTCCAACTCTTGATAGGCCAACATATAGCTGTCCATGAGAAAATACTGGTTTTGACAGGTTGAGCCCAACAACTTTTAGTGACTGTCCTTGTGATTTGTTTATTGTCATTGCAAAACTTAGCTTGACAGGAAATTGCAGCCTTTCAAACTCAAATGGCAATTCTTGTGGTCTCATTGGGATTCTGGGAATGAAGCAGTGTAATCCTGCATACTTACCTGACATAATTGTTGCTTCCAGTACATGAGGCATCATATTCTTTATGGTGAGCCTTGTGCCATTGCAGAGTTTTGGTGGATCAAGATTGCGAAGTAACATTATTGGTGCTCCAAGTTTTAGAAACAGACTATGTGGAGGCGTTCCTGGTGGTTCAAGACTATTAAGAAACTCAGTCGGATAATTTGTTACTTCGTCCTGTGAACAGATTGTATCAACTGAATTGTATAATATGATTTCTCCAGGTAATCTATTCAACAACCTGCTATTTATTTCATTTACAGATTCATTCTTTGCTGCTAAAATTGCACGGCTACTTAGCCAATTGATATCCGTATGCAAATTATGAAGATCTGGAAAAACTCTCATTATAAATTCCTCTTCTGTTTGAATTGTTGTAAAAGGCAACTGAATCTGGTTATAGGAGTCCTTGTCCAGAAGTCCATTACCCACTTGCAAAAGTTTAATGGCAAAGTCACCAACAGCATCATCAGCATGTAAATGTACTCGCATGTTTAGTGTTAAACTCATTGTTTTAATATGATGCCATAAATAGGAGTTTTTGAGACATGCATTCATTTGATCAGCTCTGGTTCCTCGAGGAACAATTGGAAGGGTTTGTCTGAAATCACCAGCAAAAACCAAAGTCACTCCACCCATTATTTGTGTGTTATCTTTTAGGTCCTGTAGTGTAGAATCTACTGCTTCCATAGCTTTTTTGTGACTCATTGTTGCTTCATCCCAGATTATTAATTTACAGTTTTGCAGTAGTTTAGCCTTTGCTGAATCTTTTTTAATATTACACAATGGTTTTTCCTGTCTAGTAAGGTCCAATGGGAGAGAAAACATAGAGTGAGCAGTTCTACCACCATCCAAAAGTGTTGCTGCAATTCCACTGGATGCCACTGCAAGGGCAATATTGTTTGTGAGACGAACTTTTGCAAGGAGTAGATTTAACAGGAAAGTTTTGCCAGTTCCACCTGGGGCATCAATAAAGAATGTCGTTCCGTGATCATGATGAATGCTTTCCAAGATGCTCTCGTAAATATTCTTCTGCTCGTCCACAAGCCGAGGTTCATTTTCCTGAATGAATTGGTCATAGGCATCATAGTCATAAGTCTCTTGCTGTATTCTGTGGTTTACATTCATAATATCAGCAGGCTCTGGCATGCCACAATTCGTTAACGTACGGTTAAGTGCTTGTACTCGACGGGATAGGTCAGCAAGAGATAGATTAAATATCTCAGGCGAAAATGCAATTGCCATATTTTCATTTCGCATTTGGGCTTGATGAAGAAAATCTTCGGACATATCAGTTTTAAATTCATTCCAGAGCAAATGTGGTTGTTCAATCCCACAGGCTGTAAGCATAATTGCAAATAATTGTCTAATTTGATTGGCGATTTGTGAGACTGATGCTTCTTGTAAAGTTTTCCGCCAGTGTTCATCGTCTTTCAAAAGTCCACGTACAGCACATGCTTCTTGGTATGTTGTACACAGTCCAACTTCAAAGCGTCGGAGATCCTCAAAAGATGTTGGTCCACGAATAGTATGGAGAAGCAATCGTAAATAAAAGCATTCTCTGTTATTAGGATGCACAATATAAACACGGCCAATAGCGTCAGATGCTTTGATGTCATGACCTGGCACAATTTGTCCTTGCTTACGACGAACCCACTTTTTTTGCTTACTCCAGGTATAATATGTAGGAATTTCAGTATACATGAGAGATCTAGCGAAATCATCTTCTTGGCATAGTTTAAAAAATGCAGTTAAGGTTGTTTCTGGTGGTGTCTGCGCCAAATTATGTGCAGTCTCTTCATTGAAATAAACTCTCTGTCCATTCTCAACATGTACTGCTAAATGTACAACGGTTGGAAATCGTTGGTGGATTTCAAATCCAAAGATCCTCCATATTGCTTCATTACTGGAGATGTATCTTCCTGTCTGATAAAACTTTATTTCATCCCTTGCACCCTCATCACCAATACTGAATGTTGCCATGTCACTACCCTTGTTTATGTATTTTGTTATGTACTTAAGGGCTTTGATGGAGTTGCAAAATTCCACATTGATATGTGCCTTCAGAATTTTACATAATAAACTATTATAAGGCACTATCCATCGATTGTCCACGGTTGTTATTTGTCCTCTAACAACTAAGGTTGTTGATTCGCCTCCATTTTCTGGTGAACGTCTGCGATAAAGAGGATAACCATTATTGTCAGTCTGTGTTTCTCCAATAAAAGGCTTTGGATATCTTCTGGAGCATTTACGATCTTCCATACAGGGTGACGCTGGATTTAAGACTCCACATGGTCCATGGATTAATTGAGTTTTTATTATTTCGAAAAGTTCTGGATCCGTAGTTTCATTTGGCAGTTCAGCCGAAATTATTTTGTCTATATCATCAGCATTAATATTATCTTTACACCAAATCAGGGTGTGAGAGTGCGGAAGGCCTCTCTTTTGCCACTCAATCGTAGTTATATAAGCACTAAGTTCACCAAAAATTCGTCCTTCTTTGAGAAGCCAGAGGAGTTTCTTTTGTTTTTCATGGAACACTCGAGCAATCAAATCATGGCGATCCTTGGCTTTTTGATGTGGAAAAAGTTCATTAGTAATTTCACTCCACTTTGGATTACATGTGAATGTGATGAAAAGATCAGCTCGTCCAAATTTTCTTACATAAGTCATTGCATCTTGAGTCCGTTGTTGCATATATCGTGGTCCTCCTGTATAACTGGAAGGCAAGATAACTGGTTGTCCAATATTTCTCGGGTCACCATCACAATTCATAGCATCTTGCAGATGTATATATTCTTCCACCCTTAATTTTTTTTGATTTTTTCGTATGAAATGTAATCTTTCAGTTTCTATTTTTGCATACATATCCACCATGAACTGACTGGTCACTTCTTTTAAAGATAATACATGATTGAATCCATCTCGCACCATAAAATGAAATGCATAAAAACACTTAGATGTTACAGATCGAGTTGTATTGAGACCTGTTTGTGGATTCCTCTGCCACAGCTGAAAATGATATCCATCTTGTCCATTCCAGAACATAAGTGGGTATTGGAGTGCATCATAAGCTCTATGAGTTTCTGGAATACGACGCAGTTGTCCACTTCTTAATTGCAAAACAATGTCCCTGTATTCATGTTGTTCACCCACCATTATGATTGCAACTTCATCGGCCGTAGGTGCATTGTATCTCCGTGCATGTTCTGATGGTGGATGTTTGTCTGCTTTGATGATGACTTTATGATTACGACTATGTTGCATCTGTTCAATTGCATATTTCAAAATTCCAACATATTTATGGTGTTGGTGAAGCATGTTCTGCAACTCCATGACAATCTCCAAGTCTAATCCACCTTGCACATTCGTGCATCTTTGCTGTGCTTCTGATTCGTTGCCACCCATAAAATAAACCTGCACAAATTCATAAGAATGTCCGGGTAATGGAAGCAGATCACCCATCAAGTGATAACACTGACCTTGTATTTTGTAAGTGGTAAAGAATGCAAAGTCAGTAACATTTCTAGAAGCTCCAAAAGATGTCATTTGAAAGGCAGAGTTGTATTTTAGAAGACTTTTTCTGAATTGTTTCGCTTTTGTTGTATCCTGTGTCAGTAAAGTTTTCAGAACTTCTGGAGGATCTTGTATTTTTGGCAAATTGATTTTACCTCCCAAGCAACACAAACCAGGTCTTTCAGCAATCCATTTTTTGGCACCACAATGTCCACAAATGTTGTCCATTTCCCCAATTATTACTTTCGGGTCAGTGTTATAATGTTTCTCTGCATCATAAAAAAATGCTTCCATCAGCCAATGACTATGTCTCTCGTGTCTTAGATTAGTTCTGCGTGTTGACTGGAAGGTTCGATCAGCCATTCTCCTATTCTGTTGTATTTCTTGTGTCTCTTGTGATCTCACTGTAGCCATGTGATTGCTATGAGCCATAAGACGAATTTCTCTTTCGTCTTCAGTTTCATCTTCTCTCAATGCAGCGATGCGGCTGTAATTAGCCATTAGACGAATTTCTCTTTCGTCCTCAGTTTCATTTTGTCTCATTGCAGCAATGCGGCTGCTATTAGCCATTAGTCGAATTTCTGTATCATCTTCATTTTCATTTTCTCTTATTGTAGCCATGCGACTACTGCTAGCAGTCAAACGTGTTTGTCTGTCGGCCACACTTTCATGTTCTCTTTTGTTTTCAATCCTGATTCGATTAAGCATCAAGCGTTCTTCTCGAGCTTCTGCACTTTCTTCCGACCGCCTTCGTTTCTGTTCACGCGCTGCTGCTGCTGCGCGTCCATATGATGATGCTGATGATCTCCTAGGCATTTTTTGTTTTTTTTTTAATATATAAACGTTTCTTAGAAGAAATGTATGGGTAAAAATACAATAATAAAAGTGAAATGTAGCAACAAAATTGTTAACGTAAAAAGCAAAGTCAAATAAACAATTAAAACTTTTATAATAAAAATGCTTATATATTTGTAACTGTTTCTATTCAAGTCGGCAAAGAATGTGCAAACTGCAACGAAAAAGGAAAAATTGTATACATGTTTAGTAGAATGCATTAGCAAATGTGGGAGAGGGGTGCAGTCTTTTACAGGTTTTCAGGGATGCTTAAAATGAATATTACATTTAAATATAGGGCAGATAAGTAGTTTTCATAAAATAAATATATTTCTTTACTGCGAATAATAATTTTAATGTGTAAATAGAACAGAAAATGATAAGATACTTTCTGGCCACCAATTTTTTTTTGGGGGGGGGGCAATTATGAGTATTTTGGGCTGAAAGTACTTTTTATTTGTTTCAATTAAGCAAAGGTCTAAATTGGTTTGTAATTCAAACCCTAGTGTTGTTATGTGGTGAATATTTTAAAATATGATTTTTAATTCTGTATGTTCTAAGAATATTTAATAAAGTTTACTGTAAAATCCAAAATCATGGAAACAAAATATTTGTTCCAAAAAATATTAGCATATGAAATAAATGTGTCAATGTTATCGACTTTTTCTTTTATTTAATTGAAATATTATGTATATGAAATATTGAAAGTATTCTTATATCGAATATTGAAATAAAAGACATTACTACCCATTTAAAAATAAAATTTTTTATTTTTTTTTTTACTGTTTATGTCTCACTCTTATCGACGTTTACTTTTTTTAATAGCATATTCTTTAAATGAATAGAAAAAGAATTTCCCAACTTTTCGACCCCGGCTATTTGGCTGATAGTCGATAAAAGTGATTAAAAGAGAGATAATATTAATAAATGTGCCGTAATGTATTTTATGTATTTGAACATTAACGTTGTCATATAAAAAGAAAATGCTATGAAAAAGTATATAAAAAACTGCAAAAAAAAAATTAAGAGAGATAATAAAAATAAATGTGTACTAATGTATAATAGGCACCGCCAAAACTGGGGGGGGGGCAGATCAGTACTTTTTGACGGACCGTCTTTTTAAAAATCTACCAAAAATCAGGTAATTATCCGATCAATACGAAATTTTCAGCGATTATTAGGAGAAGAATGAACTTTATAACAGTGTACTTATTTTTCATAAACGATATTTATATATATATATTTTTTTTGCTTACAAACCCCCCCTTGTTTTGAAGTGGGAACAAATATGCTTAAAATAATCATCTGAGACTGAAATCAACATATTGTGTTGTAAGGGACAGAATTATAGATTTAAAAAAAAAAAAAAAAAAATTATTTGCATACCTTATTTTGACGTCTGAATATCAGAACTTCGATTGTGTTTAATTATCCCGCTTTTGAGTTTTGAAGTGTGAAATTCGGTGAATATGTTAAGTAAAATAATTAATTTAAGTTAAGCAAAAAAAAAAAAAAAAAATTTAATATGTATACTAAAAAATCTATTTAAAAATTTTTGATAAATAAATTAACAATTTTTTTTTAGCGAGCCGAATAATGCATGACCATTATTAAACAGGGCATGCTTTGAATAATCGATACCAAAAAAAAAAAAAATTCGATAAATATTGTGCCCTTTGTGTTAAAAATAGCATCTTTTTTTTCGATCCCGTTTGAAAACGTTTGCCGCCTATGACTATGGTGGACCAAACGCGCTGAAATAATTTTTTTTTTATTCTGCTTTAAATTGCCCCCCCCCCCCATTTTGGGGAGTCTGGCCCCCACACACATACACATTAAAAACCAAACGCATACAAATGGTCACCCATCTGGTACTGGCCAGCCTCAGCTTAATAATACATTGAAATTTTCGTCACTGAAAAATAAGTTTTTTTTGGCCTGTTTGGTCTTCCATAGTTTGCTTTTTATCAGACGAAAACGTAAACAGAGTCGATCTGAACTCTACGTCAACGCGAATATTTGGTTACCTATATGAATAAGTGGAATTATTTGAAATTCAGGTACTTATATTATAATATTTTTGCATATTCTCTTAGAAAATCATCCTAAATCTTAGTTAGACAATAAATAAATTAATTATTTCAAAAACCCTTTTTTTTGTAATATTTAAGTACGTTTTTTGTGCAAGACAAAAAATGTCAATTGTTAACTTTTTGGGAAAATTTAACATTTAAAATTGAATTAAAAATAGTAGAAAAAGTTTTACATTATTCTGTTTTCTAAATGATAAAATTCAGGGTTTAATCTTTCTGGAAAAAAAAAGTTACTCAGAAATAATGGATTTTAATAAACGTAATTTCGTTTAAAAAAACAAAAACTTGATTTTGCGGCCATTTTTGGCGGTGCCTAATGTATAATGTTGTAATTTAAAAAGAAAATGCTATAAAAAATTATAAAAAAAGGTAAAAAAAAAAAGAAAATTCCGAAAAATGGAAACAAAATATTTTTATCCAAAAAGTATTAGCAATATGAGTTAAATAAACTGTTGCCAAAGTATTTGTAATAAAGTGTATTGTAAAATTCCAAAAATATTAGCATATGAAATAAATAAATAAATGTTATTAAGTTCTATAAATAAAAAGAAAGCAGCCAATATAACTCCTTTAAAAATGTAATTCAAGCCCTAATTTTTTTTTCAATTAAAGGAGCAAGGACCAAGGTTCCATTAAAACAAAAAAAAAAATCAAATAACGTGGTTAAAAAAAAGGTTTTAAACTTCAAACTTTACAGGTAAAATTCTAAAAGAACACTGTTTTTTTTTTTAAATTTGAATATATTATGTATTGACCTTTTCTCTTCAATTTGTTGGTAAATTAATAATTTACTATCGGGTTACTAAAGTAAGTATTTATTTTTTAATAGACACTTAAAAATTGGGATTGGGGGGGTCGTGAATTAAAAAAAAAACGTTTGTCTAAAATATTATATTCGATTTATTGGAAAGAACATAAAATTTCACATTGACCCTGTAAATATCGTAAAAATAGAATCAATAGAAAAATTTTGATAGATATTAAAAATTTAGCAATTGTAAAATATTGAGTTGTGAAAATTCATTACTGTTTAAAAAAAAATATTTCTATTACTTTTAAAACAACTGTAATAGTTTATTAAAATAATAAAATGTGTTTATTAATAAAAATCGAATCAGCACAAAAATTAACTGATAGCTGATAAAAGTGATTAAAAGAGAGATATTATTAATAAATCTGTAGTAATGTATTTTATTTCAATATTCATAAACATTAACGTTGTAATATAAAAAGAAAATGCTAAATAAATAAGTAAATGTTAATAAGTTATATAAATGAAAAGAAAGCAATCAATATCTAAAGTATATAAATATAATTTCTATTACTTACGTGAAAAATCAAATCGCTGCTGATAAAAAATGGCACGAATGATATAATGAATTTGAATGTTTACATCGCTAACCAATGTATGGTTTTCGATAGAAAGAGGGTGATAGAGAGAGAGAGAGAGAGAGAGAGAGAGAGAGAGAGAGAGAGAAAAAAAAAACTCCCAAAACATGGAAACAAAATAATTTTACAAAAAAATAGCATTGAGTTTAATAAATAACTGGTACCAGAATTTATCGAATTTTTGCTTTTTTCTTAAAATGAATAGAAAAATAATTTCCCAACTTTTGTCATTTCTATGTGTTCTAGTTTTGTGTGTTGAATGTGAAAAAAGGTAAAAAAAACATGGAAACAAAATATTTTTACCCAAAAAGTATTAGCATATGATGTGTTAATTAATACAAATCGAATCAGCACAAAAATTAACTGATAGACGATAAAAGTGATTAAAAGAGAGATATTATTAATAAATCTGTAGTAATGTATTTTATTTCAATATTCATAAACATTAACGTTGTAATATAAGAAGAAAATGCTATTAAAAATTATAAAAAAAGGTAAAAAAAAAAAAAAAAAAAATTCCGAAAACATGGAAACAAAATATTTTTACCCAAGTATGTCTAAAATAGTATAATCGATTTATTGGAAAGAACATAAAATTTCACATGGGATTGTGGGGGGGGGGGTTCTTGAATTTAAAAAAAAAAACGTTTGTCTAAAATATTATATTCGATTTATTGGAAAGAACATAAAATTTCACATTGACCCTGAAAATATCGTAAAAATAAAATCAATAGAAAATTTTTGATAGATTTTAAAAATTTAAAAATTGTAAAATATTGAGTTGGGAAAATTTATTACTGTTTAAAAAAAATATATTTCTATAATAGTTTATTTTGGAAGTATAATCAATAAAGAAAATAAATAACCCACTTTTAACAGAGAAATTCCGAGATTTTTATATAGTTTCGTGTTAACTGTTTACAGAAGTATTTGTAATAAAGTGTATTGTATAATCTGAAACATATTAGCATATGAAATAAATAAATAAGTAAATGTTAATAAGTTATATAAATGAAAAGAAAGCAATCAATATCTAAAGTATATAAATATAATTTCTATTACTTACGTGAAAAATCAAATCGCTGCTGATAAAAAATGGCGCGAATGATATAATGAATTTGAATGTTTACATCGCTAACCAATGTATGGTTTTCGATAGAAAGAGGGTGATAGAGAGAGAGAGAGAGAGAGAAATTCCCCAGTTTTTGTATAAGAGAATATAAGTATCTCCCCTCCTTGGCCACAAATATTTTTATAATAATCTCGTTTAAAAATTCTTCAATTCTTTGCATTCTTCAATTTCTTTGCATAATCAATAGTATTCTTATTAAAAAAAAAAAAAAATGCCAAAAAATTGCAGATTTTATAATAACAGAAAAAAAGAAAAAAAAATAAACGTAAAAAATTGCAGAGGTGTTGTGCGCATCTCAATATGGCGAGGAAAAAAAAGGCTAGATTGCGAAATTTGGCATAAAATGCTATGTACATTTACAAAAAGGTAAATATCCAGATACGCTACTACAGAACACCACCGACCACTCGAGGTCCCTGGCAACGAATCTGATAGTAAAACTTAACTATAAAAAATATTTAGGTTTGGTTCACCGTAAATAATATAGGTGACTGAAATAGGAATGTAATTGAATGTTTAATATTCAGAATATTATTCGATAATTCACGGAATAATTATTGTTACAAATTACGATGACTGTACACAGATTTGAAAAAGTATAAAAAAATAAATGTTATATTTATTCAGCTCGAAAAACATACAGTGTTTACCGATGTAATCGAAAAATAAATGAAAAACTATACGAAATACTTATGTCACGGTAACATATATGTATCGAGTTTTTAACCGTATTTTTATCCGTTTTTTTATGTATAACAATGTTTTCCCACACTTATTGTTTTAAAGAGAGAATAAGACGACGTCTTGAAAGATGTAAAATATTATCGTATGTAACAGTTATGAAAAGTTATAATCATAGTTAAATGTCTTATATGTTCTGTGTTTTTTTTTTTTACACAATGAATAACTTTTCTTCTTGCTTCAGGGAAAAGTTTCGTAATCATGTTTATATATTTATGCTTCATCTTAATGCTTCAGAATATACAATATTTAAAAAAATATTTGGGTTTGTATTAATGTACACATAGATTCAAAAAAGTTGTCAAAAGACAAAAATATAACAAATATAATATTTTCCCATGTAAAAAAAAAAAAAGAAAATGCTATTAAATATAATAAAAATTACTGAGATAAAAATATAAAAAAATACGTACGTAACAACAAAAACACACCGTTGCTCGGGACCGTATAAACAATGAAAAAACAAAAGCAGATATTGAATATATGTTTTATTCTTAGGGGAGAGGAATCTTTCATCTCTATGTATTATTTGTTTTATCTACCCTAGGACTGGTATTGTTCATGTTTTATCCCTAGTGTAGGTAATTTACAGCATGTACATGAAATTGTTTTACCTTAGGGAGAAGAGAACAGGTAATATACAACATAATGTGTCTATATTACATCCCTGGCAACGCCTAGAAACCAGCTAGAACATGTATTTCAGTCAATCTTTATTACATCTTGGGCTATGCCGGGAAAACAGCTAATCTCTATTTAGTGACTTGACCACCAAAATACCTCCCTAAGTGTGTCCTTTCTTTTGAACTTATTAGATATAGGTATCTAGAAATGTGTGTGAAATTTTGTTGAATGCATTGTTCACTATGATTTTCTTATTGTTCTACACAATATCAACTGTAGCGAAATAAAACAGTAAACTTAGTGTAGTGTTAGAATAAAGAGCAAAGGAAAAAATTAGAATCATATTCTGTAATTACAAATCTAAATTTGCTAGCGTGTACCAGTATTTGCCAGGTTGTGGAAATTTGGAATTTATAACATATGTAGTGGCCTTTTCCTAGATACCTATTTTTATAATTGTTTCAGTACATTGCTAAAAAATGTGACATTTGTTGGCGTTTGTAAAAAAAATCATGAATGTGCTTATATTCCAAAAAAGAAAATATCAGTGCACAGTATTGAAAGTGTTTGAGATTCAAAAGTCTGTAACATTTCTACTAACTTCATAAGATGTCATGTGAGAAACTTAATTGAATATCAAGACATTATCTGAAGCGTTTTTATTTTGGTGTAACGTATGTGTTTACAGTGAACCTTAACTTTTAATAAACAGATTGGTATGCAATGACATAGGCTAGGAATCTTAGACAAAATATATATAAATTGGAAAAATGTGTGAACAAATGAAAAAAAAATGATCCGCTCTACTTGATGACATCAAGCACAGTAATATTTTAGTGAAGAAAATATGAAATTGATGTTCAGTGATTAGTTTGGATGAATGAGAAAATGTAATTGTTTGATGCATAAAAAATAACTCATTTGCTGTATTTGATATTAAGCAGCAAAAAAATAGTGATTTGAATATTTAGGAAAACATCAAATCAGATTATGTAAAAAAAAAAGATGAAATTAGAAAATATATATTTTCTGTTTATGAGTTTTGCCAATTAAAATTTTGTGGCAGAAATTGGGTGATTACCATGCAATTTTATTTTGGTAAAATTCTTAAATTATTTCAATGTTTATTATAATTTCTTATTAGTGACTTGTTATCATCAAAATCCGCCCCAAAGAGTGTCCTTTCTTTTATTAGGTATCAGAATAGGTATCCAGATTTCTACTTCTATACAAATATGATATTGTAGTACAGTAAATGTCAAATTGTTTTTCAAGTATTAGTTTGTAACGTTTGTACTGACTTCATCAGATGTCATGTAAGAAACTGAATTCTATGTAAGAAGACTTTATCTGAAGTGTTTTTATTTTGGTATATCATGTGTGATTACACTGTAGTAATTGCGCTGAAAGCATGTTAATTACAAATGACAAAAGTTAAATCAATTTCTGATTCAGCTACACAATATAAACTAAAGGAAATCAAATTTGCAAAATAAAAGCAATATGTAGTTATGGGTTAGTTTGGAGTTAGAATAAAAAGCCAACAAAACAGTTAGTTTGTATTGTGTAGATTGGTCATTTCTGATAGTATTGAGAGTCGTCAATGAAAATCTTAATTTCTGACAAAATACTGAATGTTTCTTGGATACCCATTCGTAAAAAGTACCTTTTTTGGAAAAAAAAAAAAAAAAAAACACTCCCCGGATCACCTTCACCACCTTAAAAAAAAAAAACTTTATTCTTCAAAAAATGTGCACATTGTTAGTGTAAAAAACAGATTCGCACCACTTGATGAAATCAAGCATAGTAATATTTTAGTAAATAAAATATGAAATTGATTTTCAATAATTAGTTTGAATGAATATCAGAAAATGTAATTGTTTGATGCATAAGAAAGAACTCCACTGCTGAATTTGATATTAAGCAGCAAAATATTTCAAAACATAAAAGTGTGAAACATAACATGAATACTCTCCATTGTCACTTGAAAACATTGGTCTTGGTAGGCAGTTTATTAGATGGTGAAATAGTGGTCTTGGTATGGTGTGCTTAATATTATTGTATGCAAAATGTAAAAACACAAAAGAGGGTACAATCAATATTGAAAAAGTAACATCTGTCACAGAAAATAGTAATTTATAAATATCAAAAGAAATATTATTCTGTACTTAAAATGTTAAACTTACTGTTAACAATAATTTAAAATGGTGATCAGGATGAGTCCAACAACTTAGTCCTTGAGCTTTCTTATTGGTCATAGTAAAAAGAAATTGTAGTCTTTCAAGTTTGTTGGTCGCATTGGGATTCTTGGAATGTATCAACAGATTCCTGCATATGAATCTTTGTTAATTCCACACAATACAAAATATATATACAAAACAAAGTAAAGCAAAGTATAGGGTTAGTTGTGTCCTCTAATTATCAACCAAGTATATGTATTGATAAAAAGATAAAAGCAATTGAAATGTTTATTACAATGTATCAATATTAAATTTTTATCATGAACAACAAATCGAAATAATGATAGATATTTTGTGCTTATACGAAACTGGAATCAAGGATTGTCACCTGTGATTTTATATATGTCAATAGTGCATGCCACTACAAATGATATTAGCCAAATTAAGTTTTGTTTATTTCACCCATTATAAAATATATACACAAAATGCAGTAAACAAAGTTTAGGTTTAGTTAATGATAAGTTTAGGTTCGAGAAATAAGCAAAGAAAAGAAAAAAAGATACATTTGTTTATAGTGTGTAAATTGTAAGTTTGTAAATATTTAAAACTATCCACACTGGTATGTGGAAATTCTAGATACCTATTGTTATAAAGTTCCAATTCATGTTTGATATATCACTCTACATGTTCCCTGTTGCACCCCAAAGATGTAAATGATTATCGAGAAAGTGAAATGAAACAGTATTTGAAATAAAATAGAAACAAATGCTGATGTTTACTATATAAAACACTGTGTTCAATGGAATTGAGCCTTATACAATATTGGTGGAATAAAAAAATCCATTTTTTTAATTCAATTTAAGAAATGAGCAAAAATTTGATATTTAAAATATTTGGCATGAAGAAAAAGAAATATAAGATAAAAGGTGATAAAGCAGTAAGAATCATATGCTGAATTCAATTAAAAACAAATATGATTGTCAAAGAAATATCATGAAAATTTTGTAAGTGAAAAAAATTATTTTTTGATATATTTGGTTTCGAAGTATTAAGAAACATGTACAACTTCATTTTAAAGACAAAACGAAAACTGTACTAATGATAATGACAATGGTGAAAGGAAATTGGAAAAAAATGTATCAGAGGTAAAATGTTGGTCACATATACGTTTGTGTGGTATGCATGAAACACGTGTAGAAAATTATATTTTCTGATGCTGAAAGTAAGAAGAGAAACATTGTTAAAAAATGATCTAAAAGGCAATAGTAAAATCCTCATTTTTAGTGTGGGATATGTTGTTTGTTTCAATTGAGAAAGGAAACTTTAATTTATACAATTTGATGTTATAGATCACAAGTTTTATCACAATAAACATTGTGTTCTTTAATTATCAACCAAGTATATGTATTGATAAAAAGAGAATGTAATGGACATGTTTATTATAATTTATCAATATTAAATTGTTATCATGAAAAACCAATGGAAAGCGTGAATGTTATTTGGTGTTTTTAAAAAACAGCTACCAATGATTGTAACCAGTGATATTTGTGTATGCTAACAGTGCAAATGTGGTGGTGAAATGAATTTTTGTTTATTCTTCACAATATAAAATATATACACAAAACTAAAACATAATTTACGGTTAGTTAATGATAAGTTTAGGTTAGAGAATTAAGCAAAATTATAGATACCTATTGTTATAAAGCACCAATTCATGTTCCTTGTAGCACCCCAGAGAGGTAAATGAGTGTCAACAAAATGAAATAAAACATAGTATTTGAAATAAAATGAAAAAGTGCTTGAAAAGTGAAATATGCTGATGTTTACTATCTAAAACATTGCGTTCAATGCAATTGAAACTTATACTATATTGGTGGACTAAGAATTAAAGAAATAAAATTTAAGAAATTAGCAAAAAATTGATATATAAAATATTTGGCATGAAGAAAAACAAATATAAGACAAAAGGGGAAAAAGCAGTAACAATCATGTGCTGAAGTTCATTGAAAATAAATCGTTTGTCAAAGAAATATAATGAAAATTCTCAGAGTGAAAAAAAAATGGGATTTTTACAAATCTGGTTTCCAAGTAATAGGAAACATGTACAGCTTCATTTTAACGACAAAATGTAAACTGTAGTAATGGTAATGAGAATGTTGAAGGAAATTGGCAAAAAATTGTTAGTCAAATGTTGATCAAATATTATAAGTTTGTGTGATATGCATGAAACGTTTAGAATATGATCTGCTCTCATGCTGAAAGCAAGTAGAGAAACATTGTGAAAAAATGATGTAAAGCTAAGCTAAGCAAACGACCAGTGAATGGAAATGTTTATTATAATGTATCAAGATGAACATATTATCATGAAAAAGCAAATCGAAATAGTGATAGTTATTTGGTGCTTATACGAAACAGGTATCAAGTATTGTCACCAGTGATTTTATTGATGTTAACAGTGCATGTCACTAAAAATAATGATGGTAGCGAAATTAAGTTTTGTTAATTCTACCCAATATAAAATATATACGCAAAACAAAGTAAACAAAGTTACGGGTTAGTTAATGATAAGTTTAGGTTCGAGAAATAAGCAAAGGAAAAGAAGAAAAAGGTACATGTGTTTATATTGTGTAAAATGTTAGTCTGTAAATATTTCAAACTATCAACACTGGTATGTGTAAATCCTAGATACCTATTGTCATAAAGTACCACTTCTTGTTTGATATATCACTTTACATGTTCCCTGCAGCATCCCAGAGAGTTAAATGAGTGTCCACAAAATGAAATAAAACATAGTACTGGAAATAAAATAAAATAAGAATATGTCTGAAAAGAAATAAATGCTGTTTACTATATAAAAAGTTGTTTTCAAGTGTCAAATGGAATTGAATCTTATACAATGTTGGTGGATTATGAAATTGCATGAATGAAATAACATTGGAGAAATAAGAAAAAAGTTTATATATACAATATTTACAAATGTAAGATAAAAGGTGAAGAATGGCCAAATCCGAGATCTATAAATCGTAAATTTTCAAAGTGAAAACAGTTTTTTTTTTTTTTTTTAGATCTGCTTTCCAAGTAATAGTAACCATGTACAGCTTCATTTTAAATGAAAACTGTACTAATGATAATGTTCATGGTGAAAGGAAATTGGAAAAAAATTAAAAATGTCAGAGGTAAAATGTTTGTGTGGTATGCATGAAACACGTGTAGAAAATGATCTCATGCTGAAAGTAAGAGAAACATAGCTAAAAAATTATGTAAACGCAATAGTAAAATCCTCATTTTTAGGAACATAGTGTGGGGTATGTTGTTTGTTTCAATTGAGAAAGGAAAGTTTAATTTTTAGAATTGGATGTTATAGATCACAAGTTTTATTACAATAAACATTGTGTTCTCTAATTATCAACCAAGTATATTTATTGATAAAAAAAGAAAAGTAATGGACATGTTTATTATAATTTATCAATATTAAATTGTTATCATGAAAAACCAATGGAAAGCGTGTTGGTTATTTCGTGTTCATAAGAAAAAACATCATGGGTTGTCACCAGTGATTTTATGTATGCTAACATTTCGCTGCAAATGTGGTAGCTAAATGTCTTTTTGGTTATTCTACACAAAATAAAATATATACACAAAACAAAGTAAAAGAAATGTCAGGGTTAGTTAATGATAAGCTTAGTACCAAGAAATAAGCACAGAATAAGGAAAAGAAAGATACATTTGTTGATATTGTGTCGATTGGTGAATTTGTTGGTTCATTTTGTTTTATGACATATCAACACTATATCAGGTTATTTCATGCCCAATCTAGTGACATTTTTTTTTCCTAGAATATATTTGTTTATTTAATGTTGGTTTCTATTTAACTCATAATTGGGACCCTAACAGGTACTACTACTCCAGATCAGAGTGGACCTGGTAGCAATAGCAATTAAATGGTGGCTTCACACTTCACAAAGCCCCATGTTTGGATACAGTTTATGGTCATATCCAGGACCTGGTGAATTTGTAAATAATTGAAACGATCAACACTGGCGAGTTAGAATTCTACATACCTATTGTTATAAAGTACCAATTTATGTTTTACATATCACTCCACAACGTTGCTGCAGAATCCAGACAGTTGAAAGAGTCTCAAGAAACTGAAAAGCTATTTAGTACTCTTAAATAAAATAACATGCATAAAGAAATCCTAATATAAGACAATAGATGAAAAAGCAATAAAAATTTTGTGTGGAATCAAGTGAAAACAGTTTCTTTGTCAAAGAAATTGCATGAAGATTCTCAGAGACTTTTCCTTCCTCGTTCCCTTCCCTTTTGGTGGACGGAAACTTTCACAGTGGCTCAGAAGGTGGGCTGAGCACACTTCCTACAAAGGTGGGATGGGTAAATTTCTTTTTCATTTGGTTGCCTGGAGGACAGGCTTAGGCCCCCCCCCCAAAAAAAAGGTTGGAGCCAGGGAACTTCTCCTCCCAGAAGGGGGAGGGGGGCCCGGGAAGGCTTCTCTTCCCATATTTTTTGTTTTGTGTAAGGTTGATCTCTTTCCAAAGGGAGTAAGAGGATATCCCTCTCTTAGGAGGAGAGCGAAGGCTCCCTGGGCCTCCCATCCTCCTTCTGAGAGAAGTTCCCCGGCTTCCACATTCATTGCTCAGCCCGCCGTCCAGGCAATCAGAGTCTGATTGTCTGCCGTATATAAAAAGGCGATTTTAGCTTGTCAGGCGGTATGCTCTGCGTAGACCATTTTTCTTCCACCTGTTGACCTTCCCTCCCTGTCATACAATACGCTTAAACAGGATATTTTAATTTATGCAGATTCCATATAGACTTTTAGTTTCCCAGGGTGTATACCCTCCGTTGACCATTTATGTTTAAGAGTTTTCCTTGCCCCTTCTCTGCCCCAGAATGGGAAGGGAGCTCTTTCCCACTGTATGGGGGGGGGGCTTTCTTTTATGGTTATGTGGGGAGCCTTACCTTTACCCCCCTTAAGGTGGTAGGTCTTTTTTGTAAAATTGTTAGTCAAATGTTGATCAAATATTATAAGTTTTTGTGATATGCATGAAACATGTGCAGAATATGATCTGCTCTCATGCTGAAAGCAAGTAGAGAAACATTGTGAAAAAATGATGTAAACCTAAGCTAAGCAAACGACCAGTCAATGGAAATGTTTATTATAATGTATCAACAATAACACATTATCATAGTTATTTGGTGCTTATACGAAACAGGTATCATTGATTTTATTTATGTTAACAGTGCATGTCACTACAAATAATGATGGTAGCGAAATTAAGTTTTGTTTATTCTACCTAATATAAAGTATATACACAAAACAAAGTAAACATCTGCTGAATTTGATATTAAGCAGCAAAATATTTCAAAACATAAAAATGTGAAACATAACATGAATACTCTCCATTGTCACTTGAAAACATTGTTCTTGGTAGGCAGTTTATTAGATGCTCAAATAGTGGTCTTGGTATGGTGTGCTTAATATTATTGTATGCAAAATTTAAAAACACAAAAGAGGGTACAATCAATATTGAAAAAGTAACATATGTCACAGAAAATAGTAATTTATAAATATCAAAAGGAATATTATTCTGTACTTAAAATGTTAAACTTACTGTTAACAATAATTTAAAATGGTGATCAGGATGAGTCCAACAACTTAGTCCTTGAGCTTTCTTATTGGTCATAGTAAAAAGAAATTGTAGTCTTTCAAGTTTGTTGGTCGCATTGGGATTCTTGGAATGTATCAACAGATTCCTGCATATGAATCTTTGTTAATTTCACACAATACAAAATATATATACAAAACAAAGTAAAGCATAGTATAGGGTTAGTTGTGTCCTCTAATTATCAACCAACTATTGCTAAAAAGAGAAAAGCACTGGAAATGTTTCTTATAATGTATCAATATTGAATTGTTCTCATGAAACACAAATCGAAATAGTGATAGTTATTTGGCGCTTATAAGAAACAGGTATCAGGGATTTTGGTGTATCAGATGTTTTTACAGTGAACTTAACTTTCAAGAAACAAATTGGTATGCAATGACATAGGCTAAGAATCTTAGAAAAAATATATTCAAATGAAAAAAAATGTTGAACACTTATAACTTTGTATGGACTCTCAAAAACATTTGTAAAAAATGTGTAAACAAATGTAAAAAAAAATGATCCGCTCTACTTGATGACATCAAGCATAGTAATATTTTAGTGAAGAAAATATGAAATTGATGTTCAGTGATTAGTTTGGATGAATGAGAAAATGTAATTGTTTGATGCATAAAAATAACTCATTTGCTGTATTTAATATTAAGCAGCAAAATATAGTGATTTGAATATTTAGGAAAACATCAAACCAGATTATGTAAAAAAAAAAAGATGAAATTAGAAAATATATATTTTATGCTTATGAGTTTTGCCAATTAAAATTTTGTGGCAGAAATTGGGTGATTACCAAGTAATTTTATTTTGGTAAAATTCTTAAATTATTTCAATGTTTATTATAATTTCTAATTAGTGACTTGTTATCATCAAAATCCGCCCCAAAGAGTGTCCTTTCTTTTATTAGGTATCAGAATAGGTATCCAGATTTCTACTTCTATACAAATGTGATATTGTAGTACAGTAAATGTCAAATTGTTTTTCAAGTATTAGTTTGTAACGTTTGTACTGACTTTATCAGATGTCATGTAAGGAACTGAATTCTATTTAAGACTTTATCTGAAGTGTTTTTATTTTGGTAGATCATGTGTGATTACACTGTAGTAATTGCGCTGATAGCATGTTAACTACAAATGACAAAAGATAAATCAATTTCTGATTCAGCTACACAATATAAACTAAAGGAAATCAAATTTGCAAAATAAAAGAAAAATGTAGTTATGGGTTAGTTTGGAGTTAGAATAAAAAGCCAACAAAACAGTTAGTTTATATTGTGTAGACTGTTTAATTAACTTTGTTCATTTCTGATAGTATTGAGAGTGGTCAATGAAAATCTTAATTTCTGACAAAATACTGTAATTTTCTTGGATACCCATTCGTAAAAAGTACCTTTTTTGTGAAAAAAAAAAACACTCCCCAGATCACCTTCACCACCTAAAACACAAAAACAAAAATATCTTTATTCTTCAAATATTGTGGTTGACTGGAGGACGGGCTGAGCACTCCCAAAAAGGTAGGAGCCGGGGAACTTCTCCTCCCAGAAAGGGGGCCCGGGAAGGCTTCCCTGTCCCCATATTTTTTTTTTTTTTGTGTAAGGTTGATCTCTTTCGGAATGGAGTAAGCAGAACCGACAGGGGGGGGGGGTCAATCAACCATACAAAAGGATATCTATCTCTTAGTTGAAAGAGGGAAGGTCTCCCTGTCCTCCCATACCCCTTCTGAGAGAAGTTTCCCCAGCTCTCAGCTTTGGGGGGGGGGGGTAGGAGGGCTTAGCCCGCCCTCAAGGCAAATAGTCTGACTGTCTGCCTTATATAAAAAGGCGATTTTAGCTGGTCAGGTGGTATGACCTGCATTGACTATTTTTCCTCCACCTGTTGACCTTCCTTAATTAATAATAAACACATTTTATTTTAATATTAATATTTATTTGTAATAATAAACACATTATATTATTTTAAATATTAATATTTATTTTTAATAATAAACACATATTATTTTAAATATTAATATTTATTTATAATAATAAACACATTTTATTCTACTTTAAATATTAATATTTATTTTTAATAATAAAAACAATTTTATTTGAATATTAATATGTATTTTTAATAATAAACTCATTTTTATTTTAATAATTATTTTTAATACTAACTCATTTTATTATTGTAAATGTTAATATTTATTTTTAATAATTATTGTTATTTAATAATAATATCTTCTATTTTTTTACTGTTTATGTCTAACTTTTATCGACTTTTTCTTTTTTAATAGCATATTCTTTAAATGAATAGAAAAATATAGAAAAATAATTTCCCAAATTTTAGACCCCGGTTATTTGGCTGATAGTCGATAAAAATGATTAAAAGAGAGATTCATGAACATTAACGTTGTCATATAAAAAGAAAATGCTAATAAGAAGTGTTTTTAATCAATGTAACATATTTATTCAACTCTGTCATATATTTGTTTGATGACAACTTTTTCGAATCTGTGTACAGTAAAAACGATATACTTACATAGGATTTTGAAAGCATTTAAACTGTCGAAGAGTTTTATTATAAATAAAAGAGTTTAGTTTGTTGAACTTAATGGACTTTTTTGTTGTATCTATTAACTGTTTATTCTTTTACATAGGATTTTGAAAGCATTTAAACTGTCGAAGAGTTTTATTATAAATAAAAGAGTTTAGTTTGTTGAACTTAATGGACTTTTTTGTTGTATCTATTAACTGTTTATTCTTTTTATCAAACAAAAAGAGAATTTTTATATTGACATGTGATGGACTGTTTTTCTAACATCGAAATTTTAAAATTAGTTTTATTTAAATATATAAAAAAACTCGCCATTAGTGGACGGTCAAAAGACAAATATATAACAAATAAATGTTAGGAAAGGCAAGATAAGTTACTTTTCTATCCAACTGGATATATTTTTTGTGTTTTTATTCAATGTAACATATTTATTCAGCTCGAAAAACATACAGTGTTTACCGATGTATTCGAAAAATGCCACCAGTTGTTTACATAGCCATTTGCCGGAAGTGACGGTTTTTTTTTATATAAGTTTTATTCAAACAGGCTTTAAGTTCAAATTAATGGACTTTTTTTTATACTTCCAAAATAAACTATTACAGTCGTTTAAAACATAATAGAAGTATTATTTTTTATTTTTTAAAAACAATGTTTACAAAATGTCTATGCGCGTTTCTTCCGGCCGGCTGCGAATAGCATAAATAAATAACTGTTGCCAGAATTTATCGCATTTTTATTTTTTAATAGCATTTTCTTAAAACGAATAGAAAAATAATTTCCCATGAAAAAAAAAAAAAAGAAAATGCTATTAAATATAATAAAAATTACTGAGATAAAAATATAAAAAAATACGTACGTAACAACAAAAACACACCGAAGAAAGTGTGTGTGTGTGAGAGAGAGAGAGAGAGAGAGAGAGAGAGAGAGAGAGAGGGAGGGAGGGAAGAGGAAGCGGTGTATGTTGAATTTTGTTCCTTTTCGAAGCAGCACAAAAAGTAAGTGTTTCCATAGTAACCAAACCGTGACGTCACGTCACGTGACATGACTAAGCGTTTTTAAACGAATAGAAAAATAGAAAGAGGGTGATAGAGAAAGTGAGAGAGAGAGAGAGAGTAAGTGTGAGAGAGAGAGAGACGGTGTTGGTTTTACTCCCCCCCCCCTTCCAGCTTAAGAGGTATGAGGTCACGTGGTAATATACAAAATGGCTAATTATTTTACATTACATAAATATTAGGATATTTTTATAATCGTCTAATATTTTGAAAGGTGAATTTTTTTATTCCCGTACATTTTTTCCTGACATTTTTCGTTAAAACTCTTGTATAAATAATATTTTTAACCAGGTAATAACGATGGAAACATTGGCATAAAGTAAAAAAAAAGATATAACTGAGCCGAAGAGAAAAATGCAAAAGTATCGGAGAAAGATTTTTTTATTAACAATTGTTCGCCATTAGTGGACGTTGACGTCACGTCACGTGACATGACTAAACGTTTTTTTTTTTACGTATGAATTACATTGGATCATTCAAGAATTACGTAATAAAAAGCATTACAATGACAGTTTTTTTTGGGCCCCCCTTGGAGATAACTGATACGTTTACCCCTTTCTCCTCGTCCGTTTGACGTGAAATTTCGATATTTGTCATCCGGGATAGGGGGCTTCGATATGATACCAAATTTATCAAGTCTAGTTGTGTCTTTCAAAAGTTTTAGCGTTACAAACAAACATACAAACTCACAGACGTTTGCCTTTTATATATATAGAAGACTAGCAGGGCTACCCGGCGTTGCTCGGGACCGTATAAACAATGAAAAAACAAAAGCAGATATTGAACATATGTTTGATTCTTAGGGGAGAGGAATCTTTCATCTCTATGTATTATTTGTTTTATCTACCCTAGGACTGATATTGTTCATGTTTTATCCCTAGCATAGGTAATTTACAGCATGTATATGAAATTGTTTTACCTTAGGGAGAAGAGAACAGGTAATATACAACATAATGTGTCTATATTACATCCCTGGCAACGCCTAGAAACCAGCTAGAACATGTATTTCAGTCAATCTTTATTATATCCTGGGCTATGCCGGGAAACCAGCTAATCTCTTTTTAGTGACTTGACCACCAAAATACCTCCCTAAGTGTGTCCTTTCTTTTGAACTTATTAGATATAGGTATCTAGAAATGTGTGTGAAATTTTGTTGAATGCATTGTTCACTATGATTTTCTTATTGTTCTACACAATATCAACTGTAGCGAAATAACACAGTAAACTTAGTGTAGTGTTAGAATAAAGAGCAAAGGAAAAAATTAGAATCATATTTTGTAATTGCAAATCTAAATTTGCTAGCATGTACCAGTATTTGCCAGGTTGTGGAAATTTGGAACTTATAACATATGTAGTGGCCTTTTCCTAGATACCTATTGCTAAAAATTATACTTTCATTTTGTTAGAAAAATCTCTCTTCAGATGCCCTGCATCATTCAAAATAAAAACAAATATTTTTATAATTGTTTCAGTATATTGCTACACAATGTGAAAGTTTTTAACGTTTGTAAAAAAAGTCATGAATGTGCTTATATTGCAAAAAAGAAAATATCAGTGCACAGTATTGAAAGTGTTTGAGATTCAAAAGTCTGTAACATTTCTACTAACTTCATAAGATGTCATGTGAGAAACTGAATTGAATATCAAGACATTATCTGAAGCGTTTTTATTTTGGTGTAACATATGTGTTTACAGTGAACCTTAACTTTTAATAAACAGATTGGTATGCAATGACATAGGCTAAGAATCTTTAAAATATATATAAATTGGAAAAATGTGTGAACAAATGAAAAAAAAATGATCCGCTCCACTTGATGACATCAAGCACAGTAATATTTTAGTGAAGAAAATATGAAATTGATGTTCAGTGATTAGTTTGGATGAATGAGAAAATGTAATTGTTTGATGCATAAAAATAACTCAGTTGCTGTATTTGATATTAAGCAGCAAAATATAGTGATTTGAATATTTGGGAAAACATCAAACCAGATTATGTAAAAAGAAAAAAAAAAGATGAAATTAGAAAATATATATTTTATGTTTATGAGTTCTGCCAATCAAAATTTTGTGGCAGAAATTGGGTGATTACCATGCAATTTTATTTTGGTAAAATTCTTAAATTATTAGAATGTTTATTATAATTTCTAATTAGTGACTTGTTATAATCAAAATCCGCCCTAAAGAGTGTCCTTTCTTTTATTAGGCATCAGAGTAGGTATCAAGATTTCTACTTCTATACAAATGTGATATTTCAGATCTGTACATAAAAAATTTGTTGAATATATAGGTTGAGAATTGTTCTGTGTCGCTCTCTCTCACACACACACGCATTCTCACTTTTATAGATATAATAGATAGATTACTCTAGATATATTTCCATATGTCTGAATACCCTATATACAAATTTTCAAATCTGTAGATAAAAAAATTTGTTGAGTATATAGGTTGAAAATTGTTCTCTCTCTCTCTCTCACACACACATTCTCAATTTTAGAGATATAATAGATAGATTATGCTAGATATATTTCCATATGTCTGAATACCCTATATACAAATTTTCTAATCTGTAGATCAAATATTTGTTGAATATATAGGTTGAAAATTGTTCTTACTCTCTCTCTCTCTCTCTCTCTGGCTACCTCACACACACATTCTAACTTTTATAGATATAATAGATAGATTATGCTAGATATATTTCCATATGTGTGAATACCCTATATACAAATTTTCTAATTTGTAGATAAAAAATTTGTAGAGTGCATAGGTTGAGAATTGTTCTCTCTATCTCTCACACACACACATTCTAACTTTTAAAGATATAATAGATTATGCTAGATATATTTCGATATTTCTGAATACCCTATATATAAAAATTTGTTGAATGTATAGGTTGAGAACTGTTCTCTCTCTCTCTCTCTCTCGCTCACACACACACACATTCTCACGTTTATAGATATAATAGAAAGATTATCCTAGATATATTTCTATTTGTATGAATACTCTATATACAAATTTTAAAATCTGTAGATAAAGAATTTGTTGAGTATATGGGTTGAGAATTGTTCTCTCTCTCTCTCTCTCTCTCACACACACACACACATTCTCACTTTTATAGATATAATAGATTATGCTAGATATATTTCCATATGTCTGAATACCCTATATACAAATTTTCAAATCTGTAGATAAAAAATTTGTTGAGTATATAGGTTGAGAATTGTTCTCTCTCTCTCTATCACACACATTCTCACTTTTATAGATATAATAGACAGATTATGCCAGATATATTAAAATATGTCTGAATGCCCAATATACAAATTTTGAAATCTGTAGATAAAAAATTTGTTGTATACATAGGTTGACAATTGTCCTCTCTCTCACACACACACACATTCTCACTTTTATACATATAATAGATAGATTATGCTAGATATATTTCTATATGTCTGAACACCCTATATACAAATGTTCAAATCTGTGGATAAAAAATTTGTTGAATGTATAGGTTGAGAATTTTTATCTCTCTCTTTTTCTCTCTCTCTCTCTCGCTATCTCACACACACGCATTCTCACTTTTATAGATAAAATAGATAGATTATGCTAGATATATTTCCATATGTCTGAATACCCTATATACAAAGTTTCAAATCTGTAGATAAAAAATTTGTTGAATATATAGGTTTAGAATTGTTCTCTCTCTCTCTCACACACACATTCTAACTTTTGTAGTTATAATAGATAGATTATGCTAGATATATTTCCATATGTCTGAATACCCTATATACAAATTTTCTAAACTGTAGGTAAAAAATTTGTTGAGTATGTAGGTTAAGAATTGTTCTCTCTCTCTCTCACACACACACACACACACAAGTTCTCACTTTTATAGATATAATAGATAGATTATGCTAGATATATTTCTATATGTCTGCCTACCCTATATACAAATTTCCAAATCTGTGCCCAAAAATGTGTGGAATATATAGGTTGAGAATTGTTCTCTCTCTCTCTCTCTCACACATATTCTCACTTTTATAGGTTATATAGGTTGAGAATTTTTTGCTCTTTCCATCACTCACATTCACACTTTTATAGATATAATACATAGATTATGCCAGATATATTTACATATGTCTGAATACCCAATATACACATTTTCAAATCTGTAGATAAAAAATTAGTTGAATATATAGGTTGAGAATTGTTCTCTCTCTCTCTCTTTCTCTCTCTCTCACACACACATTCTCACTTTTATAGATATAATAGATAGATTATGCTAGATATATTTCCATACGTCTGAATACCCTATATCCAAATTTTCTAATATGTAGATAAAAAATTTGTTGAATATATAGGGTGAGAATTTTCCTTCCTCTCTTTCTCTCTCTCTCTTTCTCACACACACACAAGCTGAAAATTGTTCTCTCTCTCTCTCTGACTCTCTCTCTCTCTCTCACACACACACACATGGTCATTTTATAGATATAATAGATAGGTTATGCTAGATATATTTCTATATGTCTGAATACCCTATATACAAATTTTTAAATCTGTAGATAAAAAATTTGTTGAGTATATAGGTTGAGAATTGTTCTTTCTCTCTCTCTCACACACACATTCTCACTTTTATAGATATAATAGATTATGCTAGATATATTTCCAAATGTCTGAATACCCTATATACAAATTTTCAAATCTGTAAAGATAGAATTTGTTGAATATATAGGTTGAGAATTGTTCTCTCTCTCTCTCTCTTTCACACACATTCTCACTTTTATAGATATAATAGATAGATTATGCTAGATATATTTCCTTATGTCTGAATACCCTATATACAAATTATCAAATCTGTAGATACAAAATTTGTTGAGTATATAGGTTGAGAATTGTTCTCTCTCTCTCTCTCTCTCTCTCACTCACTCACTCACTCACTCACTCACACACACACACACACACATTCTACCTTTTATAGATATAATAGATTATGCTAGATATATTTCCATATGTCTGAATACCCTGTATACAAATTTTCAGATCTGTACATAAAAATTAGTTGAATATATAGGTTGAGAATTGTTCTCTCTCTCTCTCTTCTCTCTCTCTCTTTAACACACATTCTCACTTTTCTAGATATAATAGATAGATTATGCTAGATATATTTCCATATGTCTGAATACCCTATATACAAATTTTCTAATCGGTAGATAAAAAATATGTTGAATATATAGGGTGAGAATTGTACTTACTCTCTCTCTCTCTCTCTCTCTCTCTCTCTCTCTCACGCACACATTCTCACTTTTATGGATATAATAGATAGATTATGCTGGATATATTTCCATATGTCTGAATACCCTATATACAAATGGTCAAATCTGTAGATAACAAATTTATTGAATAGATAGGTTGAGAATTGTTCTCTCTCTCTCTCTCGCAACCTTACACACACAACCACACGCAAACATTCTGACTTTTATAGATATAATAGATCGATTATGCTAGATATATTTCCATATGTCTGAATACCCAATATACAAATTTTCAAATCTGTAGGTAAAAAATTTGTTGAATATATAGGTTGAGAATTGTTCTCTCTCTCTCACACACTCACATTCTCACTTTTATAGATATAATGTATAGATTATGCTAGATATATTTCTATATGTCTGAATACCCTATATACAAAGTTTAAAATCCGTAGATAAAAATACGTTGAGTATATAGGTTGAGAATTGTTCTCTCTCTCTCTCTTACGCACACACACACACACACACACACACATTTTCACTTTTATAGATATAATAGATAGATTATGCTAGATATATTTCCATATGTCTGAATACCCTATATACAAATTTTCAAATCTGTAGATAAAAAATGTATTGAATATATAGGTTGAGAATTGTTGTCTCTCTCTCTCTCTCTCTCTCTCTCTCTCTCTCTCTCTCTCTCTCTGGCTACCTCACACACACACACATTTTCACTTTTATAGATATAATAGATAGATTATGCTAGATATATTTCCATATGTCTGAATACCCTATATACAAACTTTCAAATCTGTAGATAAAAAATTTGTTGAGTATATAGGTTGAGAATTGTTCTCTCTCTCTCACACGAAACTGTGCGCTCGGCTTCTTCCCCCCCTTCCCACCCCAAATGCTTGGGAAACTGTGCACTGTTTTTGTTGGTTTTCAAGCTGCCTCTTTCCCCCCCCCCACACACACACAGTTTAACAGTAGTAGGAGGTCAAGAGAAAGAGGGTGAGAGAGAGAGAAGAGTAAGTTGGTGAGAGAGAGAGAAAAGAGAAAGAGGGTGTTGGTTTTATATTTTTATTATCGTCTAATATTTTGAAAGCTGAATTTCTAATAAAATGTGCATCTATAGGAGATAATGCCTGGGAATGTGTTCCCCCCCCCACAGTTTAACAGTGGTGTGACGTCAAGAGAAAGAGGGTGAGAGAGAGGGAAGAGTAAGTGGGTGAGAGAGAGAAAGAGAGAGAAAAAAAAGAAAGACGGTGTTGGTTTTGTGAAAAAAGTTGTTATTTACAATTGTTCGCATTCTTGGCCTTTTGGTCAAGATCAAAGTGTAGTATCTGTTCTTCAGATGCTGCACTTCTATTTCTTGTTCTCTTTCGGTGGAGGAGAAATCCTCCACGACTGAGACAATTTTTATTTTTGTACCTTTTCTCCACGTTAAAAAACGACCCTGGTGTCTAACTCTGTCCCGTGGGGAGGCATAGTAAATAGGTACAATTGTTCGCCATTAGTGGATGTTGACGTCACGTCACGTGACATGACTAAGCGTTTTTTTTTTTTAGTATGAATAACATTTTTTGTTTTAATTATAAAGTCTACACTTAATTTTATAGAAAATGATGTATATATAATAGAAAAAAAAAATTACTGGTTTTGTTGGATTCAAGTGGATCCCCCCCCTCCAGTTTAAGAGATAGCAGGTCACGTGGTAATATACAAAATGGCTAGCGTAAATATAAAGATCGGTTTTTTTATCGACGAATATTTTGAAAGCTGAATTTTTTTTTATTCCTGTACATTTTTTCCTGATATTTTTCGTTAAAACTCTTGTATAAATACTATTTTTAACCAGTTAAATACGTTGGAGACATTGTCATGGAGTTTAACAATCTCTAGAACAAAGCAGAAGAGAAATTACAAAAGTATCGGTAAAACAAAGTGTTTGTTTACATTTGTTCGCCATTACTGGATGTTGACGTCACGTCACGTGACATGACTAAGCGTTTTTGGATTATGTAATATTAACATTAAAATGACAGGTTTTTTTGGGGGCCCCCCCTAGGAGAGAAATGATCAGTTCACCCCCTTTTAATGGTCCGTTTGGTGTGGAATTTCGATATTTGTCATGCGGGTGATCAAGGTTCAATATGATACATAATTTGTCAACTTTGGTTGTGTCTGTCAAAAGTTTGAGCTGACGTCACGTCACGTGACACGTATTGAATAACGTTAAAATGACAGGTTTTTTGGGGGGCCCCCCTAGGAGAAAAACGATCAGTTGACCCCTTTCTACTGGTCCGTTTGACGTGAAATTTCGATATTTGTCATCCGGGTGATCAAGGTGCAATATGATACCAAATTTGTCAACTCTGGTTCCGTCTTTCAAAAGTTTTAGCGTTACAAACAAACATACATACATACATACATACATACATACATACACACCGATTTTTGCCTTTTATATATATAGATGTTATATCAGAAAACATGATTTTAAGTAAATAAAAAAAAAAACAAGTTGTACGGAAATAATGTTGGAAGCTAGTTCACTGTAAATAATAAGCCATGATACTGTAGTAAATAATCCAATATTATAAGTTAATCAGATATACGTCTCAATCATGATGACACACCGGTTGTTGTTGGATCACAGAAATTAAGCAATGTTTAGATTGGTCAGTATCAGATGCGTAACTATTTGGGAATACCGGGCGCTTTACATAGCAGGACGTGGAGCCTTCCCCTGCAAGAACTATAAAACTCTAACACCGTCATCTCCCCTGATCATGATATACATGTGACTAGATACCACTTGTGAATTTGATATTACTTTGACATATCCTGCTTTCGAGGTTCAACCCATCTAGAGTGAATGATGCTGCCGTAAGTATAAGTTTATCAGACAATTTTGATTTCCATTGTATAAAAAAACATATTGTAGTTCTGTTTTTGGGGAAAGATATTACGCAGAGGAGTAGTACCTTTTCACGTGGCCATTAGGCATCCCTAGACTGGTCTCCATGCATCCTAGCATTATGTGAAGTGCAATACACAGCCTCTCCATAGCGAATGACCATTCAAGCGCGGTGAAGAGCCACATCTTTCTTGAAGTTATCCTGTTATTATAGCGGATCTAGACGAGTAAACCTTGATAATCAATCCTGTTATTCCATGTGTAACAGTAGTTCCAGTTTCACTCACAGACAAACTGATGATATGGATCTGAGAACAACATGGCTTCACAAATGATCAGATTAAATTGACAATAGGAAAGCACACAAGCTTTAGTTAGCTGAGAATTGAGAAACTGCATGTGGAGCAGCGCCCCATGCTTTTATGCAATGTGCAACCGAAAAGTCACTTCAACAGATGAGATGAGAGAGAGTTCTGTATTTGTTATTATTCAGAAATATAACTTCACTTAAGATTTATTTGACCCTTTCAAGAAAGTATGTATCAATATTCATAAACTTTTCTTTCTTCTTTTTTCTTCTACATCTTCATCTATATCAAACCAAGTGATATTTTTCCATTTTTCAATTCGTTGAGTAAGTTAATAAGGAAAACTTTAATCTGTGCCCTCCCTTTTTTTTTAATTCAAATTTTCACTCCAAACAAGGCACAGTGCAACTTTGAAGTAGGGGGTTACTATCAGGGACATAAGTTGTAGGGATATTATGAAGGGAGATGAGTGGCAAGATGTCTGTTCACATTACACTTGAACTTCTGCATGTCAGTACAGTTGAGAAAGCAGAATCCTGGAAGTGAGTTCCAAAGTCTAGCAGTTCTGGGGAAGAAACTATTGGAGTAGCAGGTTTTCTTACAACTAGGGATCTCTACTGTGAAGGGGTGGGAATTAGCTGCTTGTCAGTTTTGTCGGGGGTGTTCACATCGAGGGGGTACAAGTGCTTGTAGTTCGTCAGAGCATTCACCATTAAAGTACTTGTAGAATAGGCAGAGGGATGCAACATTTCGTCGATGAGACAGGCTGAAGCCTAGATGACAGTTCAGGACCTATCAGGTTAGCAACTCTCTTTTGAACCCTGTCAAGAAGTGAGAGACAAGAAGCAGATGCACCAGCCAAAATGTGACAACAGTACTCCATACATGGTCGAATGGTGGCCTTATAGAGGTACAGGATACTTTCAACCGTAAGTAGTTTTCTAGCACGGTAGAGAGAATCCACCTTCTTTGCAGCAGCATTGGCAATGCTCTCAATTTATTTATTCCAGTTCATGATTCCTGTCAACGTTAGGCCGAGGAGTTTAAAGGAAGTACTTTTAGGTAATGTGTTCTTGGCCATTGCTATTGGTGGTAGAGAAGGTTTCTTGTAATTATTGAAGGAAACTTTCACAAAAAAACACCCGTCTAGCTACAACCACTATCAACAATTCCTCCCACTCTGTCTGTGCTTAAATCTAAACACAGATTTCATGAACAAAGCTCCTTTCCTAGAACTGTCCGCTTGTGTAACTCTTCTGCTGGCCTGCTTTCCAGCTGACTATAATATGGTCATTCTCATGTCTAATTTAAACAAGTTCTTGTTGAGCGGTCGCCTTAAATAAATTATACCCAATTTTCACTACCAATGATTACTACGCTGTTGTCCCAATGATCATAGCATCCTTATTAACCCTTATCCTTGAGTAGCCTTCGAGCCTTCATAAGTGGTGCCTTCTTCATGTAAAAATATGCAAAAAACTTATATAAAAATTCCTTTTTGTCATTCATTATTGACATCGTTTGATTTGTGTTCTGAAGAAGGAAAATTTTCATTTCCAATTACTTTTTGTATTTATTTAGTTTCTGTTGCGATTATGTTTGTCATAAGCAGTCAGGGGAGATAAACCCCCATCTCTCGATCACAAGTCAACTTACAGCTATCAGAATCATTAAGTTCAAATATTTTATGTGGTGCATACATTTTAGTTACACCACTTATAAAGTCTACATATTAAATATGTAATAATTATTACTAACCAGTTTAGCATTAACTGTATACGGAAGGAAGAGTCTATCAGGCATGTGCATGCAGTCTGATGATAAATGGAAATGAAACCTGGCCAGTGAGGATTGAGGACATACGTTGCATGAGGAGAAATGATATGAGAATGAGATGATGGATGTGTAATTTGATGTAATGTTGTTGCAGATCACCACATATTGTTTCAGTCGCAAAAGAGACCAAGACAAAGAATAGGAAATCACTCCAACTGGATTGTTCTTTGTAGCAACAATATTTATTTCCTTGTCGTTACAGCTGTGATGCCACCCACGTGATCTAGAATGTTCTGTACATCTCCCACGCGATCTCGAACGTTATCTTGTCTCTCACGAGATCTTTATCTTTCTTTTTTTTTTATATAGTCCTTTTTTTGCCTCCCACAGGTGACGTTATTTCTCATGCCTTTATATCCGCACAATGTTACAGTGAGTTTTAAGGACAGGCCTAGTTTTGATGACCTCGGTGTTAGATTAAATATGGACAGTATAGATAGATGAATGCAAGACAGGTAACTTGAGTGTTAAGATGACAGGGAGAGAATGGATGAGGGTTCTTGAGTTAGAAGATGTAAAACAGTTAAGGTGGCAGGTTCAGTTCACAGGAGAAGACAAAGGAAAAAATGGGAAAAAGTGATAAAAATAGACCCGAAAGAAAGAATGATAAATAAATTCACGGTCGGCGATAGGTTAGTTTGGAAGTCAATTTTTTATAGCTGTTTAACACATGTCAGCATGTAAAAAGGATGTTAAACTGATGATGATGATGATGATGATGATGATGATTGACACTTTCTTTCTTATTCCTAATTTAAAGCAAACATCGAATATCAATTAGGCATAATATTCTTTGTTACAAGCTTTACAAGTATTACAGTTACACATCAAAAACAAAATACATAAGATAGCATTTATGTTTTTGAAAAGTGAAATTGTCTCTGTGTGTCTGTGTGTATACATTTCCCTACCAAACTACTCTGTCAATTTTCAGTCTACAGACTTGAGATTTGACATAAGGAGTATTGAGATTTGAGAAAATCTTTTTAATCGGTTTTCGGACAGAAATTTGGCTGTCAAGAGGTCAAAGTCCAATGATTTAATATTTGAAAACTCTACTAAACTCCTCCACCAATTTTGGTTCTAACACTTAAAATTTTAGATGTAGGTTCCTTAGAAATAGATCAAACTTTTTAACTTGATTTGAGCCCCAAAAAATAAATGTTAAGGGGTCAAAATCGAGGTTAAAGTCTAAAAAATTTGACCTCTCAGCCAATTTTTGGTCTAAACATTTGAAATTTTACATAACGTGTATTTAGACATAAGGCAAACTTTGTAATCGGTTTTGCCGAAAATTTGGCTGCTAAGGGGTCAACGTTCAAAAGATTTGACTTTTGCAGTCTCTAGTCTGTATATCTATAAAAGTAAAAATGTTTGTGTATGTGTGTGTGTGTGTGTGTGTGTACATTTCTCTACCAAATAACTCTGTCAGTTTTCGGTTTAGATTGAGATTTCAAAAAACTTTCTAATCCGTTTTCGGCCAGAAATTTGGCTGTCAAGGGGTCAAAGTTCAACAATTTGACCTTTGAGAACTCTACCAAACTCTTCCGTCAATTTTGGGTATAAACACTTGAAATTTTAGATGTAGATTCCTTGGACATGGATCAAACTTTATAATTTGATTTTAGCTCAAAGCAATAAATATCAAGGGGACAATCTTGGGGGTCAAAGTTTAAAAATATTTGACCTCTGCGGTCTCTACCAAAATACTCAGCAACTTTCTGGTCTAAATATTTGAAATTTTACATAAAGGGTATTCAGAGATAGGGCAAGCTTTTTAATCAGTTTAGGTCGAAAATTTGAGCTGCCCAAGGGTCAAGGTATAAAAGTTTCAACCTTTTCGGTGTCCAGCAAGCTGCTCCGCCAATTTTGGGTCTAAACATTTGAAATTTATACATAACGGGTATTCAGATATACTGCAAGCATTTTAATCAGTTTTGGGGCGAAAATTTGGCTACCAAATGGTCAAAGTTGAAAGAATTTACCTTTACAGATTCTACCAAATTCCTCTGCCAATTTTGAGTCTAAAAACTTAAAATTTTAGATGTAGGTTACTTGGACATGGGTAAGACTTAGCATTTTGAGTTAAGACGAAAATACTAAATGTTAAGGGGTCAAAATTGGGGTCAAAATTCAAAACAATTTCCCTCTGCGGTCTCTACGACATTACTCAGACAAATTTTGGTCTAAACATTTGAAATCTTACATAAAGTGTATTCACATGTAGGGCAAGTTATGAACAGTACATAGGGCCCGAGCAAAGCCGGGCTGAACTGCTAGCATATCCATATAAGTGAAATTGTGTGTGTGTGTGTGTGTGTGTGTGTGTGTGTGTGTGTGTGTGTGTGCGTACATTTCCCTACCAAACTACTCTCAATTTTCAGTCTACAGACTTGAGATTTGGCATAAGGGGTATTGAGATTTGAGTAAATCTTTTTAATCGGTTTTCGGCCAGAAATTTAACTGTCAAGGGGTCAAAGTTCAACGATTTGACCTTTGAAAACTCTACTAAACTCTTCCACCAATTTTGGGTCTAAACACTTGAAATTTTAGATGTATGTTCTTTGGACATGAATCAAACTTTATAGTTTAATTTGAGCCCAAAACAATTAATGTTAAGGGGTCAAAATCGGGGTCAAAGTTAAAAAAAATTACTTTTGTGATCGCTACCAAATTACTCAGCCAATTTCCGGTCTAAACATTTGAAATTTTACATAACGTATATTACGACATAGGGCAAGCTTCTTAATCGATTTTTGGCCGAAAATTTGAGCTGCCAAGAGGTCAAAGTTCAAAATATTTGACCTTTGTGATCTCTAGCAAACTATTCAGCCAATTTTTTGTTTTAAAATTTGAAATTTTACATAAAGGGTATTCAGCAGCTTTTTAGTCAATTTTGGGTCGAAAATTTGGCTGCCAAGAGATCAAAGTTGATAGAGTTGACCTTTGCAGACTCTACCAAACTCATCCGCCAATTTTTGGTCTAAACACTTGAAATTTTAGATGTAGGTTATCTGGACATGAGGTAAACTTTTTAAAATATATATACATGTGCACACAAATTTATGAACAGTACGTAGGGCCCGAGCAAAGCCGGGCTGAACTGCTAGTAATAGTAAAATACTAAGTTTTAATGCTTACATTCTTTCATTACTGGCTTGCACATTCAAATTCTTTCAATGTTTAAACATTTTTTTATTATTTGGATTATTAAGACTGCTTCTTTCCCCTTGAGTGTAATTTTCGCAAACGTTTCGGCCAATCTAACTCCCGACCTTCTCTGGGTATAACTTGTCGAACCTTTTGTCGAATTTTAGAATTTGCACGGAATTTTGAATGAAATCTATTATTTAATCTACGGGTGTTGCATGCTCTCGTTCTATCAGTCATAACAAGGTAAATGTCTTTAGTTAATCGCAATTATATTTTGAGTGTCGCCCACAACGAGGATTGAACTTTCCACCTCCAGAACAGTGTAACTTACAACTGAATTTTATCAAGTACTTTATGCACTACGTTACGAGCTCTTTCTTTTATTAATGTATATTGACCTTGTATTTATACAGGGTGACCCCCCCAAAAAAACAATAGCTAAATGGAGGCTATCTAGAACATATGATGTAGAACGGAGAAAAAAAAGGCCAAAGACCCTAGCGTTTTGATGTGATGTTTTGAATATGATAAACTAGTTATGACCAAAGTTTCATTTCATTCGTACAAAACACTAAGAAACGGGGCCTAATTAGAGTTGGGGCCCGTTTTTTTTGGTCACCCTGTATTTATGCTACTGTTGTCTTCTAATGTATTGTCTATGATTCTACTACTACTACTACTACTACTAATAATAATAATAATAATAATTGAATAAAAATATTAAGCTACTTCTTTATTTTTTTCTGTATTCTATATTGTTTGTATATACTGTATTGTTATCAACGCTGCATAAATCTTGAAAAATCCTCATTTTTATACTCTTATCTATCTCTTCTCTGTCTGTCTGTCTCTCTCTCTCTTTATATATATATATATATATATATATATATATATATATATATATATATATATATATATAAGTGATCTTGTCTGTTGGCCTGTCTGTGTGTAGTACGATCTCTACTAAACTACTATGTCAATTTTTAGTCTACAGACTTAAAACTTGGCATATAGGGGATTTGAACTTGTGGAACAAATTCGATTTTGGGTTTAGCCGGTATAAATAGCTGGTAGGGGGGTCAAAATTGAAAAAAATGTTGAACTTGACAGTCGTAAATCGACTAAACAAGTTACTTCTACCCATGCACAAATATGCCTTTCTGCATTAAAATCGGTAAAGTTTTAAATTTTCTCATCCATTTATAGTTAGCTAAAATGGTAACGAATAACTTTGAAGCGTTAAATATTTTGATTTCCATTCTAGCTGATGGCACCTAAGTATTTTTATTTACTTTTGAAATCATTATTTTATGACCGGGCAACGCCAGGAGGCCTGCTAGTTAATTATAAAATTAAAAGGAAGAAAAAGGAACAAATTCGAATTAAACTGAGCTTTCACCTTTGTATAAAATATTAAAAATAAATAATAATAATTTTCGGTTACTCATTTTACATGGGGAAATAAAACATTAAACCTTAAAGTATTATTATTCCTGGGAAACGCCAGGTCGGGATTGCTAGTACTTCAGCTAGTTGTTATTATTATTATTATATTTTTTTTCATGCAGAAGAGAAGTGGAAAAAAGATGGCAGAATCTGATTCATCGTTAGGTTGGGACGATGAGGATGGAGGAAGACTTTTTATTATTTTTTTTTTTTTTTACATATAAAATAAAAAGGGCTGCTTTTCTATATTTTGTTTTGTTATTTTGGTTATCCTGCCTCCCCCCTCTCGACAATCATGCCAAACCTTGTTATTTAATCTTTCTATCGTCAATTCCCGTTGTCCACCTTTTATCAAAGTGAGGGGCGTTATTTATTGCTTTGTTTTTATTCTCTATTACGATTAAATCATTTCTTTTTTTTTTTTAATAAATGTTTTTCTTTTTTCTTCCGAATCTGCATTTATTTTTCTTATTTATTTTTCTTTCTATTTCCTTTTTCTTCTTATCTTTCTTTCGTGCTACTTCCCTTCACTTCATCTTCGGTATGGAAGACCGAACAATTTTTTTAGCATCGAGGAAAATTGAGTTTCTACCTATTTTGACAGTAAAATATAAAACGAAGATACTATAAAAAAAAAAGACTTTTTGAGGGGAGGCCCAATTCCGCGAAAACCTTTTTTTTTACCTTTCAAACTTTTCAGATTGATGGAAGCCAATGTTACATAGTTCTTGCCTCATAGTCCATTGATATTAAGGGGGAGGGGAGTGTGCATGGGGGTATATGAGATATTTTCCGAGGGCCATGAAGCCAAATTTGAAATATATGGAACCAAGAGAGTCTACAATCAATCTTAGACATACAATATATAGAATATCGAACATTTTAGTGCTTCATAGCCAGCAGCTTTACTCTTGGAACTAGGCCAATAGCGTCATCAGGAGGATACGGTACCAACCAGTTTCAGTGCCTTATCGTCGACCGGTAACACTGGTACTGTGGCATCCCTTCATACTAGAGTTGCCAATATGTGATCAAGTGCTGACTACTGCACTTTCATTTCATATGTTCTCCTTTTGGTTGTTATGTTGATGGTTCGTATGATTGCTCTAATAGACGTCAAATTTCTTCTCATTTTAACAAGCATCCTCCCTTTTCAGCCACAACCAAAGTGAGGTCATTTCTACTGTTGTCTGTATATTTTTTTTTATACAGGCATCACATTATCAAGGCCAAGAGGCTAATCGAGGATAAGGGTTAAAGAGTGTACTGTAGAAATTGGACAATATAGTAATTTATTTTTTAAAAATTTTTTTACATGGGGTTCACCACTTATCAAAGCCCGAAGGCCACTCAGAGATAAGGGTTATTGCGTGTACAGTAATCAATGAGATAGTATTGGAGTAATCATTAGTATTGGGGGTTTTGATAGAGTGTCTCACTTAAGGGGGCGGTTTGTCAGGAGTTTGTTTATGTTGGACTTGACGATGTCCAAGTTGTAGTCAGGTGGGAAACAGGCAAGCGGCAGAGAGTTCCACTGGCGTGCAGTTCTAAGAAAGAAGTTTTGCTCATGGAATCTACGTTTGGATTTAGGCACAGATAAAGAGTGGGGAAAATTATTGACAGTAGTTTCAGCCAGACGGGTGTTTCTCATGAAAGATTGGCGAGGGGGGACGAGGGATTTGAGCTCAGACGAGCACCTGCCATGGAAATAACGATAAAACAAAGACAGGCTCGCAACGTCTCTTCTGTGGGAGAGAGGTTGCAGGGAAGAGAAAAGGGCATCCCCCACTAAACCACAAAGTCTATTTTGTACTTTTTCAAGGCAGGATAGGCTGTATTTAGTAGCTCCTGCCCAGATGTGGCAGCAGTACTCCATCCTTGGACTTACTTGGCTTTTATACAGATAGAGAATTGCATCACTAGTGAGATATCTTCTGGGTCGGTAGAAGGATCCCACCATTTTCCCAGCGTCCCTGGCAACAGATTTGATGTACGTGTTCCATTTCAGATCAGGAGTAAAGGTCAAACCCAGAAGCTTGTCAAAACATGGAGCCTCCCCAAGACGAGAGTCATCCATTTCAATTGATGCCAGCTCGGGATCAGAGCGTTGATGATGTAAAGATAGAAGCTTGGTTTTGGATGCATTAAAAGTGACCAGCCACCTCTTCCTCCATTGTACCACCCGCTCAAGATCAGAGGAGAGAGAATTAGAGAGAACTTTGTCATTTACGGCCTTTGATGTGTTGCCATAGATGGTCGTGTCATTAGCATAGATGTCAACGAATGACTTAAGTATGTGTTTTGGGAGATCATTGATGTAGATCAGGAAGAGAGTTGGGCCCAGGATGGACTCCTGAGGGACACCAGCATTAATACTGTGGGCCTCTGATTTCTGCTCATATGAACCTATCAGAGAAAAATGATTTAATGATTGAGAAAACATTTCCATGGTAAATTTGTTAACTTATATGGAACGGCTCATCAAGATCTTGTTTACGTTAGACTTGAAGACAACCATATTGCACTCGGCCGGAAAGCAAGAAAACGGAAGACAATTCCACAGGAGAGCAGTTCTAAGAAAGAAGCTTTGTTCATGGAATCTACGTTTAGGTTTAGGAACAGATAAAGGATGGGGGGATTATTGATAGGGTTTTCAGCTAAACGAGTGTTTCTTGTGAAAGTTTGGCGAGGGGGGACCATAGACTGAAGCTCAGTCGAACACTTTCTCTTACCCTTTTCCTTACTTATTTTTCTTTAAATTCAAATCGATACATATAGATATTACACATTCTGTAATTCATAATTATTAATTAAAACTAAACTATTAAATTTGGTATTCAGTTAAATATTAAAATGATCTAATGACCCATGTAGTATTATAATTTTTTTCCGTATTATCTATGCATGATGGATGTTTTTAATTTGAAATTTCTTCAAATTAAAAATTCCTTTTTCTTTAAATCAAGTTATTTTTTGCTTATGAGTCGCGATATATCAACTCCAAAAGCCACTCACGGTTAAAATTTAATTAGGTGGATGGATTATCAAATGCACGACATAATCACGTTGACAATCCGGTTTCCATCAGATCATCAAAGTTAAGCAACATTGAGCCTGGTTATTATTAAAATGGGTGACCAATTTGGGAATTCCAGGCGGTGTATGTAGGAGGACGTTCACACCTCTTTGCAAGAGTTGCAAAAACCTAACATCATCATCTCTCCTAACGGGGATATACATGCAGCTGGGGACCGCTTATGAATTCCATACTCCCACAAAACTTCCTCCTTTGGAGGAAGCCAGTTAAACCCGAATAGGGTTAGTGTCGACCGGCACACATTATCAAATCTTTTCACCAACTTCTCTGTTGATTTTTTGTTTTTTTTGTAATTGTTAATTTTCTGTAATTGTCATGTTTAATTGTAAGTTAATAAATCTGTTGTTAGCTTTGTTGGGTAAATAAATGAGTTCATTGAAATAATTGATTTAAAACTGCAGTGAATGTTTTGATATCAGTATCCCATTTATACTACTTTCCTGGATGTATTGACAGGCATAACTTCGGTTGAATTGAAGGAGCTATAAATAATTCACATTAGACGGAATGGGTCACAACAGGAATAAAGTTGAGAAACCTTCATAACTGACGTGGTATTTAAAACGAGGCCTATGTTACCTTGCTTTCGGTGGCGTGTAGAGATAGGGGATGGCGAGATCCAAATTTCTTCTGTCATTCCGTCTTCAAAAATATTTAAAAATTGGCTT
>NC_136483.1:49741631-49829131 GCF_053919585.1 Euprymna scolopes
CATACAGTGGTCCATTAACAGAGTACTGTCTAGAAAGTTGTGGCCTCATGAAAGCCCACCAGAGCAGCAAGGTCCCTTTTCATGTGCGACATGGCACTACAACTATTCCAATATTATACAACTGATGATAGAGCAGCCACTCTAAACACTACCAAAGAATTAGGGCACCTGTACTGTCAGTCGAAAACAACAGTCAGACAAACTGTCAATCAGGTACCCTCAACTTCCAATACCAACCAAGTGAGCGCAAGTGGCATACAAGTAAGCCCAATTTTCTCAATAGGGAATACAGGAACGGCATTTAATGTCCTAATCAGGAAACAAGGCAAACCACAGGGTGGCTCTGGTGAGTCCCTGGTATTGTACCTCTGCACCTGGTTAATAGACAAAAAAGGAGTGTAAAAGCCGGTGATAGGCAGACCCTATCTACTCCTTAAGCAATTTAGGTGTGCAAACTGGGAATTTGTTCGAGTCACCAACTCTAGGAAGGTTGTCAACCATGACCGAGGAGGCCTCCCTCCACCAGTTTTAATATCAGAGTTTTCCTTCCCTTAGATGGATGACCTGACATGATCTACGTGTCCATCACACCGAGAGAGGTAACCATGCACCTGGTTTCTACACCAGGTATTTCTGTGTGTAATGAAAATATTGAGTATCTTACTTTAAAGTTTTTCTCTATTCTAAATAAATAAGCGTAGGATTGGAGATAGATTTTCCTCTAACATTAAGAAGAAATTGTGTATCTATTAAGTATTGTGAGAGAACCAATCTGTTTTAGTAATTCATTTATTTTAAAACAAATGAATAGGATAGAAACGAAAGAAATAGTGAGATTAGATTTGCATATAGAGATTATATACAACATTGATAGATAGATGCATTTAATGACGTTCTTCAAGCGACCCATGTTGGTCTAGCTAAAAGACCAGTGTCTTCACGTGGAATGAATTGGGGATGCAAAGATTAGCATCTATTTGAGAGCAGCCAAATGTGTGCTTTGAACAGTCGGCTGATAATTTTAATACTTCCTTCTGTTTTAATTGGAATGTTATAATTTTCGATTTTCTGTATTTATATTTTAAAACATACAAACTCATTTTTTAAAAGTGTTGAATGCTAGAAACTAGATGCATATTTCCAATTTCTCTATTGTATCTATATATTGCTTACTAAAACAAGATGACACGTGAGATGGAAATCTGGGAAAATAGCTTCAAGCGAGTAGATAGCACGGAATATAATAATCCATTCAGCGTGGCCGTAGCCGAGATTGAACTCACTATACAAGTTTGTAGTGTAATTCAAATCTTGTCGGTAGCTGAATACTTGGTGCTTCGCCAGGGCTATCAAAGGTATTTTTTATTGTGACGCCATCACTAGATGGGGTGCCTACCATGGCTTAAGAGAGTCCCATCTACACGACCGTGCCAGTTTACGACCCTGGTATTTTACCTTGTGGTACATACAGCGCTTTGCCTTCCCAAATGGTCACCAATCTGGTACTGGCCAGGCTCAACGTTGCTTAACTTCGGTGATCTGATGGGAATCGGTGTGACAATGTGATTATGCCGTAATTCATATATGAAAATAGAATAAAATAATAAAATAAAATAGATTACAAATAATTTTTTGGTAATATTAATTTTAAAAAAGGATTTAGGCATGGTTAAAAATTGTCACTAGATTTGTAGTATAAGAATAGGGGAAAAAAAACAATGTCCATATTAAAACATACTTATTACAAAGATCGCATGCAACTAATTTGGAAGATATGCAATCACATTCGAAGAATTTTTACGATAAATATTTAGATTGTGTTTTGTTTCCATTTTCTTATATCCTTGCTCATTCATTTTTTTTTTTTTCTTGTAACCGCTCATCATTTTATCGTTTGGAAACGTTTTTAGCATTTTTACTTTTAATCCTAATTTCTGTTTTATTGTTGTTCGTTTTTGCCCCTTTCAATTCTATTTTCATTGTCCCCCACGCTTCCGCAGCTTTTCATTTCCTACTTTCGCTTTCACTTTCCCCTAGTTTTTTTTCTTCCTATCCTACACTTGACCCAAATCAACCTGACCCATCAGGCTAACACACCCAATTCTATCCTCCCTCCTTCTAACTCCAACCCTCATTATTTCCATCTTGACCTTACCATTGATAGAAAGCTACACCGTCCTCTATCTACCACCACCCACCCTCAGTTTCCTTATCTTTCCACTTTATCTTCATTTCTATCATTTTAGACACATGCTTTCTTGATTAACAGACCAGATCCAGACAATTCCTGACCAGCCTCTCGTCTTTGACTCTGAAAACCCCAAATCACATGACACCATTACTGTTCACATTTTTCCAACTCTTTTTTTTTTGTTGCTTTTTTACTCTTTTCAGCACCAAAGCTAATCTACTGCCAACATATTATTTAAGCAGAGAACACTAACCTCTCATCCCACCGTTGCCTCGAACCACTCAGATTACCATAATTTCCATCGCTAACACTCACAGTAACAAGCTCGGCTACCATAAGTGCAAATAGATTTCACACATTCAAAGATCATGTGCAAGACGAATGGTAACTCAATTAATCATTGAAGATAAGTAATTAGGTGACTCTTCATGGTCAAATCCGAAAGTGTGTTAGAAGAATTACCCAGAAGAAAAAAGGATTAAGAAAAAGTGGGTAGAAAGATAAAAGCAATAAATATATGAAACGTAAATGAATTAAAGAAGTAAGAATAGATGGAGTGAAGGATTTCCATGCAAAATAAATGTGAATTAATAAAAAGAAATAAAAATAGAAAGCGTGGAGAAAGAATACATGAAATGAAGGATTTATATATACATTTTTTAATTGCATTTTCATCTCCAAAAAAGGCATGGTGCCACTATGATGTAGGGGCTACTATCTTAGACACAATTGCAGGGATACTATATAGGGAGTTGAGCAGCCAGATGTCTGTTTACATTACACTTGAATTTTTGCATGTCAGTACAGTCAGAGAAGCAGAAATCCGGAAGGGAATTCCAAAGTCTAGCAGTTCTGGGAAATAAACTGTTAGAGTAGAAGGCTTTTGGTATCTGGGGATATCTACTGTGTAGGGGTGGGATTTTGCTGCTTGTCAGGTTTGTTGGGGGTATTTACTTCGAAGGGGTACAAAGGTATGGTTAAATTAAAATAAAGGGGTGAAGGATAATTGAATATAAGTGAAAGAAAGAATAACTAGTCAAGTTTTGTTTATAATATATAGACATAAAGTACTTTTTGTTGGCAAACTTAAAAATATCTGAACTTTTTTGAGTGTTGAAAACCTTAAAGTAACCAGTGCCACCGTTTCTGGCCATAGAATTAAAATTCGTCTGTGTGAAATTCGAAAGCGGTGAATTCGAAAGAAATTAGTAATGGGAATTAAAGTTTGTCGAAAAAGAACAACAATTTAGAATTTAGATTGGGGGATCATTAATTTAATGTTACGTGAAGACATTAATAATCACTTATTTCCAAACCACATAGTATATGAAAAACGGCAACGATTTTTATCAACATTCAAATCGGTCTTCAAAGCACAGATGAATCAAGAACTTATTTTCTTTTGATTTGGAATTTACTATGTTACAGTCAGCTGGGAAGCAGCCATGCGGTATTGTATTCCATAGACGGGTACTTCTAGGAAAGAAATATTCCTTGTGGAATTTTCTTTCAGTTTTAGGCATAGCAGTGTCAATATTGTTATATTGGCAAGAAACATTTTGTTTATTATTCTGGAAAAAAAAAAATGTCAGTCAGCTAAATATTAAAAAAAAATGTATGTCGATTCATTTATTTAAAATCGAAACAAACAATATTTTTTCTAAGAAATATATATTCTTTGTCTATTTATTATAAAAATAATTTTCATCTAAATATTCTTCAAACCAATTAAATATATTTCTTTAAAATTGTACTGTTTTAGTCAGAATAATTGCATTCTGGAACGATTCATTTTAAAATGTGTAATGTCTGAATTGTTTACTTTAACGACATTAGATTAACAACAAATAACCATTTTCACTGATATATATATATATATATATATATATATATATATATATATATATATATATGTTAATATGGATGAAAAATAAAAACATATGAACCTAAAATGCCTCGGTATATTATTATATAAATCAGCGCTCTGCCGCAGAGACGAGATATCTGTTGTAAAAAAAATTGTATTCCTGTCTGTGTGTTTGTTCACAAATTAATTAATATGTACAAAAGGTACACTGTTTCACAAATTAATTTACATACTGAAAACGGACGTTTACACACTTTCATTCCAGCATAATTTCTATATGTATTATTTTATTCAAAAGGAAACTACATTCAAAGAGTAACCTCATTATTTTCATATTACATTAAAGAAAATATATTTTCATAATTAGCTCCATGTTATTAATTGTTTGTTGCAATAGAATTGTCTTCATTGTTCTATTTAGAAATATTATTTAATTTATTTGAAATTATTAGCATACACCAGGTGACTTTAAAAACAGAAGCATGTTTTTTATTTAAGCTATCAGGGTTGTTTCTGATTGAAGCTATTTCCTCTTTACTTTTCATAGACAAAAATTGATGTATTTTATGTTTCCATAAATCCAACATGCGATCCACTTTCAGAAAAATCATAAGAAGTTAGGATATACAGTGTAGCTAAAATTATATGTGACTAAAACCTCCGCCTGCCAGTATTTTTCAACCTGGAAATGCCGGGTACCTACAGAGCTAGTATATATATATATATATATATATATATATATATATATATATATATAACTACTTAATTTACTCACATAAAATTAATATACGAAAGTATAGATTTATGCGTAAACTTTAAATATTTATTCAAAAGTGCTCAATACGTAGGTAGAGTTAGTTAGTAAGTTATAAAATGTATATGGCGATTAAGCTACACTGAATATCCCACGTTTCATCCACTCTAGGACTCTTCAGGCTTATGCGCATAAGCCTGAAGAGTCCTAGAGTGGATGAAATGCGGAATATTCAGTGTAGCTTAATCGCCATATACATTTTATAACTTACAATATATATATATACATATATATGTGTGTGTGTGTGTGTGTGCGTGTGTGTGTGTTTGTGTGTAATATAAATGAGATAAGCCACAGATTAACTAAAATTATATGTGACTAAAACCCCGCCTACCAATATTTTTCAACCTGGCAATGCCGGGTATCTACAGAGCTAGTATATATATATATATATATATATATATATATATATATATATATGTGTGTGTGTGTGTGTGTGTGTGTGTGTGTGTGTGTGTGTGTGTGTGTGTGTGTGTGTGTGTGTGTGTGTGTGTGTGTAATATAAATGAGGTAAGCCACAGATTAGAAATCAAGTGAATTTTCCTGTCAGATATTACTATGAGGTAATACTTTCAGGACGATCCTAGCCAAAAAGGTAAACTGGACTGCACAGGTTGTATGAAATCTTTTTTAAGCACCATTTAAATAACTTTGAATTACATTTTCTATATATGTGCTGAAAAACAAAATACTTGTTTATTCATAGCTGAACATTTTCCTAATTGGATTTCATTTCCTCTGATGATGTGAGCCATTATTGAAAATCCATGGATTAAGGAAATAAATATAATTTTTCTCCATATATTCCTTGTTTCAAGCAATAAATTCTTAACTTAAAAATATATTTGTATATATTTTAATCTGCAGAATTTTACTTTAATCATTAAATTTATATATATATATATATATATATATATATAAAGATATATATATATACATAAATATAAAGATATATATATATAAATAAAGATATATATATAAAGATATAAAGATATATATATATATATATATATATATATAGAGAGAGAGAGAGAGAGAGAGAGAGAGAGAGGGAGGGAGGGAGAGAGAGGGAGAGAGAGAGCATGAGCGAGACACAGGGACAGAGAAAGAGAGAAATTAAAGATGGCATAAAAATCACAAGGCACAATTGCAGCTACTCTTCCGATCTTTTGGGATTTAAGTAATCATGCCCATATTAATTTTGTTTTCTTTTAAAGTGAATCAGTTCTTTTTCTTCAGATGAGGCGGAAAAAAATTAAAAATCTACATAATAATTATATGAATGCTTCTGTGCTAGAAAACAGGTTTGGTGTCAAGAACTGATCATTTTAACATGCTGAAAAAAATAAACGGTAAGATGGGCAACATCTTGGGGTTTGGAATATAGACTTTTTGTATTTATTTGTATATGCTTTGTAGTTACACCGAGCGTCAGAAATAAAGTGATTATTATAGATAGATAGATAGATAGATAGATAGATAGATAGATAGATAGAAGGACATTGAGAGAGAGAGAGAGGGAGAGAGAGAGGGGTTGCTTTGACATACGTACGAATGCAAGCAGAGATACGAGGGGGATTTGTCTTATGTAAATTTAACAAGTGATAATCCGCTACGACATTGATGTTGCATACATCTCACTCTAAATGAATAATTATTAGAACTTTTAAGCAATTTATATTTTATGATTTGTTGGCTCTTCTCTCTGGGCCTCTAAAATACTCGTGCCCCAGGACACTGGTCATTCCGGATAACCCTCTCACCTCTTTCCAGGCTTTTACTACTACTCTAGTCATTTTTCTTTCATCAATATTCCCACTGCATGTTCGCCTGCGATATTTAGTCCCCCCTTTATCTGTCATTACTTCCTACACAACATCGATATTATTCACACATGATAAAACGATTATGCGCAGAAGTAGAAGGGTCCTGGTGTTAATAGACACTAGAATAAGCAATGACGTTTACGAGTTGGTTTCTGCTGTCAAAGTGAGATATGTACACCGAGGTCGCATGGCTTCTTCGAGAAGTGACACAAGAAAGGAGACGTGAAACTTGAAACTAAAACAAGAGAGACGAGAGATAAAAGAGAGGAAGAAACAGATCTACGGCCTTAACCCACTCTGCACTCCAGCTAATGCCCATCCACCTCTTACACCCAAACCTTCATTTTACGCCTTGTTGTTGCCATTGCTGACCAAATTAGACCTGATGAAGCACTAAATCACTCAACCTGATTAAAAACCAAGCTATACTTGTATTCAATCCCTTTTTCGAAACGCTTCAGATTTTGGATACTGCTGGCTACTCTTTCTTATACTACTGGATACTCTTTCTTGGGACCGTCTTCGTGTCATTCCACATTTGCTGTGTATGGCTTAAACCAATTCAACAAAGAACACATGTCACCCTTAGGGGCCGCTGAGATATTCTCAGGGGCCACAAAATCCAAGTTTGAAAAATGAGAACCACGAAGGACCACAGAATATTAACGATCCACAAAATAAATATGTTTCGATCTGTAATTAATACTTTATTACGAACTAAAAGATTAAATATGAAATTAATCTTATAACCATTTTTTGGCCTCATTTTTACATCTGATGCGCGCAAATTGGTTGTTATTCGGTTTTTGAATTTCTAAAAAATTAAAATTTTAAATTTTATTCCAAATTATGCTATGTTTTTTCACCGAATTGCCTTTTCCCACTGCATGTTCGCCTGCGATATTTAGGCCCCCTTTATCTGTCATTACTTCCTACACAACATCGATATTATTCACACACACACACACACATATATATATATATATATATATATATATATATATATATATATATATATATATTAGAAGTATTCAAGTGTGATAACCAATGAATTTAACAAGGTCATAGTGGTAAATAAAAGAGCAAAATATATTTTGATTAATATAAACAAATTTACACAATCGCGACACTGGACATGTTTCGGACAAATTGTCGGTTAAAACCAGAAGTCCTCGTCAGGTGACTTATTAAATCGTTGCTTTCCACAGAAGAAACCAGGTTTTGAAGACTGGTTTCTTCTGTGGAAAGCAACCATTTATTAAGTCGCCTGACGAGGACTTCTGGTTTTAACCGACAATTTGTGGGAAACATTAGCACATCCAGTGTCGTAACAATGTTAATTTGTTTATATTAATATGTGTGTGTGTGTGTGTCAAATTTGATGTAATCATTACATGTAATATCAATTCGCATTTTAAAAGACATTGAAAAGTTGAACGCTTTGCACCTGAGAATCTGTAGTTCATTTTCGCGCTAGAAAATTATTGCCTATTGATCTTGAAGCCATCACACCACTTTATCCATACAAATTTGAAGTAAGCTGCCTAAAGTTTAAACAAGAAGATTGTTTGGGGCTGGGATTTGATGACTTCATTTGAGAGTTAAACAAGAAAGACATGTAAAAATGTAGTCCTAAAAATTCCCTGCAGTTTAAATTTCTATTTACTTACCTCCCCATAAAAGTCTGATTTAGACACAATGTTGGTTTATAATGTGGGGAAAATTCATCTCCCAAAAAAAGGGTACTCTTGGTTAGGACAAAAAAATTTTTTTTACAGTCTAGAATGGTTTCTCCTTCAATGACTTAAGACAGAAAAGATGAAGTGTAGTGCGAGAACCGATACTACACTTTGTTCCTACTCAAAAAGCTTGCCTTTCTCTCTCTCTCTCTCTCCCTCTCTCTCTCTCTCTCTCTCTCTCTCTCTATTTCTCTCTGCCTGAGGCATCTAATTAACTTAATACAAAGAACTGCATATTTTGGTACAAATGACTTGCCTGTTTTAGCAGAGAAAAAATTCTCTACCTATATAAGTCTTTTATTCCTTCATCTCCTCATGTACGTTTTAACATCAACTTTTGGGAAAGAGAGACGATATACAATAAAATTTTAAAAATAAAAACCGGTCTAAGTTCTGTTCTCTCGGATTCTCTCTCCTCTGATCTCGAGCACGTGGTTCAGTGGGGAAGATGTGGCTGGTTACCTTTAATGCATCCAAAACCAAACTCCTATCCTTACATCATCAACGCTCTGATCCCCAGCTGGCATCAATTGTGATGGATGGCTCTCGTCTGGGTGAGGCCCCGTGTTTTGACAAGCTTCTGGGTTTGACCTTTACTCCTGATCTGAAATGGAACACGTACATCAAGTCTGTTGCCAAGGTCGCTGGAAAGACGGTGGGATCCTTCTACCGCTCCAGAAGATATCTCACTACTGATGCAATTCTCTATCTATATAAAAGCCAAGTACGTCCAAGGATGGAATACTGTTGCCATATCTGGGCAGGAGCTGCCAAAAACAGCCTATCATGCCTTGACAGAGTACAAAATAGACTTCGTGGTTTAGTGGGGGATGCCCTTTTCTCTACCCTGCAACCTCTCTCCCACAGAAGAGACGTGTCGAGCCTATCCTTGTTTTATCGTTATTTTCATGGCAGGTGCTCGTCTGAACTCCAATCCCTGGTCCTCCCTCGCCAATCTTTCACGAAAAACACCCGTCTAGCTGAATCCACTGTGAAAAATTTCCCCCACTCTATATCTGTTCCTAAATCAAAACGCAGATTCTATGAACAAAGCTTCTTTCTTAGAACTGCACGCCTGTGGAACTCTGTTCCGTCTGCCTGCTTCCCTCCGGACTACAACTTGGATGTCTTCAAGTCCAATGTTAACAAATTCCTAATGAACCGCCCCCCTAATTAAACACTTCATCAAATCTCCACACTAACGTAATGTACTTGCAATAACCCTTATCCCTGAGTGGCTTCCGGGCCTTGATAAGTGGTGATCACTGTGTAAAAAAAAAAAAAAAAAAAAATTAATCTATCAGTTATACAGACATTCTTTAGAAATTAAACCTTGAAACCAGCCCAAACATCACAATTAGCGAGATTGAAAGAATGCTGACTGTTTCAAAAAACTTACAAAGACTTTGGAAAAATTATGAATGTGTTTTAATTACATACTTGAAAACTGCACAGAACTTTCTGGACAAGCCAACACACTTAAAGGATAATTATATTTGCAAAGTGTTTTTTGTTATAAAAAATTTACTTTGATATGTTTGAAGGAAATTAAAGTTTGATAAATAATAAGACAAAAAAATAATCTGGTTTTCTTTTATCATTTATCTTAAATGTCTAATTCAAAAAGTATTTTCAGGGAAATAAACATTTGATATATATTTATACATATAAATTTTAACAAGAAATCTTTAGATGAAATATATTTCCACAGTGCTTAAATTTTGACAGTTTTGAAAAAAAAATTAATTCCATTTTCTTTGAGATGTCTTAAATTTCCGATAAAATTGATGGAGAAATGTTTATTTTTGTCTTTTTTTTCTGAAGTTCGATTTCTGGATAAAGACCGCGTTCTTCTTTTTCCTTTCCTTCATCAAATCAAAGATGGCTGACATTTCTGTCTTCCTTTCATTCTTAGGGATTTTGGTTCTCTTGTTCAGAAAAATGATTTGCATTTTTATTAGAATTAAATCTCTGTGTATAAATTCTTTCTTTTTTTTTTGTCAAACACTGAAAGATCAACTAACCCACATTCTGCAATAGAGGTCAGTCTGGGATTTCACAAAATTGCTAATTTATTATCTGCCTTGTGTATTAGTCCACTCAAGTTCTTCAGGGATAATTAACGTCAGATGGACGTGGTGAAGATTTTATTAGGATGCCGATATTTCATAGGAATCAAAATTATACTACTACTACTACTACTACTACTACTACTACTACTACTACTAATAATAATAATAATAATAATACGCCGTGGTTAAGAAGATAAATTGGAAATATAACTAGCCAGAAGAGGTTTAATAAGAAACAGGAGGAATTGAACAAAACAAAATAGCAGCAAAAGAAGTGAGACTGACACGATATAGATAAAAATCTGAACAGTGTAAGCAAAACAGGACACTTGAAAACAATGAAAGTCAATTCTACCCAAAATGTGAACAGAGGAGAAACAAAAACAGAACGACCAAACCTGACAGAAACAAAACTTTACTGGAGAAAGATATGGGAAGAACGACGGAATCACAATAGAAATATCGAATGGCTGAAAGATATGAAAGAAGAGTTACAACAAAACGAAGAAGGAACAGTGAATGAAATTAGCAAGGAAACTCTGAAGAAGACCGTAGGAAAAATGACGAATCGAAGATCAATAGGACACAACGGGAAATATGCATACTGGTTTAAAAAATTTACAACATTACGCACAAGGCTAACTGAAAACCTGAGAAAATGTATAGAGGAAACAAATGTGCCAGATTGGATAACAAAAGGTAAGACCACACTGATACAGGACACAAAGAAAGGAACCACCCCCAGCAATTATAGGCCGATCATGTACTTACCCAACATGTGGAAAATATAAACAGCACAACTAAGGGAACAAATCCACCACTACCTGAATAATCGTGAACCTCTTCCCGAAAAACAGAAAGGATGCTAAAAAGATAAAAGAGGGGCACATGATCTGTTATATATATAGACCAAAAAATCCTAAAGGAAGTTAAAAGAAGGAGAAAGATTCTCGCCATGGCGTGGATCGATTACAAAAAAGCATACGACAGGATCCCCAAACATGGATAATCGAATGTTTAAAAATGTATAAAATACCAAGCAGGATCATCAATATGATAGACAATGCAATGAAAACGTGGAGATTGGAACTGACAGCTGATGGACAGCACATAACAGAAATTAACATACAAAATCGCATCTTCCAGGGAGATTTACTATCACTATTACTGTTCATCATAACCATGATGCTCCTGAACAATATACTGAGAAAGTGCCAAGCCAGATACATGTTCTCTAACATGGAGGAAAAAAATGAACCACCTGATGTACATGGACGATCGTAACTTTTCACCAGAACCGAACATGAACTACAGACACTAATAAACACTATCAGAATCTTCAGCCAGAATATCCAAATGGAATTTGGTCTGGAAAAATGCGCACTACAAGTTATAAGAAATGGAAAATTGGAGACGACAGAAGGCATGAAACTATCCAATCAAATGGAGATGAGAGCACTAGGGGAACAAGACGTCTATAAATATCTGGGAGCTCTGGAAGCAGACAACGTCAAAGCAACAGAAATGAAAGAGAGAATTGGTCAGGAATACCTCAGGAGAACAAGAAAACTTCTAGAAACAAAATTATATAGCAGAAACCTAATAAAAAGTATAAATACATGGGCAGTATCATTAGTAAGATACTCAGGACGATTCATAGGGTGGACTAAAGAAGAACTGAAACACCTCGATCATAAGACCAGGAAACTCATGACCATGCACAATGCACTACACCCGAAGGATATGTTGACAGACTCTACTTGAAAAGGAAAGACGGCGAGAGAGGACTGGTATGTATAGAGGACTGTGTGAATGATACCAAAAAAGAACTAGAAAAATATATAATGCAAAACGCTGAAAGGATAATTATGGCAACGAGAGACATTGACCCCCCCCCAGAAAACAGAGACAAAGGATAAGACGAGAAAATAAAAATGAGAAGAGAAACAACTACACAGAAGATTCGTAAGTATGACAAAAGATGAGAATAACAAAAACACTTGGACATGGATGAGAAAAGGACATGTAAACAAGGAAACTGAATCTCTAATAACGGCAGCACAAGATAACTTGATAAGAACCAACCGCATCAAAGCAAAGATCGGCAAAACACAAGAAAACATGCAGACTCTGTGGACAAAGAGACGAAACGGTAAACCATATAGTAAGTGAATGTAGCAAACTAGCCCCAAAGGAATACAAGAATATGCACGATCAAGTGGGAAGAGCAGTACTCTGGGAATTGTGCAAATAACTACATGTTGAATGCACAGATAAATGATACAAACATAAGCCAGCAACAGTCACTGAAAACGAGAATCACAAAATTCTATGGGACATGAGCATACAAACGGATAAACCCATCCAAGCAAGAAGACCAAATGTCGTAATAATTAACAAGAAAGGAAAATCCTGCCAAATTGTAGACTTTGCTGTTCCAGCTGACTACAGGATAAATATCAAAGAAAATAAGAAACAGAAAAAAAATACACAAGCTAGCCAGAGAACTGAAAGGGATACGGATGATATAAAAAGGAAGATAGTACCTATAATAGTAGGAGCAGTAGGAACAATTCCGAAAAACTTTGAAAAAATAATGGGAGAAATTGGAATCAGAGGAATGACTGGAAAAATACAACGAATAATAATAATAAAAACAGCTGAAATGTTAAGGAAACCCCTTGAATGCAGGAACTAATACACATGAGTCACAGACAAACTGCTGCAAAGACAAAACATGAAGAAGCGTTACATGGAACCAAGAACATTGAAGATACATATCTATAAGTTTTCTATCTCCTCCCCCATCCCCTCCCATTACCCAATACCCGCCCTCCCCCCACAAAAAATGATGCTAAATAGCCGAGAAGGGTCGAGGAGGATGGAAAAACCGAGGGGAGAGCACTTATCAGACTTCCGCTGGACAAGTGCGAAGAGAACTGGGACCTTGGGGAGGCTTATTGCCACTAAAATTCCAGTGGAGACAGATGGCCGCTGCTAGTGAGAAATCGATGGTAAGCGACTGTTGCGATAACGCAAATCTATTTGCAAATGTTATCAAAAGAGGTGGAGAACACTGGAAAACTGGGGAGACTTGTTATCATTCAGCTTCCAGAGAACACCGCAGGCTGTTTTCAAGGAGAGATCCTTTATGACCTGTGTGAAAGCTCTTTGTGAGCCAATGATAAATCAATATAATAATTGCTTTGTCTCTCGCCATTCCTAAGAATGTGTAAGAACACAATACAATGTTATTAAAATATAAAAAATATATACATGTATTTAAATCTGCATGGCTCGTTCCACGGTTATAATTTGCTTCAGTTTGTGTTTATTCGTTATGTCTCTGCATTGCATATATTGTCTTTATATACACAGACAACAATGCTTCAAGCAAACTACATAAACATCAATGTTTGGTACTTTTTAGATCAGGAAAGTAGTAGTATATAGATATTAGACGCAATATATAGTAATTATTTAAAAAGTTAAAAGAAAAAAAAATCGCCTGCCACCACTGAGAATCGAAACCAAAATGTTCAACTTACGATGTATTTTTGCCGCTGCCGCCAATGACTGGGCTATGACGACATATTTACTGCAAGGCTGAAAATTACGACATGAACCAATAGCTACAACGTTCTGAGTTCGTAATGCCGGCGTTTGACCTTCACCTGGCAAATTTCATTTTTTAAAATTTTCACACTTTTGCACTTTCAGGGCTAAAACTCAAATATAAAGTTTCGGATGGATTCAAACACCTTATATATGAAGTTTCATGTCTGTAGATCAAAAACTCTAGGAGGAGTTTGGTAGGCAAAATTTTTTAAATAAAAATATATACACATACATAAATATATATGGAAACAATTTTGTGTTTACTATAAACTTTTTACGCAAATATAACGCAAGTATAAATCATGTAGAACAACTGCATGACTATAATTACATGTAATAGTTCACTAAAGATGATTATCCCATAAGAAAACCGAAAAAACTAATAGAGAATTAATTAAAGTGAATTTTTAAAAGAATATGCATTTAGCTAGATCTTTTGCTAGTGAATGCAATTTCACGACCCATATATAAGAAAATTGTATTTTCTTTTTAAATGAATAGAGAAAAAGATTTTAATATGAATATCAATACACACGCGAAAAACACGAATTTATAGGAGTATAGATAGATAGATAGATAGATATAGATAGATAGATTAAACAAAAATATATACGTATACATAAATATATATGGAAACAATTTTGTGTTTACTGTAAACTTTTTACGCAAATATTATGCAAGTATAAATCATGTAGAATATCTGCATGAATATAATTACACGTAATAGTTGACTAAAGATGATCATCCCAAAAGAAAACCGAAAAAACTAATAGGGAATTAATTAAAATGAATGTTTAAAAGAATATGCAAATTAGCTAGATCTTTTGCTAGTGAATGCAACTCCACAAGCCATATATAAGAAAATTGTATTTTCTTTCTAAATAAATGAAAAAAAGGATTTTTAGTCGGGTGCAAGCGACTCTATAAGTCACTCTGTCGGTTGGTCTGTCTGTAACACTTTTGTGATTGGCCTTTTTGGTTAAGATCTGTTGTTAATACAATGTTAATGGTCAATGTAGGGGCAACCCTTCATACCAATTGTCACTATCCAGCTCCCCTACTCCCCGGGGAGTTGCTCCCCATTTCCCCATCACTCCCCACATTAAAAATCGGCCTTGTGCCTAATTTGCTCGGTGGGGGAGCAAATAAATACCAACCCCACATATAAGACCTTGGTCAATGTAGGGCTAACCCTTCATACCAATTGTCACTATCCAGCTCCCCTACTCCCCGGGGAGTTGGTCCACATTTCCCCTTCACTCCTCACATTAAAAATCGGCCTCGTGCCTAATTTGCTTGGTGGGAGAGCAAATAAATACAGATTTTCTTGGCCTTTTGGACAAGATTAAAGTGTAGTATCTGTTCTTACTACATGCTGTACTTATGTTTGTAACTTTTCCTTCCATGCTAAGGCATTTTAAGTCGCATGCAAGTCACTCCATCGGTCGGTCTGTAACACATTTACATTTTAATTTTTTTTAAGCAAGGGGTAAGGAGTAACATTGTCATTGGTCTTAATATAAATTCAGTATGGGTACCCTGGTAATATTCTGGTTAGCGTCCCCCGGGTACTTTTAGTGCTAGAAAACACACCTTTTTGGGACTCCCATGTAGCATCAATTTTTAAAACTATATTTTACAGAGGGGAATCCTGCATGCGCAGCTCGTTTTTTAAGCAAGGGACATGGAGTAACATTTTGGTCCCCCGATATATCAGAGAGGGATCTATGTTTTTGGTGGGTTTGTCTGTCCGTTAGTCCGGGCGATTGACGGATAACTGTCCATTAGTTTTTACTGAAATTTTGTCACAAATTATATTTCAATATATAGATGTGCATAGTAAAAATATTTTTTGTGCAGAAATTCCCATTTCGCCTACAGGGGCTCAAAAGAGGTCAAAAATGCCTCAAAATGGCCAAAAATTACACTTTTTGTCCCATAACATTTGATCCATCCATTAGATTTTTCTGAAACTTGCCCAAAATGTGGAGGGCATTGTTCTTAATATAAATTCAGTATGGATGACCCTGGAAAAAGTCTGGTTTGCATCCCCCGGGGACTTTTAGTGCTGAAAACGCCCTTTCTTCTGGTGCCCTTTTCATATTTCTTCTTCTTCTTTTTTTTTTTACATTTTCACCCCAAACAAGGTACATTGCCACTTTATTGTAGGGGGCTACTATCAGGGACATGAGCATCAGGGGGACTGTGTAGGGAGTTGGGCAGCAAGATGTCGGTTCACCTTGCACTTGAACTTCTGCATGTCAGTACAGTTGGGGAAGCAGGGAATTCCAAAGTCTAGCTGTCCTGGGGAAGAAACTACTGGAGTATAAGGCTCTCTTACATCTAGGGATCTCTACTGTGAAGGGGTGGGATTTAGCTGTTTGTCTGGTTTGTCGGGGGTATTTACGTCGAGGGGGTACAAGTGCTTGCAGTTCGTCAGAGCATTCACCGTTAAAGTACTTGTAGAAAAGGCAGAGGGATGCAACATTTCGTCGATGGGACAGGGGCTGAAGTTTAGATGACAGTTCAGTATCAGATTGGCGACTCTCTTTTGAACCTTGTCTAGGAGCGAGAGAGTAGTGGTAGATGCACCAGCCCAAATATAACAACAATACTCCATACATGGGCGAATGGTGGCCTTATAGAGGTATAGGATACTTTCGGGCGTTAGTATCTTTCTAGCACGGTAGAGAGAACCTACCTTCTTTGCAGCAGTCCTGGCCATACTCTCGATGTAATTGCTCCAACTCATGTTTCCTGAGAGCATTAGGCCGAGGAGTTTAAAGGATATACTTTTCAGATAAAGTGTCGTTGGTCATTGCTATTGGTGGTAGAGAAGGTTTCTTGTAATTATTGAAGGAAACGAGTTCAGTCTTGGCGGCAATGAATGTGATCATTCATTTATGTCCCCATTCCATTACAGATTGGAGGTCATCCTCTAGTGCTTCTCAACAAAAACTTTATATGTCTATATAGTGGTTTCCCATGTTGCTGAATGTAAATATACATGTGTTAAGGTGTGAAACTGCACTGTTTGTCCATTGTCACTGGTATTTGGCATTCAAAATGGCTAATCAGGGGTCAAAAATGTACCAAAATTGCAAAAAATGACACTTTTTGCTCCATAAATTTTGACCTATCCATTACATTTTTCTGAAACTTGTCCAAAATGCGCAGGGCATTGTTCTTAATATAAATTCAGCAAAATTCTGCTTTGCATCCCCCGGGGACTTTTACTGCTAAAAATGCCCTTTTTTCATATTTCTCAATAAAAAAAACGATATGTATATCTATATAGTGCTCTCCCATGGTGCTGAATTCAAATATACATGTGTTACCGTGTGAAACTGCATAGTTTGTCCATGGTCACTGGTATTCAGCATTCCAAGGGGCTCATAACGAGTCAAAAATGTACCAAAATTGCAAATAATGACACTTTTTGTCCCATAAATTTTTACTTATCCATTAGACTTTTCTAAAATTTGTCCAAAATGTAACTATTCCTTGGCCACATGGCTAAGATCAAAGTGTAGTATCTGTTCGTAACTGATGCTGCACTTGTTTGTAACTAATAAGTAAATGTGTTACGGACCGACGGACGGAGATTAGTTTTTTTTAATGCATACCACAGAATAGTTTTTTTAGTCGTGTGCAAGCAACTCTATAAGTCACTCAGTCGGTCGGTCCGTAACACATGTACTCTTTATTTCTTTTTATGTTTATTATACCACTATTTATTGGTTTTTGGGGTTCCTGAATACGAAAATAATGTTTCGAATTCCCTAAATCAAATAATTTTTGTGATATAAAGTGGGGGATCACTTTTCTCTATTAATTTAATGTAAAATGATCACCCACTTTACAACCAGTCAGTCTCAAAGATCATTCAAGTTGTTTTTGAAGGATTCCAGTTATTTTTTAAGCATTCAAGTCATTCTTAAGGTCATTCAATTCATCCTTAATTTCATTAAAGTCATTCTAAGTCATTTACTTTTTTATTTATTCAAGTCATTTCAGCCCATTTTTCGGTCATTTTAGTTTATCTTTAAGAATTTCATGTCAATCCTACATTCACGCATTCATTCAATACACAAGAGCAGGCGACTAATGGCTATCGGCCTTGTTAATATGAATATCAATACACACAAAAGAAAAACGAACTTATAGGAGTATAGATTAAACTTTGTCAGTGTGACTGTGTATATATGTGTCTGTGAGTTCGTTCCCTATGAACTCGAAAACAGCTGGGTTGATTTTAATGAAATTTCAAACAAAAGTAATTTTATGTACCTTGCAGTGTTGTTAGATAAGTTTTGTAATCGATAATCGAAATAATCTGATGAAAGAAGAAACAGGCCATTTCGAACAAAGTTAACACCTTACACAGGCTAACATCACAAGTGCATTTAAGAAGTTTTATTACCACACAAGCTGAAAGGCCCAACATATAAAACCAACAGTATTTTTTTATATCACAGAGACACGTTCGAAATGAATGTTTTTGTTTAAAGCATAATTTCATAATTTTCATTTTAAACTTTAATTCAAGACATTATCACCGCACAACCAGTAAGGCCAGGCATATAAAAATCAATAGTAGGTTCTTTGAAAACAAGGGAGTCTTCGAAATGAATCTGTTTAGAGCACAATGGAAGCATGATACTTTTGCATTTTGAACTTTAATGTAAGCTATTATATATAAAGTAATTTTATAAAACATTTTATATCAACAGTAGGTTCTCTACAGTGCAATGTAAACTACAGCATATTGTGAACTTAGTCATTGTGAGAGGCATGTGAAGCTTTCTCTAGATGCATCGTGATGGGTCCCTATATATATATATATATATATATATATATATATATATATATATATATATATATATATATATATATATATATATCAAACAAATACCACCCTATGGAGTCATGGGTGACTTTATGACTGACGTTGAATTTTATGATCAGTAATTAACATCTTCTTCAGTGCAGATTGTGTCTGCATGTTTTAAAAATTGTTAATATTTATTTAAAAATATTATCACGATAAAACCTTTTTAAAAATGACAGGGTTGTAAAAAGGGAATTAAGAAAAAGCAGTCAGCAAGCACGTTGCAATATTCCATGTATTAGTCGTTATGTACTCTCTTACTGTTTACTCTTTATGCACAGTGATTTTGGCATTTGTAGATATTTAATTTCCCTCAATTTTCATGTTAATTGTTATTGGCCTAGAGAAGTAACTTTCATATTTTTGTCCAGAGTTTCCAGATGAGACTTTCTAAAGCTAAATCTCGCGAATTTGGCTTTTTTTTTTAAATAGTCTGGCCTTCAAAAATTGTATTTGGCCTTTTTCAAAACGTAACATACCGACTAACTAATGATGGATCAAGCAGAATGTATATAATATTGAAATAAAAATACAAACATATTTTTTTAATCTGCGTTTTCCTTCTTAATTATTAGTTCCGTTATTGTAATCAATTATAATTACAGCCACCCTGAAATGTTCCCACATTCTAAATAAATGATAAAATTAAAAATAACTTTTTTTTAGACTCCGTGTAAAAGTTTTAAATATTCTCAACTCAGTTGTCATATTTTATGCATCGTCATAATCGCTTTATTATCTTTTACCCACAGAAAATATTTTTCGTTCCCTTTTCTCTTAACTCTACTTTTTTTTCACTCTTTATTATAAATGAATAACATCTGATAAATTATAATCTATTAATTTAGAAGTACTTATTTCGCACTAACCCACCATAGAATTTGCACAATTCTCTTCTTATAAGATATTTACAAATTTAAAACCTTTTTTTTTTTTTCTTTTTCTCTGGTCAACAGTGTGCTGCTCAAACCATTGAGTTGCTAGAGGGATGAACCCATTAAATGGATAAATTGCAAATAATTACTGAAAATTGCATTTCCTCTGAATATTATTTTTGTTCTATTAGATTTTTGGTTTTTGTTTTCCCTCTCTGTCTCCGGACATGTTAAGGGCTTCCCTTCCTCTTTAAGTGAGTCCTCCTGCCTTTTCAGTGGCTGGGTCACAATGGCTTGAATTGTGCAAGAGTTGACATGGCTGAGTTTTTTTTTTTTTTTTTTTTCCTTCTCATTCTTTGGAATAAAGAGGTAAAGGGCTGTATGAAATACAATGACAGAATCGTAATCGTATTGGAGCTAAATGGCCGAAACTGTATGTTACAATGTTCTTTTGAGGACAATATTAATGCTACCCTCACACGACGTCGGGGGAGGGGTGTGAGTAAAAGAAGAAGCTATTTTCGATAAATACTGTGTGTCTGAGGACATTTGGTGGGGATGGAGGGGGGTCTCTTGTAATAAGTTGTCTATGAAACTGAATGCTTGAGGCATTGAAGATAAAATATATGAGAGGGGAAGTGTTGTTGAGTTTAGGCCAAGCAGACAGCAGGAGGTCCAGTATTCAACGAAGTTAACTCTTTTATAATATCTTCTCCTCACTGCACCATCACCAGGGAAGGCGGCGGGGGGGGGGTAATTTTTGAAGTGCGTCTGCCTGTGTAAGAGAGTAGGGGTGGGGACGTGCTGCTTTCTATTTTCCTTTGGAGAAACTCAAATTAAATGCACAAAAACAATCAGAATTGGATTGTAAAAAAAAGAAAGAAAGAATAGAGAATGGATTAATGTAAAAAAAAAATTATAAAAAGATTTTAAAAAAACATTCAAATAGGGTCCAAAGAAAACAAAAATACTGGGGACATAAATATTGTAAGAAAATAAAAACTTGAATTATACAAAGAGAAGGTGGTCATGATAAACTGCATTTATAACATTGACAGGAAGACTTAAATTAAATACAGATTCATTATTCCAACATAAAAGCCTCACCACAACCACCACCACAAAAAAAAATTAACTATTCAGTTTTCCTACTGAACTTATGAAGAATATGACCACAATATCATCAAAGAGCGGAAAACTGATATTTGTGAGTTTTCTAATCAAATTTATGTATAAAAATTACCAAATTCATGTGGTTAAAATCTAACCGAATATTTTTTTAAACTTGTAAGAAAAAAGGCTTGTTTGAAATCATGACAAAGACAATTCGGTTCAATTGTAGTATGGAGATTGGTGGAATATTTCTCCTGTTTTGTTTCGTTTACATTTACATCGATATAATAAAGATGAACGTTTTGTGTGAGATTAGAAACTGATGTGCGAGATGAACGAGCATAATATGCTTCCCTTTTTCTTTCTTTGTCGTTTGGGTTACTCTTTCCTTTATTCCTTTTGACTTCTTTCATGGCATTTTTACGGTCGGATATTTGAGATACAATTCGGATGAATGCGAAAAAGAAAATCACCTTAATTGCTACCATTTTTCTTCCTTCGCTTCATTGGAATTCGCTTTCTTTGTCTCCCAAAAGCAAGAAGTTTTCACAGGAACATGTGAACTCAAAATATATTCCAAACTACAAAAATCGTTTCAAATTCCAAAAGTAACGACCCGGGACGAAATTAAACAAGCTGATAAAACAATTGCTTAGTGAACAGAAATGCAGAGTTTTTTTTTGGGGGGGGGATACTTGTAATGCCACTTCACGTGTTTTGATCTCCATACCACCAATGTTGATAAAAAAAATTCTTTTGAATCTGCTGCTATATGTCCAGTGAACCCAGCCACTTAGAAAGTAAACTCACGTACATGATTATGATTCATAATTTTCAATTTGTTTCTCAAACTAAGATAATTTTAAAAATATAAATACTTTTTAAAAGTCTATTATGTTGCCTTTATATTTTAAACAAAAATAAATCGATATTTTGACAAAGTTCGATAGCGGTTGGTCAAACAATGTGGAAGCCAAACTGAACACAAACAAACAAACAAGCAAACATAATGACAAATTTGACCGATACCATAACCTCTTTGGCAGAAGTAATAACACACATGACATTAAGTAAAATACGTTAAAAAAGCCATAGCAGACAAAGGCATTTAATTTACTAATAGTTTGTCTTTGACAAATTATAAAGACAGTAAATGACACAAGTAATGTAGAAGATTAAATATAAAATTAAATACATTTATGTACAAGGGAATTTTAAATATTAACAAAGAATTGTTATTTACTTATAAAATTTTGGAACATTTTCGCCATTTTTGTCGGTCAGTTTGTTGCATTGATTATGAAAGTTCATGAAAAACCCCCTGTAAAACTAATATAGTAAATCTTTTAGAAAAGCAGAAGAGTCATTGAATAAAATACTAACAGTGACAAAAGTTCTTTTCAGTTAATACCGGGGGGAAGGGGAAAATATATATATATGGTATGAAAATATATCGTCATGTCTGATGATCGAGTCCCTTTCGGGATGAAACGTTTATGCCTCTATGTAGCTTAATTTATATGAATTTATATTTTCACACTATTACTAAGCCTTACTCACATATTAAGCATTGTGGAAAAAAAAATACTGAAAATCTATACACAATATATTATATCACCTTATATTGTATAATATTCATATCATATGTTAAACATAAGCAAAAGTAATAACACATTAACTCAGAATGAGTGCTTTATGCTAAATCGATGGTTGATTGGTTGGTTGTTTTTGTTTTACGGCATATCAACCCTTTTCGGGTTATTTAATGCCGAATCCAAAGATTTTGAAGAAAATTTTTAATAGAATACATTTGTTGTTTTCAAGTCGGTTTCTATTTAACCCATAGTTGGAACCCTAACAGGTACTACCACTCCGGGTCAGAGTGGACCTGGGAGCAATGGTAATTAAAGGGTGGCTCCACACTCCCCAAAGCCCGCAAGCTAGGGCCTCACCACTGGATATAATTTAAGGTCATATCCAGGACCTCGATGGTTGAATTTGGCTGAATTTGTGCTCATTCTTGTATTAAAGATTAATCCCTATTAATCCTTATCTGTGCATTGAATCGATATCATAATACATAGTTTGCTGTACCTTATCATCACAAAGGTCTTACAATATTTCATCCAGATCAGCCCAATAGTTTCATATGAGAGTAAATGTGTATTGTGGTGACTAATCTCTTTTAATTACTATTAATCCCTTACTGCACTGAACAGATACTGTAATAGTTTCATTTTTTTCAAAGGGGTCACCACATATCAAGGCCCGGAGGCCACTTGAGGATAAGGGTTATTGTGTGTATTGTAGTCATTGGGAAAATTGCGTAATAATCCTTTGTAGAAGCAGTTTTGTATAATTAGATCATTTATGAGGACAGCTGAACAAGAAATTGTTTACGTTGGACACTATAATGATATTGTAATCAGCTGGAAAGCAGAACAGCGGAACAGAGTTCCACAGCTGGGCAGTTATAGGGAAGAAACTTCTTTGTTCATGGAATCCATGTTAAGGTTTAGGCAACGATAGAAAGTGGGGAAATTTATTGATAGTAATTTTGGCTAGTGTTTTGTGAGAAGGATTGGCGAAGGGGGAACATAGATTGGAGCTCAGTCGAACACTTGCCATGAAAATAATGATAGTGCAAGGACAGTCTCGCAACGTCTTTTCTGTGTGAAAGAGGCTGCTGAATAGAGAAAAGGGCATTACCTACTAGATTACGAAGTCTGTTTTGAACTCTGTCAAGGCAGGATAGGTGCTTCGAGCAGCTCCTGTCCAGATGTGGCAAGAGTATTCAATCCTTGGCTCTTATAGTTCGCTGCACCTTAAAGGTCCATACAAAGTTTTAGCCAAACTCGCCCAGTAGTTTCTGAGACAAAGTGAAACAACATGCAAACAGACAAACTTAGAGAAATATGATATAAATATGCCTGAAATGCTGTAATGTATCTATAGATAGATGGACAGATAGATAGAGGGAAAGAGGAGGTGTAGAAGTTATAAAATAATGATAAGATACAAATTGAACAGATGACACTGCTGATTCCTGAGAAAAATTCAAAGTTTATGATGATAATGAAAATTTAATTAAATCAATTATTTTTTTTTTAATTGTTGAAGCCCTAGAATAATTAATAAAAATGAATCAGCCGAAAATAAACGAGAAAAGACAGACAATCAGAAAGTCCAAGAAATTCACATTAGTCAGGAAAAAAAGACGCCATAAAAAAGGAGGGAAAAATTACCTAAAATCAAAAAGGTAATAATGTGTAAAAAAAAAAAAATCCGTATAAGGATTTATATCTCATTGCGGAAAGTGGGAGAAGGGCTGTGTGGGTCGGGAATAATCTGCAATTAATTGACAAATGAATTAGACGCCCTCCCCCTCCGGTGTGTTCCGTTTACACCACCTATTTAACGAACCTGATCTTTTTTTTTTGTCGCTAATTTGCAGTTCTGAGTTCGACATAACGAGGAGGTCTTTCTTCATTCAGATGACACCATGACCCATATCTTCTTTCATGTGATCAGTCAAGCTTGTTTTCCCCATTTATTTTTATTTGGAAAAAAAAAAAAAATTGTACTCTATTTTTGACCGTTTCCCTTTTCTTCAAATTTTTTGTCAATTTCATTTTTATTTTCTTACTTCCGTTCTAAAAATATTTATACTTTGTCTCTGTTATATTTATCTATTATTATTCATAGTAATATATCTCTACATCTATAAAAGTGTGTGTGTGTGTGTGTGTGTGTGTGTGTGTGTGTGTGTGTGTGTGTGTGTGTGATGACACTTCTCAACCTACATACTCAACGAATTTTTTATCTACAGACTTGAAATTTTGAATATAGAGTATTCGGACATGTGGTACATTTATTAATCGGTTTCCATCCGGAAAAATAGACTACTAAGGGGTTAAAAATTGAAAAATTTGTACGCGTGAGGCCACTGGTTTTTTATCTGTTTTCAACTGTTTCACGACGGCGGATATGACAGCTTCCTTATGTTAAATATGAGTTCGTTTGAAAACACTCTTTAAAAGTTTATCAACCTAGTGTAATGGTTATCGTACTTGATTCACTGTTTTTAGTTTCGATCTCATCTGAAGTATTTTATTTTACTTACATGCGCATCATGTCTTAGTTTCTTTCTGTACTTTTTTTTTTACTTCATTTTTTAAGGGATTTAACATTTTATTTATTATAAACAGAAATACCTACGGTATTTCTGTTTATAATAAATAAAAATCCTGCACTAATTAAAATATATTTATGCGTAGTTTGCGTTTTAATTATAAAATAATAATACATATAAGTTGGTTAGAATTAATTAAAATAATAATACTAAAAATTAACTAAAAGAAATTAATGTTGGTATTTAGTTTAGATGTAGTTTTTGAAATTCATTTTCATGAGTCCGATTGCTCCTATAATTAATAGAATGATGAAAATCTTCCTAAGATTTCAGTTTCTTTTCATGTCGTATATTGATAGGACTTTAGTATTCGTTATTTTTCCCTCCCAGTTCTGTTTAACCCAGCATCATTGACAAAACTATCTTCTACTAAGGTTGTTTCTTTCTCCCTCTTATCCCATATCACTATGTCAAGTTTAATAGCTTCGTTTTCTAGGTACGTAGTTGTAGGATTTGCATAGTCCTAGTCGGTGGTCTTTAATTTATTTCAAACTGTTTTTTTTTCTGCTAACTGTTCCCATAACTTGCTATTGCATTCAATATTCGACTTTACAAGTGGTCCAAAGGAGGTATTTACACACTCCACAGTGTCGCATTGTATATTAACCGTCCCCCAGAAGAACTTTACAGCTGGATTTCAGCTGGCTCACACTCTCTACTTCTGTGTGGCAGAACCTGCACGTGTTGTCATTGCTGAGACTACTCAATTTTTTAAAAGCATTGGTCATCAAACGTTGATCTTGGGTAGCCATTATAATCCTTTTCTGATCATAATGAAGCGATCATCATTTTAGCCTTTCTTATCTATATAGTCTTATATACGGCATAATCACATTGATACACCGGTTCCCTAAATGGGTGACCATTTGGGACTTTCAGGTGCTGTATGTGCTCTCTGCTTATCTCGGCATTGTTTCCAGTCGTCCTGGTCTTCTCCTTGCCACTGGACTCAAACAGTGCCGATTCAGGAGAGGTGTGATTGAGAGATTGTGCAACCGTTGCCTGACAATTACACACGCTACTGCCCTTAAGGGGTATCCTTTGTGTTTCAAGACTGAACGGAAGCATGGGGGAGTCTTGAGTGAATTCATCCAGGAAATACTTGGCACGCTGTTGGTTGGTTCATTCTTCCAGTTTTTTTTATAATGGACGGTCTTGCTGTACGAGGTGCCTTAAATAAGTTTGCAGAATTTTTTGTACAATCATTTAAAATGATTGAAGACTCTTGGAAATTCAGTATGCCATTGCTATACATCTTAAGATATGACTGAACAATTTTTATGACTTCAAATTCAAATGAACAGCTAGAGCAGAAATTGGAATACACTCTACTAATGTCTGATTGTCACAGCTGGTGAATTTCCAAAAATGTTATCTGGACGTGAGGGCATTTTAGAAGAAAGATATGCAATAAAATTCTATTTTAAACTTGGAAAAAATATCACAGAAACGTATGGAATGCTTCAGATTGCTTTTGAACCATCTTGAATGAATTGAGCATCAGAGTTGATTGGCCAAATAAAGAATTTCATAGATAAGAACCGTTGTGTGTCTATAGAGACAATAAGTGCACAGTTTGATGTCAGTGTGGGAATTGTACACACAATTATTCACGAGGAACTGAAGATGTAGAAGATTTGTGCAAAGTTCGTCGTAAGGTGCTCCATCCTTGTCACAGACTATTTAACCAAGATGGGCATCATTCTCTCTGTAGTCCAGACCTTGCTCACTGTGACTTTAGGTCATTCCTTAAGCACAAAGAAAATCTTAGAAGCTGTCCTTATGAGACAACTGAGGAGATGAAAGAGGCTGTGATGAAGGACATTGACTTGTTCGCCCAAGAGAACTTCCATAGAGCCTTTCAGAAGTTGTTGGAACACCAGTAGCATTGCAGCTGGAGGAGATTACTTCGAAGGGGATTAAAGTTTCATGTGCATGCTATCAATAAAGGTGCCCATATGAAAAAAGTCTGGAAACTTATTGAAGGCATCTTGTATTTTTGGAGGCACTTTTGGGCTACTTCTGTTGCAGGCTAGTTGTCTGATTCTGTCTCATCTGTAAGAAAGTCTTGTCCAAAATATTTTACCAGTTTTGTGATGGAAGTTATTCTGTTGGTTCTTGTTTCATGATATTAATATGCCATCATGAGGTTTGGATTCTGGAAATAGACTCATGAAAAAAATTTCAAAGGCTACCTGACAAATATACCTGACAAATATACCTGGCGAACCAAACACAAGAGAAAATACAAACAATGGCACTTAATGGGATGGTTACAATCTTTAAAAAATCTTGTTGTTGAAATATCTGAGATAGCGGGTGAATGTCTGGCATCCAGTAGGATGCCCCTATTTCCATCTAGAACAAAATAATAAGATGAAAAAATGTAAAAGCAAGTGGATATTATATTACAGTGATGGTATTATTTGGTTTTATCGGACTGCTGTTCTCATCTTGAGTGTCCTTTTCAAAACATTTCGTTCAAGGTAACCTTTGAATTTCTTCAATTGTATCTTGTCGAACTCAAGAATGTTTGTCATACTTGGAAATTTGAACGGAATTTCAAACGGAACCCCTTATTTACTTCACCGAGGTAGCATGCTCTTGTTCCATCAGCCATGATTGGATAGAGATCCTCAGTAATTCTCAGTTGTATTTTTCAGTCGCCCACACTGAGAATTGAACCTTCTACTTTCAAATTCCCGAGTATGACAAGATACACCTGAAGAAGGTCGGAAATTACATCCACCGAAATGCTGTAAAAATCACATTCAAGATGAGAACAGTAGTCTGATGAATCCAAATAATACGAATAATCAATCCTCATCAAAAAATTTAGAAACGTCTTACGGTGATGGGATAGGAGCTGGAACTTAGTAGATAGTGTGGAACCACTTAGGCAAGAGATTCATTTTTGCACCTTGTCTAAGAAGGATTGACAAGTGGTTTGTGCACTAGCCCAGATGTGGCAAGAATAAGTCTTGCATTTGTGAATGAAAGTTTTATAGAAATTATAGGATACTAGCAGGTGTGAGAAGTTTTCTAGCCTGATAGTGAGAGCCTATATTCTTTGCAGCAGATTTGGCAATATCTTTTATATATTTATTCCAATTCATATTAAACCGAAGAATAATGGTACTATCAGCCATAGCAATCGGTGGTTGGAAAGGTTTCTTAGAAATGCTAAAGTGTGTTATGTATCTTGTAGTATGCCAGTCGAGGTTCCAATCGACAATCTGTCCGACTAATTGGACCATTTTGGTGATTTTCTTGCTGTCTGACTGATCCAAATCTTCTGGGTAGCCCTAGCAGTGGAGGGGAGTAAGTTTATTACTTGTTTGAGGCACCCTGAATGGAGAATGCGGACGAGGCTACTCAGACTTATTTTTGCAAGACTAGAGTGTTCCTTCTTTATGAGCATTGCCCCATTCATTTCAACTTTTGGTTTTGTACCACATCACCTTACGGTGGAGAGAGGTAAATACCTTGTTTGTAATGTGCTAGGGGATGTTTTCCTATATATATATATGTGTGTGTGTGTGTATATGTGTGTGTGTATATGTGTATATGTGTGTGTGTGTGTGTGTGTGTGTGTGTGTGTGTGTGTGTGTGTGTGTGTGTGTGTGTGTGTGTGTACTAGCGGTATTCACCAAGTGATATTCGTATGACGATATATTGATAATCAGAACTAATTTCAAATATAGTCATGCTTAAAATTTTTGCCTTGGAAGCAAAGTTAAAAATAACATTTATAATATAAGGTCAGGATAAAAAAACTGTTAGCGCGGTGATGTTATCTTAAAAAACGGATTGTTGACAACTTTAAAATGGAAAATGGCTTTAACGAATTGAACAGACGTGATTATTTATATCTTGAAAATATTGATTAAAAAAATTATTTAAATGTTTAAACCTTATTTAAAATGAACATTTCACTCATATATTCTTTTTGATTTTTTTTTTGTTATACGAAACACAAAATAAAAATAGATAAGAAAATTATCTTTTTATTTTTTTTTTGTTTTAATATATTTGATTTATTTTTTTGCGCATAGTGAGCATAGATGGAATGAAATCGAAGTGACATATCGATGATAGCATTAGCTTATGTGAAAAATTTAACTCGTTTTGAAATTGATTTATTATATACTTATATATATATGTGTGCGTGTGTGTGTGTGTGTGTGAGCGCGCACGCACGTGCGTGTTCGTTCTCTATGAACTCAGAAACGGCTGAACAGATTTTTTTTTAATTTCACATGAAGGTACTTGATGTGTTTGAGAGTGTTCCTATGCAGGTTTTATATCAGAATGCATCTGATAAGTACTGAAAATATCGAAAATCGAAAAAATCCAAGTAAAGTAGGAAGTCCGATTTTGACCAAAGTTAACACTTTAAATGCATTTGAGAAGTTTTATCACTGCACAAACAGAAAGGCCCGGCATTTAAAAATCAACTGTAGATTCTTTAATAAGATAGGGGCGCGTTCGAAATGAATGTTTCTTTTAAGAGCACAATTGAACCATGATATTTAACTATTGTATGTTTAACTTTAATTTAAATGATTATGCAAAAATAATTTCATAAAATCAACAGTTGGTCCTTTGCTTTTTTTCTCCCAATTAGCACACTTTATTTTAAACGTAGTGAGGGCGAAACTAGCCAGCTGACCTCTTATTTTTTCTTTTAATCATAACTATAAAAACTTGTCTTCCCTCATAATTGCAATATATAAATTTTGTATCCCATAAAAAAATTATGAAACAAAACTTTCACAAGCAATTTTCCCCCCTAAAACAAGTCTATGAAACAATACCATGAGCTGCTTCATAGCTGACTATAACATATTAGTATCCAAGTCCAATATAAACGCGTTCTTGATGAGCAGTCATTTTAAATAATCAAATGCTGCCCAATTTCCATTATTAACACCATAGTAAAAAAATAATAACGTATAATATATAATTTTTTTTTTTTTTTTTTTTAAATTAAATTTTCACCCCAAACAAGGCACATTGACATTTTGGTATAGGGGGCTACTATCAGGGGCAACAACTACTGGGGTACTACGTTGGGATTTGGGCAGCAAGATGTCGGTTCACATTACACTTGAACTTCTGCATGTCAGTAGAGTTGGGGAAGCAGGGACCTGGAATGGAATTCCAGAGTCTAGCGGTTCTGGGGAAGAAACTACTGGAGTAGAAAGGTCTTTTACATCTAGGGATCTCTACTGTGTGGGGGTGGGATTTAGCTGCCTGTCAGGTTTGTCAAAGGTGTCTACATCGTGGGGGCACAAGTGTCTGCAGTTCGCCAGAGCATTCACCATTAAAATACTTATAGAACAGGCAGAGGGATGCAACACTTAGATGCCAGTTCAGGGCCTATCAAATTGGCGACTCTCATTTGAACCTTGTCAAGGAGCGAGAGACTAGTAGCAGATGCACCAGTCTAAATGTGACAGCAATACTCCATACATGGGCGAATGGTGGCCTTATAGAGGTACAGGATACTTTCGGGTGTTAGTAGTTGTCTAGCACGGTAGAGAGAGCCTGCCTTCTTCGCAGCGGCCCTGGCAAGGCTTTCAATGTAATTGTTCCAACTCATGTTTCCTGTGAACGTTAGGCCAAGCAGTTGGAAAGATGTACTCTCAGATAAAGAGTCACTGGCCATTGCTACTGTATGGCAGAGAAGGTTTCTTGTAATTATTGAAGGAAACCAGTTTAATCTTGGCAGCATTGAATGTGACCATCCATTTTTGTCCCCATTCCACTACAGATTGGAGGTCATCCTCTAGTGTTTTTGCCATTTCTTTAGATATGTGTTCATTTGTTTTCCTGTCATGCCTGTAATAGAGTGTGGTGTCATCAGCATATATACCAATCTCTGAGGAAATTTTGTCAGGGAGGTCATTAATGAATATTAGGAACAATAGAGGTCCAAGGATAGACCCCTGGGGCACTCCCGCATTTATATCATATTGTTTAGATGCATGACCGTCGATGACAACCTGGATTTTTCTTTTATCTAAGAAGGATTTAATTATGTTAAGTATTCTACCAGTGATACCGTATGATCTAATTTTCCTGAGGAGACCCTCATGCCATACCCTGTCAAAAGCCTTAGATATATCTAGAGCTACCGCTCTGCCCTCCCCCGCTTTGTCCAGTGAATGGTATATACGTTCAGAGATTACAGTGAGGATGTCTGTGGTGGAACGGGCTTGTCTAAATCCATATTGTTTGTCAGTCAGAAGTTTAGCATCTGTAAGGTGATGGACTAGAGCATGGTTAATTATGGTCTCAAATATTTTGGCGAAAAGTGGGAGGAGGCTAATGGGGCGATAATTTGATGGGTCAGTTCTTTCGCCAGAATTCTTGAATACTGGTACCACAGAAGTAGTTTTCCAACAGCCCGGAAAGCAAGATTCATTAAGGCATTTGTTGTAGAGTTTGGAGAGAACTGGAACTACTTCGGCTGAGCACTTTTTACATAGCACATCTGGGATGAGATCAGGTCCACATGCTTTTGAAGTGTCAAGGTTTTTTATGTTAGCATGCACCTGAGCAGGGGTGATTTTTAGATCGTCTAGCATGGCGTCTGTCCACAAAGGAAAGTCAGGCAGGGGGTGGTTGGAAGGGTCCAGTGTGGGGTTTGAGGCAAACCGACTGGCAAGCATATTAGCCTTGTCGGTTGCTGAGCAAACAACCTCGTGATTGTTGGTTAGTGGGGGAATAATTGTTTGGCCATTATTTACTACACTGTTGCAGATTTTCCAGAAGTCACGAGTTTCTAATTTTTGTGCTTCAATGAGTTTTTTAGTGGTTTCAATAAATTCTCTCTTAGCTGTCGCTATTTCTTTCTTAACGTTATTTCTAGCTTCTATATACTTTTGTCTGTTTGAACTGGACTTATGTCGGTTAAATTTGCGGTATGCATGTTGCCTTGGAGCAATGGCAGTTGCGCAAGTAGAAGTAAACCATTGGGGAGAGTGGGGCTTGCTATAAAATTTCCGCATGGGAACATGTGCTTCAATTGCCATTTTGAACCATTCAGTGGTCTCATATGCGCACTGTTCAGCAGGAAGAGAAAAAATATTTCTCCATGGGACATCTCTGATAAGATCTCTTATGGCTTCCCAATCAGCCTTTTTATAATATCTCGCTGTTTTGAGCACTGGCTCTTCAGTTTTGGGTCTAGAGTTTAGGGCGATTTCAACCATTATCACTCCATGATCAGCGTTCCCGAGTGGGCTGTCGGCATTCGTTATACAATCATCAGGAACTGTAGTCAGAAACAGCTCTAGAAGTGATGCGTTTTGTTCTTGTGGGTCAGGGAAACGGGTTGGAAACGTAACCGTTTGGGATAGGGTGTGAGATATAGCGAAGCTATGTGTTGTGCTGCCCGTTGCATCTGTGTAAGTAGAGAATCCAAGCCAGTTTTTGTGGTGGACATTAAAGCCACCAAATACATGCACTTGTGCCCTAGTGTCGAGGGAGAGTGCTGTGTCTATGCTGTCAGAGACTTTGTTATGGTGCAGTCCTGGGTCGTGGGAGAGCGGTAGAGAAAATAAAAGTAGCATACATAATACATATATAATACATAGCATACATATTACATTATATAATATATATATAATACATTTTTTATAATAATAAATTTTTTCAAATAAATAATTATTTTATATTAAATTTTTTGTTATATATTAGATATAATACATTTTAAAAGAATGTGACTTTGGAGGTATTTTATTATTATTTCATTTGTATATAATCTGTACAGTGTATATAATATATACATGTAATACATACATGTGTATAATATATTCGTGTATATAATGTATATATAACATACACACTATAGAATATATATATATATATATATATATACATTATCTATACAATATATATAATGTATATATGAGATAAGCATGACGATGAAAGCAATCCGAACCCTTTAAATAATGTAAAGTACAAGTCATCTCAGAAATATAGGCAAATACTCTTTTAAAATTAAGCCTGTCATTTTTTTTAGCTGAAACATGTCTCTGTACCTCTTGACACATCCATTAGATAAATCTATGTTGACAAACGAAGCCATATTTTCTTTATCAGTCGATGATTTTGGCTTTGTAAGCTCCTCTGATTAGAATCTGATTGACAGGACATTAAGCAAGTAGGAAGCAGATATGTTGGATGTGTTTAAAAATTAATACGTCGGCCGCTCAATTCAGAAAACGTTATGCATCAGTGTCAAAACATCAAATTTTAAAATGAGCATTCTTTACCCGAATTGGTTCCGATTACATTTGTTTTAAGATAGAAGAATTGGCCTTTAAAACGTCAGTATTGTGGTTCTAGCAGTGCGGCGTGGTCCCTGGGATTGGTAGAAACCATTATTGGACGACGATAGCCTCTTGGTGTATAGCCAAGGACGATCTGGCATTTAATATAGTTTGTTGTATAAAAATTATATTTTAGAGAAGGAGGAAAATAGGATGGATATATATATATATATAAATATATATATATATATATATCCTATATTTCCTATATATATATATATATATATATATATATATATCCTATATTTCCTATATATATATATATATATATATATATATATATATAGGGAAATATGTTTATTTAATGTCATCTGTAATCTTTAGTTTTTGACTGTTTTCTTTATAGGAGGTTCTATGTTCGCGTCAGCTTACTATTTTCAAAGTGTGCATGGCACTTTTTGGGGTTTGGTAAGATTTCCCTTAGTTGTGAAATAATTTGAGTTTACATTAAGGAAAGAGTGCAGCAATTATAGTCATTTGCTTTTTAGTGTTCGTAGAAACTGCTTCACAATGAAGCCACCACAGCAGTAAAGTTGTGGGCTCAGTTCTTTGTCGCAGTTTTCTTTCTTATTCTTGGATCCTAACCAGAAGATCAAGAAGGTATAATTTAGTTTCATGTACGGCCCAAAAGTGACATCATTTTTTTTTTTTAGATTGCGTCTTCGGTAATCAGGAGATTTATTAAAAAGGGAGATAGAATTTTTTTTGTTTTTTTGTTTCTTTACAAAGACGTCACTACTTATCAAAGCCCAGAAGCCACTCGAAGATAAAGGTCAATGAGTGTCTATTAGTCAATGGGAAAATATTGTAGTCATCGTTAATAGTGAAAATTTATTAAATAGGATTACTTAAAGTGACGGTTCATCAAGAGCTTGTTCACGTTGAATTTGAAAATGACCATATTTGTCAGTTGGAAAGCAGGAAAAGGGAACAGAGTTTCACAGGCGTGCAGTCCTAAGAAATAAACTTTGTTCATGGAATCTACGTTAAGGTAGAGACAGATAAAAAGTTGTGGAAATTATTGATAGTGGTTTCAGTTAGACGTGTGTTTTTTGTGAAAGCCAGACCAGAGAGGTGGGGGCATAGATTAGAACTCAGACGAGAACTTACCACAAAAATAACGATAAAGCAGAGACAGGTTCGCAACATCTCTTCTGTGAGAAAGTTTTGGTTGAAACTTTTTCAGCACTAAAATAAGAATAACTTCAGTTGCTTTACTAGAATCGAGGTATTTGATTAGCTTAGCAACATCACGCACAAATATTTGTACGTCGCATAGCGTGTTTTCAGACACAGGAGGAAATAGAAGGGTTGATGGTCCTGTTCGCACAGCGTAGAATTAGCTGCAAATTCTTGGAAAGAGTTTGGCTTTGTCTGATGCTGATGAGATTACCTCAGGTCCATTGATGATGGTTGGAATAGAACACACACATCTATTCAGGACCCTGTTTGTTATTTGCCAAAACTGTCGGAAACAAGTCGCTGCTCAGCTACTTTGGACTTGACGGACTGAACATACAAATCTCGCGTTCTTTACCACTCTTTTACAGTAGTTGCTGGCAGTCCTGAAGGCGGCTTTAGTTTCGACACATCTATTACATTGGAACAATGGAAAAAGTGATTTCTGTGCGCAATGGCAGCGGTGCATTCTGGAGAGAACCACAGCTAGTTGTTAGGTTTTTGCTGGAATTTTTTGGAAAGTATAAAGTGGTCTATACCTACAATTAACCATCAGGTCTGATACTACAGAGGACACGTTCTTTTTAAACATGGAACGCAGAGGTAGTTCTGATATAAATGTATGAAAGCTATCCGTCAGAGTATCGATATACTGTACGATAGAGAGGTATGTTGGAGGACTTATTGCATTTTGTTTTTATCTTAACTGAGACAACTGAGTGGTTGGAAAATCTTAGCGGAGACAGAACGGAGGTGATAACATATTACAAACATTAAATTAGCGTATCAATATACTAATTTAATGTTCATAGTATATCATCTTCTATTCTATTTTTTACTGAATAGGATTTCCCGATCGAATAATATATAATCTGGAAACCGTGACACACGTACGTACGTATGTTAAAGGTACTACAGTATTAATATATAGATTCTTACTAGCTGAGATCCATTTCTCTATGGAATCATATTGTAAATTATTCATCAATCACCTTTATTCACGTGGTTGATTTTAGTTACAATCGGTATAAATGTTTATCCTAATACAATTTTTGTTAACTTAACATCCTACGTTAATTAAGTTTAAATTTTTTTAATTATTATTAAGTTTAATTAACAAATAGCAATTCTTATGCTTTTAGACGCGTGTGATCTTGTATAGAACATAAATAAAGTGTCAAATCGATCTATGTTTTTTTCTGGTAAATTCAATAAAAACTTAAAACAAGCAAATAAAAATAGAAATTTTTGCGACTTCCTGTTGATCGAAAATACTTTTCTCTGTTCAGATATTTATTCTGAAATTGAAAAAATAACAAATGCTCACACTGCCCCAGAACTACTTCCCTGCGGATTACAACAAAGTTGTCTGAAAATCAATGCCCACAGATTTCTGTCATAGATTTTCCCCATGAAAACGCAAAATTAGTTTCATTAACCATTCTCAGTCATCACAGGAAGTTTTTCATTCCATAACTAGTAATCGTTCCATCTTATAAAACCTTACCTTTGAGTGCTGATAAGTGCTGATAAAAAAATGCGTTGCTGAGGCATGATTGTTAATATACAGTTTTCATTTAATCCGTCCAATCAGCAATCCTTTCAACCCTTATTCTCAAGTTTCCCCGGGACCTTAATAAGTGGTGATCCATTAGTAAATAATATATAACCCACATTACGACCCCTTATGCCTGACAGTTGTGTTCCAAAACTAATAATGATCGATTAATTAGTTTAAGACTGAATTCTGTACATACAAATATATAAACATATACACATGCCTAACATTTTATAGATCGTAATGACACACACACACACATTATATATATATATATATATATATATATATATATAAAGAGAGGGAGAGAGAGAGAGGGTGAGAGAGAGAGAGAGAGCGGTAATCCTCTAAATTCTATCTGTATTTTAATTCTTTGACTAACCAAGAATGTTTATTTAACAAAATGCAGGCTAAGAATAAAAAACAAATGTAAGATTTTCTTTTTTCTTAATACTCTGTAAAAAGGCCTCAAAACGATACCATATTGCTTTCTGGAAGATATTCTGTTGTCAACGTAATCTTTATATTAACGTAGTTTATATTAAGCGGATGAAGTATAATTATATTCTCCATGTATCGATGAAGCAACTGAAATCTAATACTCGCTCTTATCTCCATAAATTAAAAAAATATATATAATTTATTTTTTCTGGTATTGATAAAAAAGGACATGATTAAAATAAAATTTAAAAAGTTATTCGTTGTTCGTCTTAAACATGTTTACTTTTTATGCTTAATTTTATTATAACACTATATGATAATTTTTTTATGTGTAAGGTTAATCAATGTAAAGGTTTGAAATCATAGTTGTGATTTAAATAACAATAAGAAATACGTATATAAACAGAATTATAGAAACCATTAAAATGTTTGTCTCTTTATAACAAACGCAACAATCTCTACATGTAAATCGAGAAACGTGTCTTTGTGTAAATGAAACCATTGATATAATCATGAATAACATCGACAAGAATCCTTATAACGGCTCCTCAAAATAAACTTACACACTTTGTGAAAAAACTTTTTTAAAAAAAGGAGACGCTACGGATTCGTGTTAAGTCGCATGTTTAGTAATTTCTACTTGTAATGCATAAAATAAAATATTTACTAACAAACCACCAATTTATTTATGATACGTTGATGACATTTTAATACGCACCAAAAATAACAACACATTGCAAACCACGTTCCAAAATAACTACGTATTCAAATTTATATATGAATTAAACATACACAATAAAATCCCTTTCTTAAATTTTTTAATATACGCTAGCAATAACAGAATTTTTTAATATATGCTAACAATAACAGAATTCTCCATATGAACGTATTACTACTAATATAACGACAGTGATAGTGAATGACTTTCCTGACACAAACTAACAAACTAAGTCTACAGATATAACAAACTCTGCACAGAAAATGTTCCACCCATGTAGCCGCCATAAATCAGATACAAATAGCCAAAAATGAAGCTAGAAATTATATGTGTGAAATATAGAAGAGAAAATATACAAAAATGCACTGTCGCAGAAATTATGAAACGCCCCTTTCCATGTCCCCGATATCATTAACAAAACTAGACACGTTTATATTATACTAATAAAGAAATGCTCTGTTCAGCTGGTCACTGTTCTCTGAAACTCGAAACAAATACCTAAGCGAATCTTGCTTCCCTGATAGTTGGAAAAATTTTCTCGGTTGTACCATTATTCAAGAATTCTTGTAAAAGAACTGACCTACAAATTATCACCCACTTAATCTCCTCCCTATCTTCAGTAAAATGTTTGAGTTTTTTATCAATCAAGCGCTGCTCAACCACCTTGATTAAGACCAACAGTATAGATTTAAGCAAGTCGTTCTACTGTAGTTTTCCTAACTATCATCTCTGAACGCATGTTGTGATAACTTGGAAGTGTTGAACTTACCGAAGGTGGGTCGGAGAAGATGTAAAAGAACTAACTGATCTATTTTTCTGTTACTCGAAACCGAGTGCCCGGATTTAACATGCTATCAATACACTCTCAAATTTCGAAAGAAATCTCGCGGAACGATATGTCGGTAGTTTTTCCTCAGGTTTTCAGTTAGACACGTGTGTTAAATTTCGTTACCAGCTTGTTACCGTTACAAGAAAATATTGCTTGAAAGTAACGACGCTATTTTCTTGCAAGCTTTAAACTTTTTTCTCGCCCCCTTACTCGTCGGTAAGATAATTTCCATGCACTGAAAAATCAGGTGTAGTTCTTGATATATCTAAAGTATTTGACAAGGTCTGGCATTAAACTTAAGTCGTACGTTACTATTGGACAAATACTAAATATAATAATATTCTTCTCAGACAGGGATAAAAATCCGGGGTTTTCTTGATAGCTGTACAACCAAACAACATGCCATAAGTGCAAGTATGCACCAAGGGTGGTAAATTAGACCTTTATTGTTTCTGATATACAAAAACGACCTCCCTGATAAGATTGTGTCAGGGATGGGTATATTTTCTGATGACACCGCGTTCTATAACAGACATGTGGAAAAAATGGAAACATAAACATATCAATGTCTGAAAACTTACAAAATAACATCGAATCTGAATTAGAATAGAGAGGTAAATCATGGTAACATGTAATACTATTAAGGCAAAGGGGCTTTTCTTCAACAATTACAGAGAACCTTTCCAGCGATCGATTGTCATGGATAATAGCGCTCTAGTTGAGTGTTCCTCATCAAAATACATCGGTTTAACATTAACATGTAATATGCATTGGAAAAATGCATAGAAGACATTGATAAAGCTGCTGCAAAGAAAGTGGATTGCTTCTGCCGCACTAGAAAATACTTACACCTGAGAGTATGCAATATCTCTACAAAGCGACCATTCGCCCATGCATGTAGTATTGTTGCCATATATGTTTGGAGCAGTAGTTCTCATTCATTTCTGGATAATGCAGCGTGTGCCTCTAAGAGGTAAATCTATCTCCTACCAAACGAATTCTGTGCACATTCTTAGACACCATCTGAAAATTTGTATATGTAAAATCTAAACAATAAGAATAAAAAAGAGAATATGGTGTTATTAATTATTGGTTCCTCATTCAATTGTGGGCAGTTCCGGATCTTCTGCTAGTATATATACACACACACACACACACACACATATATATATATATATATGAGTACAGTAAATCTGACGGTATGGGTTAAAATGTAAAAATGAAAGATCTAAACCTCGAAGATTCGCCGAGCCATTGTATGCGCCGTTTTTCTCTTGATAAAGCTCATGAAACAGTTGGGCGAAACGTTGAATTTTAGGTGTTTCGCTTTTTTCATTTAAACTCATATATATATATATATATATATATATATATATATATATATATATATATATATATATAAGGATAGCACCTGCCCTGTTTTTGTGTTTTATGGAACCATTATGTCAGAGTTTTTGAGAATAGCTCGTGTTACTCTAAAATTAACAGATTTTATACCATCAGTTTCTAGCTTAGTAATAAGGATGATAAAACAAGGTGGAGATAAAAATAAAATATTTAAACAGTTAAATAAAGCATTTGTTCGTTATCCTGATGCTTTTGAATCGTTTAAGATAAACCAGACTATATTAATAAAGGAAATCCAAAACTATATTAGCAATGTATAAATGTATTTATAATTACATATAATAAATTTATATATATATATAAAAAAAAAAAAAATGTATATATGTAAAAATAAAATATTTTTAACCTTTATATATCTAATTTTAAATAAATAAGAATGTAAATATACAAACTACTAACGATAGTGGGGGTGATAAGTAGTTAAATGGATTAATCTAAATCTTATAAATACAAGACTGATAAATTAAAAAATGTATCCATTTTAAATGTGGAAATTGATGAATCGCACAGGTAAGAAATTCATTTTTATAGTATGAAAAGGTTAGTAATTGCAATTAAGAATAGGAAATTGGATCAAAATTTTTGTAACTTGTCTTCTTCCTAAGATTAAGGGTGGTGGTGTTTGATCAACACTGCTGGGGAGCCATGATGTAATACACTGTTTTGTTTTTAAATCCCCGAAACACTGTTTCATGGTAAATGATGATCCCTTGAAAAATAAAAAAAAATGGTATTATAGTAAATTTGAGAGTTGATGCAGTGATTGCAGGTGATTAAATGACTTACTGACTAGATGTTTTTTTTTTAACGAATGATAAAAAATAATTTTTTGTATAGTTTCAAATGTTAAAAACTTCAAAGACTATATATATATATATATATATATATATATATATATATATATATATATATATATTGTGGAACTGAGGTTGTTTAAAACCTTCCAAGAATAATATATATATATATATATATATATATATATATATATATATGTGTGTGTGTGTGTGTGTGTGTGTGTGTGTGTATTTGCACGATTAAAATCATTTGTTTATTTAAATTTATACAATCTATTAAATTATTATTAAGTTAAATTAAATATTATCAAAATATTAATCACGAGACTATCATTATAACATTTTTGATAGTGTCACAAATTCAAATCAACAACAATTTCCAAAACAAAGTTAGAAATTGCTCCAAAGAAACGAACCAAACATTACAAGAGAACATCCTTTTTCAAATACGTCGATAAAAGATATTAATTATTAAAGTAAATTCTGCATCAAAATGCATATTATTATCATCCAATATAAAGATTGAAAACAAACAAAAATTCATCATATTGATTTTTAAAAGCTTAGTCGTCTCTCTCACTCTCTTGCTATACACTCATACACACGATATATATATATATATATATATATATATATATATATATATATATATATATATATATATATGTATATATATATATATATATTCAGTCCTGGTCAAAATCATAACACCACTTAAGAAAGTAAGCGTTTATGCATACCATCGAATTTTTAATCAACAAATGGTTGAAACCATAGTCAAAAGGGAAAATATGATGGGAAAAAATGAAATCTGCTTCATTCGAAACCTTAACCCTGATCTAATAATTATTTTTTAAAAAGCAAACATTTTCATCTGCTCAAAATGACAAGACCACTGATAATTTATCTAACAAAAGGCAATTATAAATTACTAAAAAGGGTCTCAGTATTTAGTATAGCCTCCATTATTACAAATTACTTAAAAAATTCTCTTTGGCATGCTTGCGACTAAGTTTTTTTTATCAGTTGTGAAGGAATTTTACTCATGTACTGAAAACTGAATCAGAAAGTTCCTTTATTGAGTCATACTAGGTTCCATCCTTGAACACTTCTTTTGCCATCCATCCCCAAAGATTTTCAATGGGATTGAGGTTCGGAGAACATTCTGGATGATCTAACAATTCTATATTATTTGAAGAAAAGTATTCCCGTGCTTGTTGAGAAGTGTGTATCGCATGTTTGCCGGCCTTTCACTACTTGCAACTTTAGGGTCCCAGCTGACGAGAAAGCACCCAAGATCATTAAAGACCCTCCTCCACTATGCCGAGTTGAAAAAGTCTCTTTGGGTAAATTTTTATCATGCCAATAGTGTTGAAATCCATCTGGACCATCTAGATTAAATTTTTTCTCATCGGACAAAATTACATTTTCCCACTTCTCTTCATCCCAAGTCTGGTATTTGGCGGCATATTTAAGTCGGTTGGTTTTGTGCTGTTCAAGAAGACGTGGTTTCTGCAGTCGCTTTAAATGATTGAAACTCTTCATTTTCAGATGCCTTCTGATGGTTTTAGGACTACATTCTGATGCTGTTTGGATTTTCAATTGACTTGAGCACATACTGGAGTTTTTGTTTTAAACTTCTTCTGATACGGCGATCCAGTGATGGGGTTATTTTTTGGGATCGACCTGGACTCTTTTTGTGCCCATATTGATCTGGATTTCTTAAAAAATTTGTGATGACCGTTTTGCTACGATTCACTTCGTTTGCAATGGATCTATGGGAGAGTCCACTCCTATTAAGCTCAAAGATCCTTTCTCTCTCAAACTCTGATAATTTGTCATTTATAATTTAGTAAGATGCTTTTTATCCACTAACAAGTTGCTTTTAGTAACATAGAAAGCTTTTCGTATTCATTTTTTCAAAACTAGCCGATTTTATTAAAGTGGTCTTATCATTTTGACCAGGTGAGAATGTTTTTTTTAAAAATAATTATTAGATCAGGGTTAAGGTTTCGAATGAAGCAGATTTCATTTTTCCATCATATTTTCCCTTTTGGCAATGGTTTCAACCATTAGTTTTATTAAAAATTCGATATTATGTGTAAACGTTTACTTTCTTAAGTGGTCTTATGATTTTGACCAGGACTATATATATATATATATATATATATATATATATACATGCACTCACACACCCACACACATATACACACACACACACATATATATATATATATATATATATATATATATATATATATATATATATATATATATATAACTACTTAATTTACTCACATAAAATTAATATATGAAAGTATAGATTTATGCGTAAACTTTAAGTATTTACTTCAAAAGTGCTCAATACTTAGGTAGAGCTAGTTAGTAAGTTATAAAATGTATATGGCGATTAAGCTACACTGAATATTTCGCGTTCCATCCACTCTAGGACTCTTCAGGCTTATTCATAAATTCTGTGGTTGTTTGTCATTTTTATATGCGCATCTTCTATTGAGATTTTAGTTAGCCAATCAGCTTTCTAGTATCCACCGCGCCCTTCCTATCAGCCAATGAGCATGCATTTATCAGACAAAGGCCTATTTGACCTCTGGTTGACCTGTTCCTTTGTGTGTGCTCTATTTAGCCTGGATATCTATTAAACTGTAGAAGAGAAATAGCAAACAACTGTGTTCACAAGATAAAATTTACTCTAGGATAGCGATACAAAATAGTTTAAAAACTAACAAAAACAATAGAAAATAAACAAATGAATAAATTAAATAAACATGAATATACATAATCGATCACATATATGTATGTATATATATATATGTATATATATGTGCATATATGTGTGTACACATATATATATTTATATATAAACTAACATAAAAAAACACTAACCTAGATTTAAAACAGATCAAGAAACTAAATATCCAGAATATTCAGTGTAGCTTAATCGCCATATACATTTTATAACTTACTTATATATATATATATATATATATATATATATATATATATATATATATATATATATATATATATATATAGCTGCATGTCGCTATTATATAAGTGACATTGTCTGTCCATCTATCCGTTTGATGAACAGTCTCTACTAAACTCCTCTGTAAGTTTTTAGTTTACACACTGGAAACTTGATATATAGGGGATTTGGACTCGAGGAACAAATTTGATTTGGTCTTTATCCGGTAAAATAGCTGCTAAGAGGTAAAAATTGAAAAGAATTAGGCAGGTCTCAGTCGACTTATAAAGTTTCTGTACGTATGTATATACATTAATTAATTAATTAGACCACCTTATTCTTTAAAGTTTGTATATGTATATGGATTTAGGTCATGCAATAACAATTAACGCTAAATGTTTTGGTTTTGATTCTAGCTGGTGGCACCCAAGTCATATATTTTTTTTAACTTTTGAAATTACTACTATATATTAGGTACAATATAATAATGAAAGGAGTATTAACACTATAATAATAAATACGAAATCTGCATAAATTAAAATATCATATTTAAGCATATTTTATGACCGGAGAATGTTGGGCGGTCTACTGGTGATTATTCATATATATATATATGCATATATATACGCATGTATATATATATATATATATATATACACGCATATATATACGCACATATTTATATAAGCCTATATATATATATATACACACACACACATATACGCACATATATACGTCTATATATATATACACTCATATATATATATGCATATATATACGCACATATTTATATAAGCCTATATATATACACATACATATATATGCACATATATACGCCTATATATATATATATATATATATATATATATATATATATATATATATATATACATATATATATGTACATATATATATCACTGATAAGAAAACACAAATTGATTTTGCTGAGTTTCCATTTCATCTTTTTTTACCTTTTGTCTCACCTTTTTTGTACTTACTCATTGATACAAGCCACGTGTAACAACTAATCACGAAGGAACATACAGTCATTTTACAGGTGATGTATTAGTCACTAACTCATTCAATCAATCTATAGGTTTCAGGTTTGCAAATGCACAAATGCTTACATACAAACACGCACGTACACCCGTTCAGCCGCATATGCGCACGCACACGTAAGTAAATAATTTGATTGTGAGAAGCCTTTCATTGTAGACCATGAGGTTTATGTTTCAGGAAATAGTGATCTCTTACTGTGGGAATAATTGTTAATTGGAAGATAAGCGCACCACTTAGGTTACAGGTGGCCGGCCTTAATGGGCTGTTTGTCATCTGACAGGTAAGTCCAGATCAATACAGAGAAGTGACAAATTTGTTCATTTCATCAATTATTCAGGTAAGATCAGCTTTCTTGTTTGGAAAACGACATTTCAGCTGGTATATGCCCCTTCCTTCTTTCATAGGTTTTACAAGCATATTCTTGCAATAATAATAATAATAATAATAATAATAATAGACAGAATAAAGAGACAAAGAGTCTTTTTAGTGATTAGAAGTCTTAGTGTCATAACTATTCAGTGAACATCGGAAGATTGGACATATGAGGGTCGTTCCAAAAGTAAAGCCTCCTATTTTTTTAACTCAGAAAGTTGAAGGCCACGAAGAGAAGAGTGGGACCATTAAAACGAGTGACTTTTTGTGTTCCAGAATGTATTTTTCCACATAGTCATCACCATTCTCAATGCACTTTTACCAGGAATACAATGAAGCATCTCTGCTTCTGACGCATGTCCATGGCAATGGTTGATTTCCTAGAGTCTAGCACCGTCAATATCTGCAACAAAGAGATAAAACATTCTAGTCATGAATGTTTAAGTTCAACCATCACAACAATGCAATTTACAATCGCTTCTAACCCATTCAGACTGAATATAGGAGGCATTTCTTTTTCATTGCTCGTATGTGATAATTTAATATAACTTTCATTGAGAAATGATTGTCGTTTAAATGACGGAAAATAACATAAACTCAGATTTATTAAAGAAACTGTAATGAAACTGCCATGTGAATGAGTGAGTGAGTGAGTGTGCTCGTTTAACGGCATTTCAACGTCTAGAGGTCATTTAATGCTAAGAAAAGGTTTGTTGATATAGAAAATGTTCAATTTTTTGGAGAGAGGTTTTAAATTTCTTGAAAAGTTTATCTTCAGAAACAGGATTGTTAAGTTTGCAGACATTATGTTGAACAAAGATGGCGGCGTAGTTCAGATCAGATCCTAAGTGTAATTGGCAGTAGCCAAGATGGCGTTTTGTACGGAGTCCATTTTAGAGTGTTTATATGTTTATATGTGTATATCGACATTGGAAACCTTTGTGGTTGGGTCGTCCACAATTATAGCAGATAATTTTATTCTTTTTCTTGGGAAAATTACTTTTGGGGAACACGTTGCGGTGAGGTGCATAATTTGGTGGTGTCTGTTTTCGAGAAGCATTTTTGAACTTCATAATATTGCTGGAGTTATTATTGTTCACGCTCATCCGATTCGTCTCTTCGTAACTACACAATACCACTTTAAATTCACTGAAATTTATGGGTTTGTCTTTTTGCGTTATAACAGTTGTAAATGGTTTAAAATCGGCTGGAAGTCCCTTGAGGGTCATTGATATCAACAAGCTATCGCTTATTATTTCACCTGAGAGTTTTAAGGCATTGGCGGTTGTTTCTGCTCTTATAACGAAGTCGGCAATAGTTTCATCCTCGTTACATTTAAGAGACGTTAGTTCTGTATATAGTGATATAATTTTCGGTTTCCCTTTTGATAAATAATGTTCTCTTAATATGTTTAATGTTTTCCGTCCGTCATCCAAGGCGTCTCTTATAATCAGAGACAGACTTCTATTGTCTAAGCATTGAATCCGTTCTGCAAAAACAGTCGCGTTCTTTTCGAGAAATTCGGGGGCGTTAGGATTCTCTGTTGGAGATTGTATCACTTTGTGTAGTTTTCGAATCCTTAGATATCCCAGAAATTTTACCTGCCACAATTCGAATTTAGATTCTGATCCGTCAAAGAAAAGACGATGGCTGGGCGCATAACCTGTTACGTTTTGAGACATTATGTTGGACAAAGATAGCGGCGTAGTCCAGATCAGATCCTAAGTGTAATTGGCAGTAATCAAGATGGCGACCAAGAATCAGATGCGGTCTGTGATGTAGTTAGCGGCGAACTGATTGAATCCAAAATTCGACAATTTTTATAGTAGCTTTGGAACATTTTCATTGGTTGGTTTAGCACAGCTGGTGGTTATGAAAACGATTGGCGAATCCACTGGTCTCATACCCTCAAATAGTAGTCAAAAACAGTTTACAAGGATGCTTTGAATTTCCAGAAAAGTTTGTTTTCAGATGTAAAAAGTTTGCTTTTCTAAAGTAAAAGGTTACTTGTTTAGTTAACAGGAGTTTGAATACATTTGTATGTTTTAAGTCCTTTACAGTTTGTTGAGGCTCCACTTCTTGGAACATTTCTCCAATGCTTGCTGTTCTAAAATATTTCTTCCGGTTGTATTTGTATCTTCTGCAGTCTGTCAGTCTGTCAGCAAATGTTTGAGTATTATTTGTTGATTGCGCAGTGCGCAGTTTGGCACTTCCTTCGCTTTGATTAGGTATAATGAGTTGTTTTTTGTACCCGATTCGTATTCGGTTCAGTACAATCTCCTCTCTTCTTTCTTTCAAAGACTTTTGCTTTTCACTTCTGATTCTTGGCTGATGCTCATGCAATTTGTTCTCTGTGCACTTATTCCATTCCTCTTGCCACCTGTTTTCCAGATATTCATTACTTTTTCTTTTCAGGTCTGTCTGTGGCATTTTGACTTTTTTTAATTTGATTGTTTACTGTCATGTGAAGATAATTGTCTGGAAGAATTAAACAACCATTGTATGACTGGAGAAAGATGATAATGATAATCATCATCACTCTCCAGTCGAGTCAAAGCATGGTGTCAACCTGCACTTGATTATCATCAACTAGGCAACAACAGAATATTCTTTGACAAAATAAATTTTTTAAACCCCTAAACAAAATGGATTATTAGATGAAAACCTGATACATAAATGTAATAATTATTCAAGAAATGTCTGAGATTTTTACATAAATCCATTTAATTTACATGCAATTAATTATCGATCTACATAAAAGAGTAATAGATTCTAAGGGAACCTTCACTTGGTACGTTTTTACTTCTCACAAAACTATCAAGATGAGTTTACATACTGACGACTTTGTGTACAGTGTTCAAGTCCTGCCATGGCAGATGGTTTATTTTAGTAAATGTTATTTCTTGAAAAGATTTTATTTCAATTAACGTTAATCACAGAATTATCATTAGCATTAAAATGAAAATATTCAATTGTATTTAAATACTAACATAATAATAATAATAATAATAATAATAATAATAATAATAATAATAATAATAATAATAACTAGAGCTATGACAACAGAAAAAAATTTTCATTATTTTAACTCTCGAGTGTGTATCCGTTGATATCCTATATGCTTTTATACAGAGTGATGTGGTTCTCGGTTGATTAACTGTCTAAATGTGTCAAATATATAATCGAGAGTCAAAACAATGATATGAATATTTTGTTGGCATAGCCTTAACAACATCAACAATAATAATAATAATAATAATAATAATAATAATAATTGATTTAACATCAGGTTTATATGCTGGCATGTATTGGACAGCTTTTAGAAATTAATTTCCTAAATGACCAGATTTTGATTTATACCTCTTCAATCCAGGTAAATTTTTATTACTTTTTCTTCCATGCTTTCTTTGGCTTTCTCCTATAAATTGAATCTGCTAACTCAACTTTTCTATATCTACTAACACAAGAACTTAAACATTTCTTCAATATGACCATATCATCAAGGTCTACATTTCTCCACCTACTGCCTAGATTAAATATTCATCTAAAGTCATCAGAACTAAGCTTGTTTTTAGGATTCATGTTACACATCCATCATATCATTCTAATATCATTTCTCTCCATTCAACGCATATTCTGAACCCTCCTCAGCTATGCGTGCACATGTTTGATTCTTCCTTTGGTTGATAGTGGTAATAGTCTGATGGTTGGTAACACGTCACTTAAATTATCCCATTCATTTATGATTCTTGCAATCACACAAGCACCTGTCTTACTCTGTGTTCCAATGGTATCACCAAGGCAACATCATTTCTTGATAACCTTCATCTTTCTCCACATCTGAGTTCTCATTCAACTCTATTGTTTTACACATTTGCAATTGGTTATCATCTCTCAACCTACAAGTAATTCCGTTGCATTTCTTGTATACCTAATACTCCTTATCATGTTATTAATAAAAAGAAAACACCGGCGTTGCCTAAGATTGAATGAGTAATCTATTAAGTCCATAACAATATTTTTTCATCTTTATTTTTTACATTTTATAACATTTAATTGTGGGTATGGAACAAAACATAATGTAATGAAAGTTAGTAAGAATGACAGTCAAGTGATAATAATTGAAATACTTTTTGATAAGTTTATAGAAGGATTAACCTGGCTTTCCCTGTAATTGATGAAAAAGCCTATGTATTCTTACTCCAAGCCCCAGACTAATTTATTAACATTTCTATTCTTATTCTTATATTTCTATAATTTTCTTGTAATAAATATACGTATTTATCTTTTTCATAGGTGTACAAATGCAGACTCGATGATTAAATTGTACGTGAATACAATTTGATAAAAATGAAATATACTTATTAAAGTATCCCTGATAAGGTAACTCCATGCGATACATATGATTATGGATAACGACCTCGCAAACCATTGGATGAGTTGGTGAACAAGCAGACAGGAAGTAGAATTTTAGATATAGAGAGAAATAATTTGTTTATTCTCTTGATGATAGAAATTATAGAAATTTCATCGAGTGTGTAAGTTTAATGTTACGTTTAATTGCATTTTAATTCTACCTATGCTCTTCTGATGAATGGACTAGCTTTTACATTACTTATCTCTTGTCCGGAAGTTAGACACAAGGTCAAGTGGGAATTTGATAAAAGCGTTTCTGTGGAAAAGTTACATTCGAATCTGTTACGCTTAGGTTAGTAATCCATGTGAAAACAACTTAATTACAGTCGCGGAAAAAGGAGAAGTCATTTAGAAAGTGGCGGAAAAGAAGAAGAAGAAGAAGAAGAAGAAGAAGAAGAAGAAGAAGAAGAAGAATCAAAGTGGCAGACGAAGAAGAACGGAAAAAAGAAGAATCCAAAATGAAAGGCGAAGACTTAAAAAAAAAATGAAGGACAAAGAAGACGAAGAAGACTGGTGAAAATTAAGAAGATGACCGTAAAAAAGAAGACGTAGGTGTTACTAAAAAAGTAGAAATAAAAAATGCCAGTGAAACGATTAGTAGCGTCAACTGGCTTACGGACGGTTATAAAGAACACGTGTGTTTACCTAATTGCAGTAAAGAATATAATAATTATGGGCCATGTGGAATGTGATGTATTAACTTTAACATAGATAATGCGCGCGTATTTAAGGTGAAATATAGCCGGGACAATTAGGGAAAAAATGGTAAAACGATAACATCTGTATTTTATGTTGTGAATAAATGTTTTGTTTCGGGTAACGTCTATGATATGGATACTGAGAAAAGCTATTTCCATGTTCGGAAATGGTATTCTCTTAAGCGAAAAACGACTGGTTATAACGCTGAGCTGTTTGTTCGAGTGCCATTCCGCCATTCTGTTGAACTTAGAAATGAAAAGGAGCGTTTCGTATTCTGTAATGTGTGGCAACGTAATATGTATGAAGCTAATGTATTCGGTAAGTGGAATGATTACCCAATGTCTTGTAGCTAATATTACTTGTAATAAAGAAACGATGATGTAGAGTTTTTTTTTTGTTTTAGGACTTAAATTAAAGACGGAGATATATTTGCTACTAGCATTATGAAATTATGTTGGTGAGAGTAAGTCAAGGAGGAGAAAATATAACTGTAATGGGAAGATGAAGAAATGAGCGTATTCTTGTATGAAAACGCGTTGCAGTATGAGTTTGGAATGGTGGTTTCGGAAGCTTTGCATAGGAATTGCCTCGTTGAGTTCCTATAGAGCTGAAAGTTTCAAGTAAATATCGTTATCATTATATATATATATATATATATATATATATATATATATATATATATATATATATATATATAGTGCAAAGTTTTGTTGAAAAGTCAAAGACTCACGTTTTCTTTTTTATAATCTTCGTTTATTTCCTGGATTTTTCCATTACAGCTGTTTCATTAATGAGTGGCAATTTTACGATTTATGTTTCCATAAAAATATCCTGTCCCCACCAACTTCTTCAGATGTTTATCCATTAGATTTTTACAACAAATGGTATATTTTTAACATGCTGGACATCGTATTCGGGTAAAAAGATTTCCACAGCCATGATTCCTCACTTCCTCCATCTTTTGGTGTTATGTAAAGATAGTTTTCCGTTTTAACCCGTACTTTCGTATTTTTATTTTTTATTTATTAATTATTTATTTTTGTTTTAATTTTCCCTGTTTTTTCTATTTGTTTTTTTTCCCCCAATTATCATATAATTTTATATAATTTTATTCCTATAGTTATGCGTGTTTATTTTAATATTGTTTTTTTTTTTTGCTTAGTGTTTGAATTCGTATTATATTACCCGATGCAGGGGAGGTCACTCTCGTGTTATCATTTTTTATCTAGGATTACCTCCCTTGCATTTTTTTCCTAATCTGCTCTAGTGCGTGAAATTAAATATTTGTTTCTGTGCAAACACTCGTGGATTACATCTAGTCTTTTGTTTAATAATTTTTTTATATTAATATATGGTAAGATTCTAATCTTACCATATATTAATATCAAAAGAAAATTATTAAACAAAAGACTAGATGTAATCCACGAGTGTTTGCACAGAAACAAATATTTAATTTCACGCACTAGAGCAGATTAGGAATATATATATATATATGCATGTATATATATATATATATATATATATATATATATATATATATATAATAGCATGGGTACCCGGCGTTGCCTGGGTTGACATGAAGTTCCGTTTGAAACATACCTGCTATACTAATCATTTTCATCATGGGCAACGTGGATACCCCCAGAACAAATAAAAAAAGAACGGATAAAAACATGTAAATGTAATCGCCCCCCCCCCCCAAAAGAAGAAGTACCTGATACCCTGTACACCAGATGTTTCGGCAGAAGTGGTACGAAGAGAAGAAACTATTCTCCGGATATCGAGCACTGGAAACACAACCCCCCCAATAAATAATTAAAAATAAATCATTACAACTTTATTTAAAAAAAAAAAAAAAAGTAGCGAATGTCCGTACGATCGAAAAAAATAAAATAAAATAAGTAGGCAAGCTCGAACCTGAAACGCGAATGAATGGAAAAGGATTACTTTGGAACTGTTTTACTCAGTCTTAAGAAAACTCACAATTTTGTAAACCTAAAAGAATAAAGTATTTTTTTTTTAATTTTTTGCACGGGCACGTTTTTCACTTTTCTTTTGTAAATAAAGGAAATTTTCGATTTGTTTTTTCTTCAAGAGGGGTGGCTTTTTCGATTTGCTTTTTTTTTTAGGGGAGAGAGCCTTTTTGTTTTTAAAAGTGTGTGCTTCGAATGCAAACTTAAGTTCGAATTCGAAGCAGTCAAAGATTCTGTAGTAATTTTTTACGACGTGACCCAGCGTCGTTTTACACTTAAGAAAAATGAAGATCTACCACAAATGAATTCCAAAAACAATTAAATGAAAGTTTTCGTCATTTTATGTTTCTAATGTAATCCCCCCCCCCAAATTGAATTTGTTATATTTTGCGGTTTGTTTTGTTTACGAAATTGTTTGGTGATCATACAGAATGGTCTCATGAAAATTAATTAAATTTATTGTTATTTTATGTTTCAAATGTAATTCCCACCCACACCAAAAAACAAACAACAAAAAAAAACAAATTGTATTTGTCACGTTTTGCCCCCGCTCCTCAATCGCCAAACTTGAAAAAATGCGAGAAGTGACGTCTCGTTGAACACTTGGTGGGCAAAAGTGGGTGCTCATTTTACGTTAAATTTATATCGAAATGTGATCCCTCGCTCTAAAATGTTTTTTTTTTAATTTCTGCTTTCATATTATTTATAAAGGCTGTTATAACGTATTAGGCAAAAAAAGTAGATCTTCATTTTTTTAGGGGTTAAACGACGCAAGCTCACCTCGTAAAAAATAACCAGTTTTTTTAATTAGAAAGTTAAGTTTGTAATCGAGGCGATTAACGTGAAAAAATGTGTAAATTTTGGAATTTATAGGGGGGAGTAGATTTTCATTTTACTTTAGGTGTTAAACGACGTTGGGTCACATCGTAAAAATTTACCGATTTCTGTATAGCCGTTTAAAGAATAATAAAACAAACAAATGAAATCTTTTCAGTTTTTCGTAAGTGTTTTTTTTTGTTTGAATATTTAAAAAAAACAATAAAAGCTAAACAGTTTTTTATCCACACGGAATTATTTTTCCAGCTAAAAACTTATTTAGATTACCAATACTGTTAGAAATTCGCTCATTATATGTTACCGTGACATAAGTTGACATATATTCGGTGTTTTTTAATAGTATTTTGTCTAGTTTATTATTTATAACACCTTTTCTCAAACTTACCATGTTAAAGAGAGTGTTGGGCGCCATTTTGAATTTTCCAATACATCGGTAAACACTGCATGTTTTTCGAGCTAAATAAACATGTTATACTGAATAAAAACAAGAAAAATGTATCCAGTTTGGTAGAAAAGTAACTTATCTTGCCTTTGATAATATTTATTTGTTATATATTTGCTTTTTTGACAACTTTTTCGAATCTATGTGTACAGTAATACAAACCCGAATACTTAAAACAATTCTCTCGCTAAAAACATTAACCAAGATACCGGTATTTACTAAAATCGATTTTTCTTAATGTAATATGCAAATGGGGTGATCTTTTAATTGTATATTTTGCAAGAATCATACTATATATAGAAATAAATGAAAGGTTAAAGTTAAAACCGTTTTGTATATATTAATCAAATTGTGAACAAACAAACAGATAAGAATACGAATTTATATATATATATATATATATATATATATATATATATATACACACATATATATATATATGCGCGTGTGTGTGTGTTATAAGAATCAATTGTGGAAAAGGTTGATATCGAAAAAGCATTCAAACTAAAATCTAAAAAATATTTTAAAACAATCAGTAAGCAAAATAATGTTAACAATTCACAAAGCGAAAATAAAAAGTGCAAAAACTGAATTTTTTTAAAAAATTAACCACTATAAAAAATGCAATCAATTCTTTTCCAAGTTTAAAGAACATCTTCCGGCTGCAATGGAATCCTTCATTTGCACTTATCGTTTTATCTTATCCATTCTCCCGTTAACCTTGAGTTCATAGCAATAAATTGATAGGATAGATTTGTATTAAAGAAGAGTTTCGTAAAATTAATAGCAATTACGTTGCAATCTCAGAAGACCTTCGATGGCCTCTAGTCATATCAGGTTCCGTGGCTACGGAAAATAAGCAACAACGTTATTTGATCGTGTGAGTATGCGAAAAGGTATTATTTACTACGTTGGAAATTCTCATCTGAATCAATTTATATGTTAATTTAATTTGCCGGTGACTCATTTTGACTGTTACGATGAGTGAAATGTATAGAGAAAAAAATCTTATTTTAGTGCTGGAAAAACTACATTAAATTGTTCAAGAGATAAAATGATTTTGTGAAAAAGCTTGACATTTTTCAACGGAGAAACATTTTCGCTGGAATAGACTGAGGCATTGTGGAAACTTCACGGAATGGGAGGAGAAAAAGAAGATAGAACACCTGAAAAACAAAAGGAAAGGCAACAACTTTGGGAAAATAATCGAGAAGTATAAGATAAAATCAAGGGGAAAATGGGGATGGACTTAATTGAACTAATGGATACCATCGTGGAAGGGTCTAATGTGTTCAATTATACAATGATTCTCCCAGGAAATGTATGAACCATGAAGGTACGAATAAAATATTAACCTGTCTCCAGAATCGTATACAATAATTCGTTTATAATAATATTACGAGGGGAAATATTTCGGTGCAAAATTAAGACTCGTCTGACAAACAAAGCATAACATGTATTGACTAAATCAATTAATATTAGTTTTGCATCTTTTCTCTTGTGCTAATAAGCCACAACATGTCAAGGCCTAAACACTACACGAGAATAAAGTTTTAATGATGTGGGATGGTTGCCACTTGAAAGAAGAGAGTATTGGAGATTATTAATAAACAAAGTTTGATTACATAAGACGGTTTATGACAAGGATTTGTTAACATTTGACATATGGAGAATCATGTTATAATCTGCAGTGAAGCAGTTCACGGGATTTTGTTCCACAATCTATAAGTTCTGTTTGTAAAAATGTCGCCTGATACTAGGTAAATAAAGGAAGAAAGAAAGAAATCGTTCTAGTAGCAAAGCAAGTGCTTGCTGTGACTATTTTTTTTAGAGGGGAAGCGAAGACGGCAGCTTTCATGGCAATAATGATAGAGTACAGAGTCAAGTGTTGGCAATGTAATGAGATAAGTTTGGTTTTAAAGGTTAAAATACAAAGTTACTTGGAATCATCCGTGAATCATATGCTCAAGATCAGAAGAGAATTCGCAATAACAAAAAAGTTTCTAACTTTTATAAAGTCACAGAAACTCCAGTAGACAAATGTTGATTACATGAAGAGGAATAGTAATGAAAAGAGCAAACTAGATAAGTTTGAAAATGGTATTTGGAAAAGGTTAGAATCAAACCCAATAAGAAAAGTTAAAAAAATAATACATATTGAAATCATAGGAATGTAGGACAATTGTCATTGTTCTTGGAAATAACTAAATATTATTTATGTCAGAGTTAGATATGAACAATGCAGCTTAGAAATAATGATGAAATAAATAGGTTATAAATGAAACAATTCATTTAGGAATTTCTTTGTTTGCCAAAAGCATGTTTGGACATACATAGGTGAAATACACGTGAATGAATTTCATGTGGTGAGGCATGTTTGACGTCATAACGAAGGGGGAATCCTCAATATATTGAGATGGGTTCCAGTCTATTAGGGGAAGAGTTAGAAGTGACTCAGAGAAAGTTGAGTCGGTCAGACTGGGAGCTGACGCCTCCTTGAAGGCGAGAGGGGGGAATAGGGCAATATAATCGTAAAGACTTGAATCCCTGATACTCATCATCACCAGCTGGTATGAATAAAGGATCATTATTTATATATGTAAAAATGTCGTCGTCGTCATCGTCGTCATTACAACGGAAAGGTAAATGTGTTTTGTCTTTCATTTGTGAATGAACTTTGTGTAACACACTTCAAGTGTCAACTGTCCTCACAATTATAAGTAATGTATCTCTCCTCTGTTATCTCTCCTCTGATTAGTTAAAAGGCTGTATAAATATTTCTCCCAGCTCCGTATTAATAATAATAATGAAACCAATAAGTATTGTCATCGTCATCGTTCTTGCCGTTTACGCCATTATACCAACGACGTTGTCGTCGCTGTGTAACAATGTAAAATAAATGTCTCGTCCTCCGATATATACGTCCTCGATGTTGTCTCAACATATACTCCGCTAGACAACATATTCTATTTACCTCCGCCTACCTTGGCTAGGTTATATGACAGATTTGCCAAAGAAATATCATAAGTTGTTCGACAGTGTTATTCTATATCGAATCCTCTTGATGTTTTTTTTTTTACGAGGTAGTCAACATTTACCAAGACCCAGAAGCTACTCGGGGATAAGGGTTATTGCATGTACAGCAATCAATGGGATAGTATCGTAGTAATCGTTAGTATTAAAGGTTTGATAAAGTGTCTTATTTAAGGGGCGGTTCATCAGGAATTTGTTTATGTTGGACTTGAAGACATCCAGGTTGTAGTCAGGTGGGAAACAGGAAAACCAAAGAGAGTTCCACAGGCGTGCATTTCTAAGAAAGAAGCTTTGTTCATGGAATCTACGTTTTGGTTTTGGCACAGATAAAGAATGGGGGAATTTTTGACAGTGGTTTCAGCTAGATGGGTGTTTATTGTGAAAGATTGGCGCGGGAGGGGGGGGCGAGAGATTGGAGCTTAGACAAGCACTTGCCATGGAAATAACAATAAAACAAAGACAGGCTCGCAATGTCTCTTCTGTGGGAGAGAGGTTGCAGGGAAGAAAAAAGGGCATCCCCCACTAAGCCACAAAGCCCATTTTGTACTCCGTCAAGGCAGGATAGGCTGTTTTTATCAGCTCCTGCCCATATGTGGCAGCAGTACTATATCCTTGGACGTACTTGGCTTTTATATAGATAGAGAATTGCATCAGTAATGAGATATCTTCTGGGGCGATAGAAGGATCCTACCATTTTTCCAGCGACCTTGGCAACAGACTTGATGTATGTGTTCCATTTAAGATCAGGAATAAAGGTCAAACCCAGAAGCTTATCAAAACATGGAGCTTCCCCTAGATGAGAGCCATCCATTTCAATTGATGCCAGATGGGGATCAGTGTTGATGATGTAAAGATAGGAGCTTGGTTTTAGATGCATTAAAAGTAACCAGCCACCTCTCCCGCAACTGTACCACGCGCTCTAGATCAGAGGAGAGAGAATCAGAGAGATTTTTATGGCCTTAGATGTGTTGCCATAGATGGTCGTGTCATCAGCATAGATGTCAACGAATTATTTAAGCATGTGTGTTGGGAGATCATTGATGTAGATTTTTATGGCCTTAGATGTGTTGCCATAGATGGTCGTGTCATCAGCATAGATGTCAACGAATTATTTAAGCATGTGTGTTGGGAGATCATTGATGTAGATCAGGAAGAGAGTTGGGCCCACGATGAACCCCTGAAAAACATTTTCAGTTATACCATAGCTGGAAATCTTATGAAGTATGTCCTTATGCCATACCTTATCGAAGGCCTTAGATTTGTCAAGAGCAATTGCCCTAGAAGGGAAGCCTTTGTCGAGAGATTCACTAATCCTATGAGATATAACTGGTAGCACATCTGCTGTAGATCTGGCAGAACGGAAACCATGTTGCATGTCACTAAGAAGGTTATTTCTGCTGAGGTGGTTGACTACTTCTTTATTTAATATGGATTCCAGCAACTTACTCATGACACATAGGAGACTTATTGGTCTGTTCTGAGAGGGAGACGACTTATTACCTGAATTCTTAAATACAGGGCATACTGATGAGGTTTTCCAAGGTGTTGGAAAGCACTTCTCCTTAAGGCAACGCTTAAACAGTTTGGTAAGTATGGGGGCAAGTTCTGGTTGAAGCTTTTTCAGCACTATAATTGGAATTCCGTCAGGGCCAGTTACTTTACTGGAATCAAGGTTCTTTATTAGCTTTGCGATCTCACGCACAGATATTTGTATGTTGCATAGTGTGTTGTCTGTTATAGGAGGAAATACACAGAGTTGATGACCTTTGTCTCATAGGGTAAAATTAGCTGCAAAGTTCTTGGCAAATACTTTGACCTTATCTGATGCTGATGAGATGACCTCAGGTCCATTGATGATGGTTGGTATAGAATGCGCGCTTCTGTTCAGGATCCTGTTTGCTCTTTGCCGAAACTGGTTGGAACCAAGCCGCTGCTCAGCTACTTCGGATTTAACGGACTGAGCATATAGCTCTTTTGAATTTTTTATTACTCTTTTACAATGGTTGTTGGCAGTCCTGAAAGCAGCTTTATTCTCAGTGCATCTATTATGTTGGTAGCTATGGAAAAATATGCTATCCTCAATCCGAAAAGACGTCCCCCACCACTACAATAACTATTATTTATTTACTAAAATGTATGTGTGGTTCGGTTTGCAATATGTTGAAAGGACGTCAAAGAGATTGGATTCTTGCGCATAACAACACATTCCAGCTAAGATTTGTCATGCAAATCTTTCGCCTTCAGATATTTAATACATCAATTCCCGAATTATTATCAATATGGTTTCTTACTTTTGTAATCATAGCAGAAAATAAGAAAGCTACTAATATAATAATAATAATAATAATAATAATAATACATGTATACGGTTTGGTCAGTCTCAGCAAGTCACATTATCTCATTTTAAAATTCTGGAAACAATTTATATTAAGTCAGGCAGATTTTCCCCTTTGTAAGGCAACAGAAAATCTTTTAGAACTTCATGTGGTTTTGATTTGATTTTTTCTCCGTTTAATTTTTTCCCTCGTTCTTTTTTGTGTCCCTAGTCATATTTCCCTGCCTTATTTTTTTAAAATCGTAGTTATACCTCGATATAACTCTGTTGAACGAGGTATAAAATAAGTCAGCTGGCTCTTTCACTTTTTATTATTGAAATCCATTATGTTAACATTTGGTCTATAGAGAGAGAGACAGAGACAGAGACAGAGATTTATGCTTGATAATTCAATTTTTCTATATTATATTTCTCTTTGTCTTCCTACCCATTCCACTTTTTCTCGGAAACTACTGAACCGATCTCGCTGAAATTTTGTATGTATCTTTGCGATTATATTTGTATTAGGCATTGTGGTAAACTAAGTATTATGGTATCAGTTCGATGCACAATGAAAGATTTAATAGGAATTAATAGCAATTATTATTTAATACAACAATGGGTACAAATTTAACCATATTCAACCATCAATTTACATAAAGCACACATCATAAGTCAACAGACTATAACCTTTGCTGCTATTTCTATAATAACTCACCTATAACTATTTATAAGAATTAGTTTATCCCCCTTTTTAAATGATCTTCTCCTAAATTGTAACAACATAAATATTAATTTATATAGGAGATTTATGCATGCTACATTTTTCTAGTTAGTAAATTTTAAAGGAACGATACATTTCTCACGAATAATACAATTGACTGTTCATATGAGCATACTAAAAAAGAGTTAAGCAGTTTAAGCAGCTTACACTGAAAATGACTATAAAAGATTTTTCAGATATTAAACTAGAGCGAATTAATAATTCTTATTCATCGTATCATAAGCTTTACAAAACATTTATTATAAGTATAAGAAATTTAAAAATCCAAATCAATAATAAAAAGTACCACTCATAACATTTTACACAGACCACCTTCTAATAATGATATCGTTAAACAAAATGCAAATTACTTTAATAAAGCCCTTTGAAATTCGGTATGTATTTATAAGGTTAAGTTTATGGAGGATAGTGTGAATCATAGAAAAAGAATAATCTCATAACCTATGACATAACATATGGGAAGGAAAATAGCGTTGTTAAAATGGGTGGTTATAGTCTGCAGAAGGCCGTGAATTTATGAACACACACACACACACACACACATATATATATATATATATATATATATATATATATATTGTCATCCACATACAGTACTGTTTCGTTGTATCACAACTCATCCGTGCGGCTAGACAAACACCTTTCCCCAGCTGTGGATTGAACCTACAACCGTCGCACAACAGTCGGCAGCTCTCACCATTCAGCTACGAATCAGTGCCGTAAATATTTCTCCTAGAGTGTGAATTAAATCCACACCCTCCCATCGCACAGTGCTCAAACCATCAGTTTGTTTACAAACAAATTAATAGTGGGCTTCGCTTAATCGCTTTTAAATACGCGTCGGGTGAAAATATATTTACAAAGTGCTCAACCCAAAGAGGGGGCCTTTAATTGTCATCCACATACAGTACTTTTTGCAATCAAATATAAATAATATAATTTAGAGTGAAATAATAAACTAGTGAATAATAATAAAATCATAGAAACTAGAAGGAGTATAACAGTGCACCATCACATACTCCTTTGAGGTATAAATAAATACCCTCACTAATTCTATAAAACAATTAAAAATAATTTTGGTATCAACGAGAAATATTAAATTGACAGGAAAGTTCTTGCGGAATTGTTATGTTTGATTTCCAATTGTCGAATACGTTTTCGTTATAATGCCTTTATTTTATATATCATTTTAAAGAATTTTTTTTGCTCTATCTAATCGTTTAAATTACAATCACCTTCAATCAATTATGTCTTCTTTTCAGAACGTTGAATGCAAGATGAAAAAAAGTAAATTCGCCCAATTTTCTTATTTCAATTCAAGCTAAGCTGAACAGCTGCTGAAACAACTCGCGATATCAAGGAAACATTTGACCCAGCAACCACTACTGAATGCACAGCACAATAGTGGTTTAAGAAATTTCGTGGCAGTGACAAATATATTGAAAATGATGAGCGTAGTGGGCGGCCATCGGATGTTAACAATGATCAATTAAGAGCTTTAGTCGAAGTTAATCCATTCACAACTGTTCAAGAACTTTCTTCTGCATTAGACGTAATGTATACGACGATTTCCAACCACTTGAGAAAGATTGCAAAGGCAAAAAAAAAAAAAAAATTTGATAAATAGGTACCTCATGAATTGTAGAACAATCCAAAAGAAACCCCGTTATGAAGTGTCATCTTCCCTTCTTTTATGCAACAAGAATGACCCATTTCTCGACTGGGTTGTAACTTGCGATGAGAAGTGGGTTCTATACTACAACTGGCGATTCTCAGCTCAGTGATTAGATGTCGACGAAGCTTCACGACACTTTCCGAAGCCAGAGTTGCCCCAAAAGAAGGTCCTGGTGACTGTTAGGTGGTCTGCGACCGGTCTCAACCATTACAGTTTTTGAATGCAGGCGAAACCATTACGGAAGAGAAGTACTCTCTACAAATGGATGAAATGCAAACGTGTTGTCACAATATTAATGCAGTTAAAAATAATTGTAGTGATAATAGGAATAGCAATTAGGACCATACGGGTAGACCTAATACAAAGATCTTATCCTAGATCGGTTCGACTTCATCATAAATGTTAATTTCTTTACCTCTCTATTATATAATCGCTTTCCAGCAGAGAAAGACTTCAGGCAAAATAGAATGATTAGTCATAAAATATGCACACAGGGGTAAAAAAAACTGTAAATTATGCCTAGCTGAGAAAAATTTTTCCGACATACTTAATAGGAAATGGGAAATTATTTCCATTTGTTTGCATAAAATAAAATTCAAATACCAACAATGTTCAATCAGTAAATTGAAATTTTTTATTTACCTATGATGAAAATATCGCTCGAAATATGATATTAAGATTGTAGTGAAATAATATTTAATTAAATCCTATAGCACATCCTACCAAAATGTTTAAGTTAGACAAATGATTGAAGAGTATATGTAATCTTGATTTTTTTAAATTCATTATCATGAAGTTGGCATATGATCACAGGGGTCTTAAGCTTGACATTCAACTGAATACTGCCTCAATATAATATAACCAAGAAATCGAACTGTTGCATATATTGTTGTAGTTTGTACTTATGAAATTCAGTAATGAAAATTTTTATGTTTTGGAAAAATGTTCTGTATTGATTTAAAAAATATTACTTTGAAACAGATGAGGGTACAATACATTTACTAATCCAGTAAGTCTACCAAGCTCCAGCTTTTCTCGTATTGTAGCAGAGCTGCATCCCTATTTCTATGTTGCAAGTGCTTCCACAGAATGCAATCTGATGAACTTATTGCGCTTGTAAACTCTCCAAGCTAACTACGCTTCAGCAACTATTAGCAGTAAAATTTCATCGTTTTAATGTAGAGGTTTCTAGATGCAGAGGATTTTCTTCTCTGGTAGATTTCTCCGAAAAACTTTTGAAATCCTTGTCTCCTTCCTGTTACAACGATTATACAAACATACAGAAATTAACATGTAATGTGAATAAACAACTTATTTTTCAGCTGTCCCCACCAAGGCTACCAATGGATAATCTCACTCATATCACAATCGCTCCTTATACTTCAGGGATGAATGATTACTATAATTAGATTTTTCTTAGACAAGAGGAATATTCAAGTGGTTCTTGATGGACAAACATCCAAACAACGTGATATTAATGCAGGACGGTCTCAGGAGTCTATCCTTAACCTTTATTTTTCCTGATATTCATAAACAATCTCCTTGATAAAATTGTATTTGAGATAGGCATATTTAATAATGACACTATGCTTTTTTTTAAGCATATGCACCGAAGATAAGGAAAGAAACCTTAGCAAACAACCCCATTTCGTAATGGAATGGGGCTGTAAATAGACGGTAGCATTCAATAGTACTAAAACTACGCTTCTTCTCTTTAACAATTACAAGAAGACTTCTTAATTATTGATTGCCAGGACTAAATACACACTACCCGAGGGATCATCCTTAAAACCTTCCAGCTTAATATTTACAGGCAACAGGAACTAAAACAAATGCGTTGCGGACATTGCAAAGGCAAAGAAGGTGGGATCCCTCTACTGTGTTAGAACATTACTCACACTAAAGAGTATCCTGTATTTTTACAAAGCCATCATTCGCCCATGCATGTAGCATTGTTACCACATCTGGACTGATGCATACACTGTTAATCTCTCCATTTTAAACAGGGTAACAAAAGAGTCTCCAGTCTACATTGCCAACCAAGTTCTAACCCCTGTCCCATTGATTCAATGTTGCATCTCTTGTGCTTGTTTTGCAAATAGTTTAATGGAATGTGCCCTGATGAACTCGAAGCACTTGTACACTCACCATGTACATACCCTGACAAGACAGTTTAGCTGCAGGATTACACACTTTCACTGTAGAGATCCTTAGATGCCGGACAGCTATCTACTCTAATAGCTTCTTATCCCGAACTGTAAGACTTTGGCATTTCTCCCTTGCTTCCATGACTGTATAAACATGAAGAAGTTTAAATGTAATGTGAACAGGCATCCCGCTCATTTCCTTACATAGTATTCAGTAGACATCGTCTCAAATAGTACCCCTCACGTCCAAGTGGCAATATGTTTGGGTTGAACAAGTAAAACCCAAATGCCATATTTGGAGTGAAAAAGTAAAAAAAATATATATATATATATATAAAAACAAATTTGATACATTTCTGTATACTCCTTATTTAAAACATGATTAAAATCTTCATACACAGAAGTAATAAATAAAATATTCTCCTATATATATATATGACTGTATTTTTCTATCCCTTTCCTATGTATACTATCAACATCATTTCTCGCGGTTAACGTGCTGTTATATATATATATATATATATATATATATATATATATATATATGTATATACACATATATATATGCGTGTGTGTGTATTAAGCACTGTTGACGTAAATAAAGGTTTACACATAAAATTATCCTTTCGTATATTAATTTATGTGATTAAATGAAGTATTTATATATATATATATATATATATATATATATAAATACTTCATTTAATCACATAATCACCTTTAAGAAACTCATTTCTTATCGTTGAGCACTTTCAGTTGAATTAAAGTTGGTCAATTTAGTTCTTATGCGCAGATCATCATATGATTAGATCACTCTGACAGACGTTAAAAAGCATTTGAAAAATAAATGGTTGAAATCAACATCATTTCTCGCGGTTAATGGTAACCGAATGGATTAGATCCTTGCTAATGAATCCAGGGATGGCTTCTGTCGCCAGGTTCGAATCTATCGACTGGTGCTAATCATGATACCCTACACTGATGATTACTGAAAGCTTGAAACACTAGTGTCTGTAGGCATTTCAAAAAATTTATATATATATATTTATTTATTTATTTATTTACTAACATTTTTTGAAATACCTACAGACACTAGTGTTTCAAGCTTTCAGTAATCATCAGTGTAGGTATCATGATTAACACCAGTCGATAGATTCGAACCTGGCGAAAGAAGCCATCCCTGGATTCATTAGCAAGGATTTAATCCATTCGGCTACCGTTAACCGCGAGAAATGATAAGACCAACTTTAATTCAACTGAAAGTGCCCAACGATAAGAAATGAGTTTCTTAAAGGGGCTGATATAATTATTTATTCAACTAATTATTAAATAAACGATATATATATATATATATATATATATATATATATATATAGTCTCAAATATAACATATGCACATATATTTGCACGCCAGGGCGGGCATGTATGTGTACCCGTGGCCGTCTCTTTTAAGTATATATGTGTGTACGTGCTCATGTGTGTACCCGTGGCTGCGACTGCTAGCTGACCCTCTCCAAACAATTAACAACAAAATAAAACTAAAAATAAATAAACCGAATCATAGCCCTCCCCCGCCTCCAAACATAAGCGAACACCCAACAGCCCAATACATACTTAGCAAAAAATCACCTCGTTAGTGAACGAGACGCTAAAAACTTTAACACTAAGACTCGAATTTTAAAGTACCCCCTCCTCCTACCCCCACATATTCCCCTTCCCCTCATGTATCCCTATGCACTCAGCCACACCAGAAATGAACTTCCCAGACCCTCCCCCACAAGTTCCTTAAACCTCAAAACTAAAACATTATCGACATACCAAACGCCCCCCACCTTTCCTCCTTGTTCCCTTCCTGTCTTCCTCTTCCGCCCTCCTCGCAACCTCCCCCCGACCTCATTCACTCTTCCACTCTTTCATCCCAAAATAGCGAACATTTCTGTAAAAGTCTGAGGACGTTACAGACGGTCAATAAAAACGACCGTGTAGCCGAAACAATAATGTAACTTAACAGAAAGATACGGTAATAAAAATAAAACGCATATTTGCTCTACAACAGTATTGAGCACTTTCTTTAGTTTTTATTAATTACCATCTCCACTAAATATATATATATATATATATATATATAGTTTATCTATTTCTAAGCTAATGTCCTTATGTCAGCATGTCAGCTTGTGGATACATAAACCTGACTTTTTCTTCTCTTTTGATAAGAAACATAAGGTGTTGAAATACTTTGACCCAAAGAGGTTCTATTTTCTTTATTGATATTTATTCTTTATTGATCTGATTAGTAATACGATTTTTACTTGAATTCTCATCCTTTATTTTTTTTTATATACATTAAAACCACGGTATATGGTAATAAGAATTAGTAACAAAATGCAGTACAGTTTATATTACACATGTATATAATCAAATAACATTATAAATAACACCGTAAGGCGGGGCAAATATCGTAACCAGGGACCGGAAAAACATTGTATTTCACATCCTAACCTGAAAAAACCGTAGCCTAGGGTCACCGTATCCCGGGCTTATACCGTGTATATATATATATATATATATATATATATATATATATATATATATATATATATATATCGATATGTATATGAGAAGGATCTTGTAGTTTGCTTGAATCATTATGCATAGTATGAAAGATACTGTGTTTGAAGGCTATATCAATGCAGTTCGTAGGAAACATTGTGGACACGAGTTAGTATATTAAAGAATCATATTAGAAGAAAGTGTCAATAATTTTCAAGTATATTACGTTTATTTGCCAACATACTATGTCGTACAAGATGGTAAGTGTTGATATCCTTAATTTTCGAGAGTAGTATCTCTTTTTCGAGGGGGGTGGTAAAAAGGAACGTGTACATGTGTTCGGTGAGGCTTTCCTTTGTCTGTTTAATTTTTTAATTTTTATTTATTTCTTTATTTCCGGAAGTCAGTGTCGCAGACTTTCAAATCAATTTCCAGGATACGAGTTTTGATGAATATTAAGTATTGTTGGGAATTATTGTAGCATAAGCTACAACCTCATTGATATAGCCTTCAAACATAGCCCCTTCTATATATATATATATATATATATATATATATATATATATATATATATATATATATATATATATATATACTGGCGGGGGCGCCTAGTCTTGCCAGATCGTAAAATACGCATTTCAAATTGCGATATATGTCTGTAATCAGTATTCATCTATCCAAACAGACATTTTAATTCTTATAAACTAACATTGGTGTACGATTATTTTTATGTACGGTTATTATTTCCTGAAAATTTCAGTGTCATGTGACAGGTAGTTTAATAGTGTATCGGTTAAATATTTACATATAGACAAACACACACAATAATCTACTGTTTTATTCATATAGATATGTGTGTGTTGTATATTAATGACTATAAAACCTTTTTACGTAAAAAAGGCTACTCTCTCATATGTATATTACACACACACACACACACACATATATATCACAAATTCCTATCATACATTCCAGCAAACGGAGAGAAAAGAAAGTTAAAATAATTATGATTTTAATAATAATAATAATAATAATAATAATAATAATAATAATAATAATAATAATGTAAAAAGAGTTGCCAAAAGAAAATATAAACTAAAAACAAAAATAAATGAAGGAAGCTGGTAATATAATTTGCGAGTTCCACTGAGTGAACCAGTGATAAGAATTCCCTTTGAAATGCAAAGTGACCTCCTGGGTATTTTCAAGCTCACCTTGATTAGAACGTCAACAACAAAAGTCTCTGTCACAAATATTAAATATTGATAATTCCGATTTATTCGTTCAAAATAAGCAAAACTTATGGAAAGAAATTAAAATAAAAATGCCTGCAAAACAATTTTTCTTGTGCAATTTATTAATTTTAGAAAAAGAGGAAGAGAAAAGGAAAAGCAAATTGGAATTTAAGCGCATTATAGATTGAAAAGTGATTCAATCAAAAAGGGAAGCTTTCTTTGTGAGTGATTTTTATTCACTTTCTAAAAATTGAGGCAATTGAAACCGTTTTGTTCAAGAGATGGGAATAATGGATTAGTCTTCTTAACTGCGTCAACAATGCCATAAACAAAAACGGAAATTCTTAAGACATGCCTATTCAACCTCTACTTTTATTTATTTGTCTTTTCACGAGGGTAAAGTTAGACACAAGGTCATTTATTAATGTGGGGAATTTCTAGATCCCCCCCCAAGTGCCACTGGAATAAAAAAATCCATCCCAATCAATAAAAAAAGAAATGTTGTCAATCATTTAATGTTCAACCTTTTTAATATAAAATTCAATATCAACATCATAATTTTATTAAGGATTTTTATACTAATGAGTCACTACTTACTAAAGCCAAAAACCCCTTGAGTTTATGGGTTAATGAGATGGATGGAGTGTCAGATAGACGAGGGACAATACTTTTATGAGATTGTACAATAGACAGAATGCAGAATATTTGATTATTTGAAAGAATATCTCGGCATAAATTTTTCACGATTAGACTTGAAAACGACCATGTTGCAGTACGCAAGGAAGCAGTCCTATGGCAATGGGTTCTATAGAGGGGAAATTGATGGAAACTCAATTTTAATTTAGGTACAAAGATTTGGTTTTTAATTTAATGATTTATTTTCATTGGCAGAATGATCGGTCCACACAAAAATTTATTTTTGATTATTTAATTTTTAAAAATTTCAAACTCATATATCTACCTCAACTATCTCAAACCAGGTTTGAAACTCGACTGTCTGGGCAACAGTCGGCACTCATAACTGTATGCTATTTCGGCTGCTACTTTATGTGAATTAACAATGTTCAAACATTGTGAAATCAATATATATATATATATATATATATATATATATATCAAACTATCCTAGTACAAATTGAATCAACTATTCTAATTATAACAACCCTGAATTAAACTGTAATTCCACTCCAACTCCTAACAGAAATACACATATCATTAACACTACACTATACACTTATATTGGCACTACTCCAACATCAATAAATGTTAGAGTATCTAAGCACAATTCTTCCTTCAATAATGAAATCACTGATAATAGCCACAGACCTTCCCTAACCACTTTAATTAAAAACGTTAAATCTAAAGTCATCCCTTTCTCTATGAATTGGTCTATTCTTAAAAAGTCAAAGTCTTACACGCCTGGTTCTAAGTATTGTCACCTCTGTATATCCGAAGCTATAAGTAATAATCACTTCCCCAAATATAAACTTACTTAATTCCAAGAGCGAACTCATTTCCCAAGGTAAACATAAGAAGAAAATCAAATATAACCAGTTCGAAATTACTTAGCTCACCTCTTAAAATTCCGGCTATAAATTTACTCAATATAAAAGATTTCTCCAAAAATGTTTTTTCTTGTGAGAATAAAGGTGCTAATATACTTTATTATATGTATATGTGTATATGTATATATCTAAAAATGTATATGTGCATTATGTCAGGTCATGTCATATGCTACTGGTACAATGTAACCTAGTACTACCTGCCTCATGGTCGGGTCACAGGCGACTAAACTGGTTCCTCCACCAGACTTGTTTTTGAGGAAGGTGGCTAATCTCCCTGAAGGATTAAAAACAAGACCTTCCAAAGAGCGTATAAACCCTTTTTCGGGGTCAACGGCTAACTAGCACCGTGTGTGTTTGTATGTATGTATGGATGTGTGTGTTGGGGTGGAGAGGGCTCCCGTAAGTCGTGGTGAAGGCAACCTTTCTAGGAGAAGCAAATCTCTGATTTTAAAAAAACATAAAGCGGGAGTTCAGTACTCGCATTAAGCTGATCTGCAGTTTAAATTGTTGCTGGATATCAACATTTTGAACCGAGAGAGAGATTTAGCTGTCGTACAAAGCTAAGACTCTGTAACATCATCTGTGTATAGATACTTCCTCAGGCATTTGTCTACTAAAATGGTCCTGTGTCGATGGAAGTCATTTTGGATTCATGAACTTTAAGTGTCTGAGGGAGTGGCACTCGTCTGACAAGACATTGCAATCATCATATGTGCATCTATATATCCATCTATGTCTTTGTAAATTTACATGTGTATGTACCCCATTTGTTTACGTACGATTTTTCCCTTTATTTGTTCTAAACATAGACTTAGATTACTCTCTACCTGCACCTTTCCCCCCTTTCTTTCTTTCTTTCTTTCTTTCTTGCTTTCCTGTGCCTATCTCTTTTTCTACCTTCTCCTTTCGATTTTACTCAACTCATTTAAAACCTGCACTTTATACTCCACTTCCTTGATCCGTTATTTAAAAAAAAAATATGTCGCATTTTCTTGAAGCTCCATTTTACCCTGGACATTTATATTTCTGTTTCCTTATGGATTGTCATTGAATTGAACATTTTCCTGCATTGGATTTTACAGTTTTTCAATTGGATCTTTATCATATCATTTTTCTCCCTTTTTCCTATTTCTTGCTTTCCCAGTCTTTTTGAATCGCTACAAACTGTCTAAAATCTCTTAAATGCATTTTTCAATCAAATATAAAAAAATTCATATTGCTTGCTTCTCTTGATACGCTAACCAGAAAAATTCATTGTATATTTTGCAAACCTCTTCCCCCTGATGAGAAGACCTGCTCTCTAAGAAACTCTATTTTTTACTCCTTGGTGAATATTTAAAATTTTTGTATACCTCTCTTACAGGTTTATAAAGGTTTTTGAAATTTTGATAATATTTATTATTATTATTATTATTATTATTATTAATAATAATAATAATAATAATAATAATAATAATAATAATAATAATAATAATAATAATAATCGCATAATTCTGTTTGTCAATGCAAATTTAATGAAAATCCTCTAAAAATGAATGCAAAATAACCAAACGCGCAACTGGCGATATTTATTAATTGAAGGGGAAAAAGAGGATTTCATTTTTATTCTTGGGGGACAAAGACGGGCAGAATGTTTGCGTATGTGGGCATGTGTGTACTAGCGAGGACTGCAACCTCCCTCCTTACCCTCATCATCTACTGACCAACGACCTGGCATTTAACTCAAGACAGGAGCCCAAATAGGGACGTTTCGCACGCTTGTGGCAGAAAACACTTTTAAAGAAACCAACGAAATGTAAGTGTACGTTCTTTTTTCGTTAAAAAAAAAAAGAAGTTAATTGTTACTTCGAATTTATGTCAGAAAACGGTCTTTGTTTCGATATAAACGCATAATTCTGTTTGTCAATGCCAACTTAATGAAAAATGTTGACCAACTTTCTAGTTTCAGAAACTCAAATAACATGGACGCTGAATATGTAAGTATAACCTCTAATTTCAGGGAACAAAATGATACCGAAAAAACACTGCATAGCCATGATAGCCATCAAAATGAAAAAAAAAAAGGAAGAAAGAAATGGACAACAAAAGAGAATAGACTCGTAATGGAATGTTATTATAGAAGTCATCCTAAATATAGATATGGAGGTTATCGGAAACGAATGAAAGAACTATGGGACCTATGCAGTGACTACCATACAACAGAACAAAGAATTGCGGACCAAGCAAGACTGATACTCAAGAAAGGTTGGCTCTCTAAACTAGAACTAACAGAAATTCACCGAAAAATAAATGATGAAATGTAACAAGAAGCATCCCCACAACTAAACCGCACATAGAGAAACCCCACAAGTTGAAACCTCGCAAGTAAAAACACCGAAGGCCGAGGACCAAAACAAGAACGAAGTCTACAAACGTGGAAACCGAGAACAATGAAACAGAAATAACATAGAATGAAGCAAATAAAATAAATAAAATAACACAGTTTATGAACGAGGAAAAAACAAAACTCCCATCATTAAGGAACCAAGAGCAAAAGAAATTAAAAACAGAAACAGAGAAGGTTAACAAGCTCCTCCCACACATCCCAACAAATACAATCACAGACTTAAACAACCTCATTTACACAGGCGCCAAAATGGTAAGTATGAATCTCAAATCAGAAAAACAACCGGGGACAAGCGGACCGACAAATCTGGATGGGAAATAAGACTAGAAACCCAAATACAGAAACATAAAAAAGAAACCAAAATGATCAACAGGAAGAAAGTAATGTGGAGAAAACGGAATATTGGAAATGTAACTGGCAGGGAGGGGCTAAACAAGAAACATGAAGAACTGGACCATAAAATAAAAGCAAAAGAAGTGAGCTGGAGACGATATAGATATAAATCTGAACAATGCAAACAAAACAGAACATTTGAAACTAATGAAAACCAATTCTACCAAAATGTGAACGGAGGAAAAACAAGAACAGAACAACCAAATCCGACAGAAAGAAAACTCTACTGGAGTAAAAAATTGAAAAGCGACGAGATCACAATAGAAATGCAGAATGGCGGAAAGACATGAAAGAAGAGTTACAACAAATAGAATAAGGAACAGCGAATGAAATCAACAAGGAAACCCTAAAGAAAACAATAGGAAAAATGGCAAACTGGAGAGCACCAGGGCACGACAGGATATATGCATACTGGTTAAAAAAATTCACAACCTTACACAAAAGACTAGCCCAAAACCTGAGAAGTTGTATATAGGAAGCAAGCGTACCAGACTGAATGACAAAAGGTTGAACTACACTGTTACAGAAGGACTCAGAGAAAGGAACCGTCCCTAGGAACTATAGGCCAATCACATGCTTACCAACTATGTGGAAGATACTGACAGCACAACTGAGAGACCAAATCTACCACTCCTTGAATAACCGTGGACTCATCCCTGAGGAGCAGAAGGATGCCAAAAAGGAAAAAGAGGAACACATGTCCTGCTATATATAGATCAAAGGATCCTAAAGGAGGTAAAAAGAAGGAGAAAGAATTTAGCCATGGCATGGATCGACTACAAAAAAGCGTACGACAGGATCCCCAAGAATGGATAATAGAATGCCTAAAAATGTATAAAATACCAAGCGGGATCACCAATGTAATAGAAAATGCAATGAAAACATAGAGACTAGAATTGACAGCTGATGGATAACACATAACAGAAATTAACATATAAAGAGGTATCTTCCAAGGAGACTCACTATCACCACTACTGTTCATCATAGCCATGATGCCCTTGAACAGTATTCTGAGAAAGTACCAAGCTGGATACAAGTTCTCCAATACAGAGGAAAAAATGAACCACCTGATGTACATGGACGATCTGAAACTTTTTGCAAGGACCAAAAAGAAGCTAGAAACACTAATTAACACTACCAGGATCTTCAGCCAAGATATCCCAATGGAATTTGGAATGGAAAAGTGCGCACAACTACTTATAAGAAAGGGAAAACTGGAAACAACAGAAGGCATGGAACTACCCAATCAAACAGAAATGAGGGCACTAGGGGAACAAGACGACTATAAATAATTGGACACCATCAGAGCAACAGAAATGAAAGAGAAAATTGGAAAGGAATACCTCAGGAGAACAAGAAAACTCCTGGAAACAAAATTATATAGCAGAAACCTAATAAAAGGTATAAATACGTGGGCAGTATCACTAGTAAGATACTCTGGACCGTTTATAGGGTAAACAAAAGGAGAACTGAGACAGCTCGACCAGAAAACCAGGAATCCCATGACTATGCATAATGCACTACACCCAAAGGACGATATTGACAGGCTCTACGTGAAAAGGAAAGACGGCGGGAGAGGACTGATCTCTATAGAAGACTGTGTGAAGGACACGAAAAAAGAACTAGAAAAATACATAATTCAAAACACTGAATGGATAATTATGGCAGCGAGACACACAGAAAAAAAAACAACAAAACAGAAAACAGAGAGACAAATGACAAAACGAGAAAAGAGAAGTGGGAAGAGAAACAACTTCACGGTAGATTCATAAGAATGACCAAAGATGAGAATAAAGAAAATACCTGGACATGGATGCGAAAAGGACATATAAATCGAGAAACTGAATCTCTAATAACTGCAGCACAAGATAACTCGATAAGAACCAACCATATCAAAGCAAGGATCGATAAAACACAAGAAAACAGCAAATGCAGACTCTGTGGACAAAGAGACGAAACAATAAACCATATAGTAAATGAATGCAGCAAACTGGCCCTAAAGGAATACAAAGACAGGCATGACCAAGTGGGGAGGGCGGTGCACTGGGAATTGTGCAAACGACTACATTTTGAGCATACAGACAAATGGTACAAGCATAAGCCCGCAACAGCACTAAAAAATGAGAACCACAAAATCCTATGGAACATGGACATACAGACGGACAAACCCACCCAAGCAAGAAGACCAGATGTCGTAATAATTAACAAGAAACAGAAATCCTGTCAAATCATAGACTTTGCTGTCCCAGCTGACCACAGGGTGAGTATGAAAGAAAAGGAGAAACGAAGCAAATACACAGAACTAGCCAGAGAGTTAAAATGGATTTGGATGATGATAAAAATCAAAATAGTACCGATAATAGTAGGAGCACTAGGTACAGTTCCGAAAAACTTGGAAAAAAAGAATGTCAGAAATTGGAATTAGAGGAATAACTGCAAAAGTACAATGACTAACGACAATGAAAACGACTGAAATATTAAGGAAACCCCTTGAATGCGGAGAATAATACAAGAAGACAATATAACGAATAAGCGTTACACGGAATGAAGAACACCGAAGCTGCATATCTACAAGTTCTACACCCCCATCATGCAGCCCCCCCATTGTTTCACAACCGCTCCTCCCAATAAAAAAGTGACACCAAAGAGCTGAGAAGGGTCAAGAAGGACTGAAAGACCAATGAGAAAGTGCCAACCAGACCTTGGTTGGACAAGCGCAAAGAGAATTGGGACTTTGGGGAGGCTTAGTGTCATTCAAATTCCAGTATAAACCAATGGCCACTGCCGGCGAGAAACCAATGGTAAGAGGCTGTTGCGATGATGGAAATTCATTTGCAAATGCTATCGAAGGAGGTGGAGAGAACTGGACGTCTGGGGAGACTTGTTGTCACTCAGCCTCCCGAGAACACCACAGGTTTCCAATAAGATCGTGTGTTGACTTGTGTGAAAGCTCCATGTCAGCCAATAATAATAATTATAATAATAATAATAATAATATTAATGATAATAATAATAATGATAATAATAATAATAATAGAGCTAATAACTGCATGTCTTTTACTACCACTAACCTTTTCCACAGGCTCACCATGCACCTGCTAGAATCTAGCTTAATTTATAAGCATTTAAAAAACATAGTTGCTCACCTTCTTTGATCTAAAATAATAAATAACACATTTTGAAACTAATTAAAAAAAGCATTAAAATATTTTAGGTTTTCTTCTTTTTTACAAAGGGTCATCACTTATGAAGCACATAAAGTTAATGAGTGTACGGTAGTTATCGAGATAACAGCATAGTTATCGTTAGTAGTGGGAATTTGCAATAATTTGATTATTTAACGAGTCAATGCAGCAAAAACTTGTTTATATTGGACTTGAAGACGATCATATTGTAACCAACTGGAAAGCAGCTGACCCGAACAGAGTTGCACAGGTGGGCAGTTCTAGGAAAAAAGCTTTGTTCATGGAATCCACGTTTAGATTTAGGCACAGACAGAGAGTGGGTAAAATAGCATATAGCGGTTGTTACTAAACGTGTGTTTGTTATGAAAGTTTGGCAAAGAGTAACCATAGATTGGGGATCAGACCAACACTTGCCATAAAAATAATAATACAGCAGAGATACATTAAAATTAACCAACCACCTTTTTCCTTATTGCTCCACGTGCTCCTAGTCAGAAGAAAGAAAATCAGAGAGACCTTGGTCATTTCCAGCCTTTGAGGTATTGCCGTAGATAGTAGTACCGTCTGTATAAATATCTAAGAATGATCTAAGAATGTTTTCTAGTAGATCATTGATAAAGATCAGGAAGAGGGTTGAGCCCAGGATGAAACTGTTAATGTCACAACTGCTACTCTTATAAACCTATCAGGGAGAAAGATATTTCCAGCAATTCCGTAACTGGAAATCTTGTGAAGAAAAACTTTATTCCATACCCTATAAAAAAAAACTTTCATATGATAAGAGCAATTGCTCTAGAAACGAAGCCTACATTGAAAGATTTACTAATCCTGTGTGATCTAACAGTTACCACATCAACTGTACACCTAGCAGAACGGAAACAATATTGCATGTCATCGAGTAGGTTATTTTTTCTGACGTGGGTGACCACTTCTCTATTTAATACAGATTCTAACAACTTACTCATAATGCACAGGAGACGGAGTGGTATGTATTGAAAGGGAGATGATCGATCTCTTGAATTTTTAAATATCGGGAAGACTGATGAGGTTTTACAAGATCTTGGAAAGAATTTCTCTTTAAGACAACGCTTAAACAACTTTATTAAAAACAAAGGGGTCATCACTTATGAAGCATAAAAGGCTCTTGGGCATAAAGTTAATGCAACCTACAATAAATAACATCACGCGTGAAACGAGTAAGGACGTATAAAAATACTTAATGTAAATACAACTTATCGATGATGCAAATCCTAGCGTCTACGATTGTAAATTATAAACGTTGTTTTGGAACTGCACCGTTTTTTTGTTTGTTTTTGTTTTGACTCCTACGACTTCACATGCATTGATTTTCTTCAACTTTTTGAAATTCTCTTTTCTGCAACTTTTTGTTGATTTTATTTTGTCATCTGAAGATGATTCAAAGGTAAATTGAAAATATCAGTGTAGAAGCAAATACGATTTTTTTTTTATTTGGATACAAATCAAATTAATAAAAAATTTGAAAAAATAAAAATCAAGTAGAGAAATTCTGTTGAGTTTAACATGTTTCAATATTTTCTTAAATTAAAGAATACCCCATAAACACACAATACTGCAATTAGCGTCTTAAGCGATGCTCTTTGTATGAACAAATTGAGCTTAGGCATTTGGACAATGTTTGAACAGTGTTAATTCACATGCCCATCCTAGCAGCAATCGAATAGCGTAATGGTTAGAGGCGCCGACTGTCGTCTAGGTAGTCGAGTTTCAAACGTTATTTAGCCGCACTGATGAGTTGTAATACAGCGAATCAGTACTATATGTGCATGACTAATATATTTTTATATGACTATATATATTATATATATTTACTCCTCCCTTTATTTTTCTTTCCTATTCTTCACCACTTTTAAACGTGTTTTATGTATTTTACTTTTAATCATGAATATGAAAAGCCTTCCCTTCATGTTTGCAATGTATATATATATATATATATGATGATTGCAACGTCTTGTCAGACGAGTGCCACTCCCTCAGACATTTAAAATCCATGAGCCCAAATGCATGAGGAAGTATCTATACAAAGATGATGTTACAAAGTCTTAGCTTTGTACGACAGCTAAGTCTCTCTCTTAGTTCAAAATGTTGAGATCCAGCAACAAGCAAGAGCAAGATAGGCATCAACAAATTAAACTGCAGACCAGCTTATTGCGGGTACTGGTCTCCCGCTTTATGGTTTTTTAAATCAGAGATTTGCTTCTCCTAGAAAGGTTGCCTTCACCACGGCTTACGGGAGCCCTCTCCACCCCAATACACATATACACACACACAAATATATACGGTGCTAGTTGGCCGTTGACCCAGAAAAAGAGTTCATTCGCCCTTTGGAAGGTCTTGTTTTTAATCCTTCAGGGAGACTAGCCGCCCTCCTCACCAAACAAGTCTGATGGGGGAACCAGTTTAGTCACCGGTGACCCGACCATGAGGTAGGTAGTACTGGGTTACATGGTACCAGTAGCATATGACATGACCTGACACACACACATATATATATATATATATATATATATATATATATATATATATATATATATAAACTCTAGCATAAACTCTAGCCTCCTGAACTTTAAAAGTGAGTGTCCACAAAGGTACAAAATAGCCATAATAAAAAATTTACTAAATCGTGCTAAAATGATATCCTCCACAAAAAAGCATTGCTAATTGAAATAAAAAAAACATTAAACAAGTACTCATCAATAATCATTTCCCCAATTACATTGTTGATGAACAAATAAAAAAAATGCTACAATCTTCCGATAACCAGAATAATAATGTTAGCCAACACCGCAATGCAAACCCCATTAATATATTTTACCAAAATCAAATGACGCCTAATTTCAGAATCGAAGAAAATGCAATAAAAAATATTATACGAAGATACTTGACGCCTGTTGACAGTAATTTTAAAATTAAATTTATTATCTATTATAGGAAATTTCGAACACAAAACCTTGTGGTTAAAAACAACTCTTCACCGGCGATAAAAAACGTTGGAGCAAACCAATGTAGTGTATAAATTTAAATGCTCTATTGGAGAATGTAACTCCAAAAATAATACATACATTGGGCATACAACAACAACGTTGTCCCGGCGAATAACTATGCACCTTAACGACACAAGCGCGATTTACAAACATTTAAAAAAAGAACATAGCTGTCCCCCCTCCAATGTTAGAAAGGTCCTCGTTGACAACACAAAAATTATACAACGGGAAAATAATGTAAAAAAATTAAAGATTCTTGAAGCGTCGTACATTAGAACTCTTCAACCTAATATAAATGACATTGCATTTCAAAAAAGCAGTAACGTTCTGAAATGTCTTGCGTAGTCCGTGTTGAACGGACTTCGTACATGGTGTCTACGAACTTGCTGGTTTTAACACTCGAATTTTTAATCGACTTTTATTCTTAATCGACTTTTATTTTAACTCATCACTGAATATATATATTTTAGTTTTCATTTTTAATCCTCATTTTCGCAATCCTGTATTTTTAACACCTGATGATGATTCGTGGACGAATCGAAAGCGCTCGTAACAGCAACATGTATGGATCCTTTATTAATATTTTTGATTTGTAAACAAAAAAGACAATACGAAAAATTGAAAAATTAAAAAAAAAGAATTATAAGACAAAATGTCTCCGTTGTATTTAATAATATTTGCTTGAATATATATATATGAATGACTAATATATATATATATATTTATATATATATACTCTCTCTCTCTCCCTCTCTCTCTATATATATATATATTATATATATATATATATATATATATATATATATATATATATATATATTATGGCAGTAGAGTTTAGTTTCCTAGAAGTACATCTAATGAAACAATATGTGTATACCAAAAAATTGCTCAATGAGTAAAAAGAGCAGGTATATTAAATTTATTTATACAAACATTGATGGCTACGTATGTGCATACATGTTTCTGTAATCACCCGTTGTTGGGGAGATTACGTCTTCAGGCCAAGAATTACTCTTGAAAACTGAAATTTCAAGACACAAAAACATTTTCTTATATCGTTTACAAAATTAGAACCTTGTCATCGAATAGGGGTGGGGGATAGGTATGGGGGAGGATAAGTAAGGCCTCTGAACAATCCATTCCTCACAGGCTTTTATCTCTTTTTATCTTAACTTCGGTGAGGGGCAATTTTTATTTATTTATTTTTTTTAAATTCTTTTTATATTCTTTTTATAACTTAAAGGTTAAGCATCTCCTCTTTTGTTGTGCGTTGTAAATTACTTGAGAAGTCCGACACTATGTCGCCTATAGCCAGCGGTGAGAAACTTTAGGTACTCTGCATATTCCTAACGGCCACCCAGTATGGGGAAAACGGTATTTTCAATTTTCTCACACACATATTTCAGAAGTAAACATACACACACATATACCCAGGAGTGGATACACACCGTTTTGTATATTTCCTTATACATATATTTCTGTGTGTATGTGTAAGGAAAACGGTATATATATATATATATACATATATATATATATATAAGAGGAAAATATATTGAGAATAGAAATTCATATACTGGTGTATATAGATTTATTAATCAATTTGAAACAAGTAATACAATATAGTGCATTTGATCCCCTAATATATATATATATATATATATATATATATATATATATATATATATATATATATATGAGAGAAAGAGCAAGAGAGAGAGAGAGAGATATAGAGAAGGAGAGAAATACAGAGAGGCCAAGAGAGAGAGAAGGAAAGAGAGATAAGGACATATAGAGAGAGAATCACGACGTTAAGACTTGAGAAATTAGCTTATTGAACAGAGAGAAGGAGAAACGGGCAGAGATGACAGGAAGCACACACACCTGAAAAATGGAGAGACAAAGAAAAGAAATCAGCAGAGATAAAGAAGAACAAATAGAGAGATTACGTCTCTATCATACTCAATAGATTGTTAGAGAAGAAACGGTTACTATTATTATTATGTCAATCTTGGTAGAGATGCATGCAACAGATCTTTACAATATAAGACATTAAAATCTTCGGGAGAATAAATATATAACTCCTGACAAGAATAGACATAACTTTTTTTTTCAAGAAAGACCCGCAACAATTCTTTAATGATAAACAAGCAATAAATTTTGGTAGAAATAGATATGCTATAAATTTTGGTAGTGATAGATATGCTATATACTTATGTAGATATAGACATGAAGTAAATTTTGGTAGAGACAGATATGCAATAAATTTTGGTAGTGATAGATATGCTATATACTTATGTAGATATAGACATGAAATAATAATAGAGTTGCAATAAATTTTGGTAGAGATAGATATGCAATAAATTTTGCAGTGGAAATATGTAATACATTCTTGTAGAAAGATGCTATAAACTTTGGTAAAGAGAGGCAGTGTATAAATTTTAGCAGAGATAAACATACTATATATTTTGGTAGAAATCGTTATAATACAAATTTTTCTAGAGATAGATATGCTACAAATTTTGGAAGATATGGGTATGCTATAAATGAGATTTTTATTAAATAGATATGCAATAACTTTTGGTAAAGATAGACATCTAAAAATCTTGATAGAGATAGCCGTGCAATAAATGTATTTTAAATAGAGTTGCAATAAATTTGATAGAGATAGTTATCTAAAAATCTTAATAGTGATAGACATGCTATAAATTTTGGCAGAAACAATGCAATAAATCTTTATAAGCATAGACATGTAGGTCTTGAGAAGTACAGACGTGTAAATATTCATAAAGATAGACACACATCAAATCTTAATAATGATAGACATACACCTTAATCGAGATAGACATGCAATAAATCTAGGGACTGACAGTGTTGTTGATGCAAACTTTAAATTCTGCTATCACAGTACAGTATATATTTGCCATATTTCAGAACCTGTCTATACTAAAAGATTATATTGTTAAACATCTTCATCCCTGGAAATACCAATTCAAGAACACTGCTAAGGGTTAAATATCTAACATTTAAATGTTAGTTTGAAGAACGGCTGGCAATGCGAATAAAGGATACAGGCCGAGAGTTGGTGAGAAAGACAGAGAGATGAAAAGACAACGACAGATAGAGAGTGATAGAGATAGACTTCTGTCACGTTTATTAAATTTATAGGGAAGGTTGCACTTAGTGCTATTAATATATAGATTATTTGCATTTTGAGAAAGTGACATTTTCTCTTGATTTAATTATGCACGGGACACATTTTATGAATACATAATTAACAAGCTATAATTCAAGCCTTTGCAAAAAAATAAATAAATAAATAAACTACCTTTGAAATGTTTTTAGATCATCTGCTTTTTCCATTTTTTCATTAAAATGCGATGTTTCCGCTTCCCCGAACCCATTTATCTATCAAAAAAGAATTGCAAAGACAAGGACCTTTTCTACAGTGTTCTACTCATGCATTCAGCTTTAGTTTTTTTTTCTTTCCATTAGTCTCCGTTGTTTGCTTGGAGGGATTTAGTTCAAGTGCAAATCACTGGACAGTACGCACCCCTCCCGCACCTCTTCTGTAAAAGGAGAAAAAACCCAAAAGATATTGAATGAAAATAAGAGGTTTCAACAAATATGGCCGTTAAGATGTTGATAATAGTTATAGTAATAATAATAATAATAATAATAATAATAATAATAATAAGAAGAAGAAGAAGAAGAAGAGCAACAACAACAATAAAAAAAGAAAAAAATATGAAGTGAGAAGGAAGAGAAAAGTGAAATGAGAAAAAAAAGACAGGAAGAAAAAAGAAAAGAACTGTGTTTATTTCATTTTTTAAAATATTTTCTTTATTTCAATATTAATGTTGATATTTATTTTTCTCTGTTCTCTATCATATTTTCTTTTTTCTTTCCTCTGTTTATCCATTTTTTTCTTTCATAGTCTATCTTCTTCTCTTTTGTAATTGGTTAACATTCTCCTATTTAAGAAGAGAGAAACGATTTAATCTTTTTTTTTTTTTTTTAATTCATTTGAATTTTTCGGTATAACTTTTAATAATTGCATTGTTTTCCTGTTTCATTTGACCATATTTAGGTGAAAGTTAGGAGCATCGATACTAGTGCCTCCTTTGAACCAAACATAACTCAGCGTTCGCTCGGCTTTCCCGGAACATAACGTCAACAGACGGAGTATGCCGAGAGTCGCCGATGAAATCATAACAACGCTCCATAAAGGAAAACAACAAAATGTTAAATGCGGAAACATAAAAAACCTACTGTAATTTTTATTTTATTTACTGTGCGAAGAAAAGGATATGAATGCTTTTTTGTGTCGAATAAATAATTTTAAGCAAATGTTTTCAAGAAAGGTTCAAAGGAACAAGTTTGTTTAAAATCTGGTAATTTAATTTTTTTAAGGGGGAAATTGGGAATAAACATTTTTTTAAAGCCCCACTTGCTTTTAGGACTATTCAGGCTATGGTTTGGGTCTATTTTTTTCACATATTTTTTCCAAGTATTTTTTGGTAAAAAGTTAAAACAAAAGTAGGTGGGCAAGGTGTTTATTTCGCCGAGATTTAGCAAAGAATGTCCCAGTCCGGATTGCTGTCCACCGTCGACACTTCACATTCGGACATATCCAGCCTTAGTCGTCGGTAATGCTCCCTCCTTTTGCTAGGCTGTTCTTGGGCCACATTTTGCACATTGTATTGTTTTTACCAGTAGTTTCCGCTGTTGACAAAAGTCAGTTACAGCGTACGCTGTCTGTAGTTGTTGGCCCAAGATGGCCAAATTCATGTTTTGCTCTTCTCTTCCTGACTGCCTGGCATGTAAGAAATGGTAACTTTTTTTTTTTAAAACTTTTTCCTCTTCTAATATTTATCCAATTTCTCATCTCATGCTGCTCAGGAGTAGCACTTGAAAAACCAGTAAAATAATCCAACTTCAACGGTATATATATAAACAATATATATATAATTTATTACGGCAGCTAATACATTAATTGAATAAATATGCAACACACTCACGATTAGAGTTTAACGGTTAACAAGCACATAAACATTACGACGCCATCTTTTTTAAAAGAAGAGTTCGTTAACTCTGGCTTTTTATAAGGGAGATAACTTAACAAATTATATGCTTATTAATGCCAATATAAAGGGAGACAACTTAACAAACTCATCTTTAAAAGTTTTTTTTTCTTCTTTTTTTTGGATTTTTAATTTCAATCATTCAAACTGCCTTGTTGTAAGACGCTTCTCAATAACCAAGGGGATGCACCCCGTTTAGTGAGGCAGTCTGCCAATTGTCTTCCTGTTGAGCTCTTCAATCTATCCATTTTCCACAAGTTCCTTAATACCACTGATTTCGATCCGTAATCGTTTTTCTTTGACAGATTTTGTTGATTTGACCGCTTCATAGAGAGATTTACAATCAGTGACACAAATTATAGACTCTTGGGATTTGTTCTTCCTGTTGTCAATTCACTAAACAGGGTGGAGATGAAGACAGCCATATCAATAGCTTCAGACATTGAAATTGTTTCTGCAGCTAAGGTACTGTGGACAATCCGTCTGATTTTCTTTGAGTTCCACCAGATCGGTGAGACTTTCCCAGATGTCCCAGTGAGGAATATGACATAACCCCCCTGACTTCCACCATCAGGAAGATTTCCCAAAGCGGCATCACTAAATATCACCAAACGTAACTGATCAATGTCACCAAGATGTTGATACTTCAATGATAGCTTGGATGCCTTAGCTTTTCCAATAATTTTGTTGGCAGTTATCAGGTCCTTTATGGTGCTTTGGTTAATCGGCTCTGATGCGCTAACCACAACAATTGGCCGATCTTGGATCTGAGTGAATTTATCTCAATTTCTGTTAGCGGTGATTCTTTTTCCATGGTCCTTGAACAATCTATTGGAATGGATGATATACTGTCGGTATATTTGTTTTGGTTTATTAATATTTCTGGACCGTAACAATTAAGCTCAATTCCACAGTATTTGAAGGCCTTACTATCCTCTTTTCCAATTTTAAATGTGCTGCGTATTTTGCTGATGATATTGTTGAATGTCTGGTCCCCTGACCAAATGAAGTCATCTACATGACACGCCAAAACTCCAGCTAGGTTACCAGATTTACTAATCCAGTAGAAAACTGTAGGGTCCATTTGGGACATTACACCACCAGTTTCAATCATAACTGATTTCACTTTATTATACCACTGCAGAGAAGGATCACTCAGTCCATAGACGCACTTATTTAGCCGCCATATCTTGTCACTGAAAGCTTCTTTGGGTGGTCTGATGTATACTTCCCTATCCATAGTGTGACCCTGCAAAAAGGCAGTTTTTATGTCTATGGAGTGTAGACTCCATTGATTTTGAGCTGTTCTGGATCTTAATTAATGCGCGTTGAATTGAAACTAAGCGCATGGCGTTGTGATTGGCTGATCGCCATATTATATCAGACAGCAGCTAAACCCAAGCTGTTGACTCCATGTTCCAGGGAAAGCTGAGCGAATGCTGAGTTACATCTGGTTCAAAAGATGCACTAGTACAAGAGCATCTTAAAAAGAAGGAATATCCATCACTTGGCCCGTCTGCTGAAATTTGAATTTGAAATAGCATTTTCAAAAGTCAGTTTAGCTTAAATTAAAAATAGTATTTTCATTGATTCATAAAGTTTAAGTTAGATATAACATTCTTATTAGTTGCTCAAGCTAAAGATTAGATTAATATTATTTTTAATCTTTAATCCAGCTTTATTTTGAAATTGAATTTTCGTTAGTCAGTCGAGGTTTAATTTGAAATAATATTTTTATTAGTAAATTAAACTTTAGTTTAAAATAGCATTTTCATTGGTTAAGATCAAATTTGAAATAGAATTTCATTTGTCAGTGAAACTTGAGGAATAGCATTTGCAATACTTAGCCATGATTAAGTTTAAAATAGCATTTGCATTGAACAATCAAGCTTAACTATGAAATAGCAGTTGCATTGATCAGTCAAGCTTAAATATAAAATAGTATTTTCAATAGTTAATTAAGCTGAAATATAAATTAGTATTTTAATTAGTCAATTAAGTGTAAATCTAATATATACGACTATCTGTCTGTTGGTTTGTCTATCTCCATATTTACAATCTTTATATCTCCTCCGAAACTAAAAGTCGCAGAGTGGCCCTACGGGCCTCAAATGATTGGATATTTTTAAGGGCGTTCTTTTATGGCTTTTTAGCCGGTGAAAATTGTTTTTAAATGGTCAAAAATGTGTCAAAATTGAAGAACTCGTTAAATATTTTGTACATTCATCTTAGTTTATTTTTAATTTTATATCAATTTATATACTTTTCATGTTGGTGCAGTGGTAACGTCACCAGCTTTGAATTCTTTGGTTTCGATTCTAGCTGATGGCACCTAAACACTTTTTTATTTTACTTTGAAATCATGGTTCTATAATAATATAATGCGAAATCTGGACAAATTAATATAATATTTAAGCGATTTTTACGCTCGGGCAAAGCCCTGCGCCCCTCCCCGCTAGTTTTAAACAATATTTTTATTGTTTAGTTAAGTTTTTTTTTTTTTTTTTTTTTTACATAGGCATCACCACATTATCAAGGCCCAGAGGCCACTCAAGGATAAGGGTTAAAGAGTGTACAGTAGAAATTGGGCAACATAGTAATCATTAGTAATGAAAATTTGGTAAATTTGATAACTTATATGGAACGGCTCATCAAGAACTTATTTACTTTAGACTTGAACACAACCATATTGTAGTCAGCCGGAAAGCAGGAAAACGGAAGACAATTCCACAGGCGTGCAGTTCTAAGAAAGAAGCTTTGTTCATGGAATCTACGTTTAGGTTTAGGCATAGATAAAGAGTGGGGGGAATTATTGATAGTGTTTTCAGTTAGACGAGTGTTTCTTGTAAAAGTTTGGCGAGGGGGGACCATAGATTGAAGCTCAGTCGAACACTTTCCATGAAAATAACGATACATCAGAGACAAACTCGCAACATCTCTTCTGTGAGATAGAGGTTGCAAGGAGGAGAAAAGGACATCTCCTACGAGGCTATGAAGTCTATTTTGAACTCTATCAAGGCAGGACAAGTCCTTTCTAGCAGCTCCTGCCCAGATGTGGCAACAGTATTCCATCCTTGGACGTACCTGGCTCTTATATAGATAGAGAATAGCATCAGCAGTGAGATATTTACCGGATCGATAGAAAGATCCCACCATTTTTCCAGCGGCCTTGGCAACAGATTTGATGTACGTGTTCCATTTAAGATCAGGAGTAATGGTCAAGCCAAGAAGCTTGTCAAAACTTGAGGCCTCCTGAAGACGAGAGCCATTCATTTCAATTGATGCCAAATGTGGATTAGAATGTTGATGATGTAAAGAGAGAAGCTTGGTTTTAGATGCATTAAAAGTAACCAGCCACTCCTTTCCCCATTGTACTACGTGCTCAAGATCAGAGGAGAGAGAATTGGAGAGAACTTGGTCGTTTACTGTCTTAGATGTGCTACCATAAATGGTAGTGTCGTCAGCATAAATGTCTACAAATGATGTAAGGATGTGATTTGGAAGATCATTAATGTAGATCAGGAAAAGAGTTCAGCCCAGGATGGACCCCTGAGGGACACCGGCATTAATACTGTGAGCTTCTGATTTTTGCCCATCAACTACTACTCTTATGAACCTATCAGAAAGAAATGATTTAATAATTGAGAAGACTTTTCCAGCTATACCATAGCTAGCGATCTTATGAAGTAAACCTTTATGCCATACCCTATCAAAGGCTTTAGATATGTCAAGAGCAATTGCCCTAGAAAGATTGCCACCATCGAGAGATTTGTTAATCCTATGCGATATAACTGTAAGCACATCTGCTGTAGATCTAGCAGAACGGAAACCATATTGAGTGTCACTAAGAAGGTTATTTTTGTTGAGATGTTTGATTACTTCTGTATTTAACACAGATTCTAGCAACTTACTCATGACGCACAGGAGACTTATTGGCCTGTACTGAGGGGGGGATGAGCGATCACCTGAATTCTTAAATACAGGGCATACTGATGAGATTTTCCAGGGAGATGGGAAACTATTCTCCTTAAGACAACGTTTAAACAGTTTTGTAAGTATGGGCGCTAGTTCAGGTTGAAGTTTTTTGAGTACTATAATTGGAAAATACAAAATAGTATTTTCATTGGTTAATTAAGGTTAAATTTGGCATATTATTTTCATTAGTCAATTAAGCTTAAATTTGAAATAGTCTTTTCATTGATCAATCAGGCTTAATTCTGAAATAGTATTTTCATTAATCAGTTAAGCTTAGATTTTAAATATCATTTGATTTAGTCAAAACTTGGGCATAAAATTTTGATTGTTCACTCAAGTTTAAGTTTTAAATGAACAATTGTGTTAAAGTTGAATTAGTATTTTAATTTGTCACTCGGAATTAAATTTGAAATAGGAGTTGTATTAGTCATTTTTTACTTTGAAATAGCGTTTCCATTACAAGTTAAAAATAGCATTTCGATTGATAAATGTATTAGATTCTATTTTTTTTCTTTATCATTTGTTGTCTTTTTCTGTCTCTTTCTCGTGTTTGAATTTTCTTTTCTCATTGTTTTCACTTATTTCACTATGACATTTATCTTTATATTTTTGTCTAATATAACTTTTCTCTTATTTAACTGTTACTTCTTTTTTTACTCTCATTCACTTTGATTTTTTCTTGCTTCTCTTTTTCTCTAATTTTCTATTTCTTTTCATCATTTTTCTATTTACATAAATTTTCTTTCTTTCCATTCGCTCTTCTTTCTTTTTACTATTGTCTTCTTTGTCCTTTTTCTTTTGTGGCCTCTCTTCTATTTTCCAATTCTTCTTAGTATTCATTTACCACCGTTCTTTTTTCATCGAGATCACATCCATCACTTTCTCTTTTCTCCAATTCTGTTCG
>NC_136483.1:49831631-49876631 GCF_053919585.1 Euprymna scolopes
AATAAAAGTGCAAATTTGGATGTAGTGGTGAAGAGGCGGGTCTCTCCAGAAACATTATGTTGACCAACCAACGAACATGCAGTGCATCGAATGAACGAGGAATTGAATGGGTTTGAGTGGCGGACGCTAAGCAAGACTGTGCGTAGGGAATGTCCGTATTGATTGGCACACTCACTCAAGACGGGACACAATTAGTTAAGAAAAAGAAGCACACTGCGCACGCGCGATAGAAAGGGACATTCAGATTGCCCGTCCATTTACCCGGATAAGTGGGGCCAAGGGGGAAAGGAGCTGAAAGATGCCCGACATAGATAGAGCGCATGGGTGTCACAAGTGAATAGAAAATAAAACAGTGGAGAAGGAAAGATGAAAACTTAACTAGAAATTGGATGGAATCAAAACCAATCCACCTCTTATTTGTCTTTTGTAGTGTCGTTAATATTAGTGTTGGTAATATTATAACTTCTCCAAAACCTCTCTTTTGTTACTTTTATTCACCCCTGGCTTTTCCCTATATTAAAAGCAACTTTGTAACACATTTTGCTGTCGTCGGGAAGAAAATAAGTAAAGACGTGTTGCCACTTGGATGTCAGGGCTGCTATCTTATACCACGCTTACAGTGGCACTGTGTAGGGAGTAAAGCAGTGAGATGTCTGTTTGCATGACATTAAAATTCCTGCATGTTAGTACAGTTAGAAAGCAAGAAACAGGGAGGGGATTCACCAGTTAAAGGGAATAACCTACAGTAGAAAGTTTTCCGATATTTAAAGAGCTCTACAGTGAAAAGGTGGAATTTTGCGGCTTTTTGGTTTGTTGGGAGTATTTACATCGATGGTGTATTTATGTTGAGGAAGTATTTACGTTAAAGGGGTATTTATGTCAAGGGGGTATTTACATGGAAGGGTATTTACGTCGAAAGGTTATTTATGTTGAGGAGATATTTACATTGAGGTGATATTTACATCAAGGGGTATTTATATCGAAGGTATTTACATCGAGGGATTATTTATGTCGTGTGGCATTTATATCGAGGGAGTATTTACGTCGCGGGGGTAATTACGTTGAGAGGGTACAAATGCTATAAGTTCGTCAGAGAGCATTTTATTATAGTACTTGTAAAACAGGAACAGAAATACAATATTACGGTGATGGGACAAAGGATGGGGCTTGATTGATAGTGTGACACCTATTATTGGAAACTCTTTTGCAGACGCTGTCTAAGAGGGAGAGACTAGAATTAGATGCACTAGCTTAGATGTGGCAACAATACTCCATGCATGAGACAATAATGGCTTTGTAGAATACATTAAAATCGTATATAAGTAATATTTGGCGGTTCAACAACACTGCAGATATCAAATTTTAAATGCTGCACGTATTATCGATAATTCATGATGCACTTATAACAGAATTAATTTGAATCGATCATAGACAAATTAGTCCAAATAAAATAGGTCCAACACCCTTATAGATGACAAGGTATCGCTGATTATAATTTCTGCCCGATTGTATTTTTACGATTTAAAAGCTCATAGTTCTTGTATTTGAGTGACAGCAGAGAAATACATCGGTTTTCATTATGAATGAAATATGTTAAAATGTTTCAATTTGAATTTGAAAGGTTATACTTTTTGTGTTAGAATGGCAGGTGAAGAAAAGCATTTGTTTTTACTTGACCGAATTTTCAAGGTAACAAAACTTATTTTCACTTACAATTTGATGGGTAAAATAATTTATTAAAAAATTATTGTAATCAAAATTTCTCTCGAACTTTGGCTTTAGCTCAATGTCGTAAGCCGGAAACTTAGGATATTCCATCTATCGCAAAAACAAGCATGTTAGAAAATGGACTGTTTTTGTATTTGAAAGAAATCTCAGTAACATTTATAACCTATTCTTCTTTACTTCTGATTTAAAGTTTTCTTGCAAATAAAAGCTTTTGAATCAACTTTACATCTTTGAACAAAAGAAAAAAAAGCAAAGATTCCTAACATGTATTACTGATTCTCATTTAGTGCTTGAAAGCTAAATCATTTTTTAACAGGAATGTTTCCAAATGACTCTGCAATATTTTTCTGGCCTTGCAAGTTCGTTATGATCAAGACAAACATAGTTGTATAATTAACATAAATCTATTAGCAGAATGATGTAGAACATCTGAAATATAGATTTGTAGAGGTATCACAGAGCCAACGTATATGTCTCTTGTGTAAGTTTTTTTTTCAACTGAAAACTTCTAGATCTGGGAATAATTTGCAAAAATGCACCTTTTAGCTTGGAGCAATGTGTAGCTACATCTAAAATATTCCCCAAGAAAAAGTCGGGGCTAGTCATGTCTGGGGAATGTGGTGGTCATTTGACATTGCCATAGAGAAAGATAATATGCACTTCTGTAACATAATTTTGCTAATAATGATTTCGGGTCCATAACTCTCACGAATTGCTGTCACGAGGTTTCACGTATCAATATTGATTACTTCTGAGTAAATCCCTTATTTCTGAAATAGGTAGATCACTTTACTCCATAACAAGTATTTTTAGCCATTTAATCTATTCTTCTTTGAAACTGAGAGCTTGTATAATTTCATCAGGTGACTTATGTACAAATGTACACAGAATGTCTATTATTCCTTTTTTTTACAAAGGAATCACCACTTGCCAAGGGCCAGAGGTCACTCGAGGATAAGAGTTAACGCGTGTACAGTAGTCAAAGGGACTATATCATACTAATCATTGGAAGTGTAAATTTGGTAAATTGGATTAAGGGGAACGGCTCATTAAGAACTTGTTTACGTTGGACTTGAAGATAACCATATTATGGTCAGCTTGAACGGAGGCGATCAGAAGAGAGTTTATAGGTGTGCAGTTCTAAGAAAGAAGCTTTGTCCATGGAATCTACATTTAGGTTTAGGCGCAGATAAAGAGTGGGGGGAATTATTGATAGTGGCTTCAGTTAGACGAGTGTTTCTCATGAATGTTTGGCGAGGGGGATCATAGATTGGAGCTCAAACGAGCACTTGCCATGAAAATAACGATAAAGTAAAGACAGGTTTGCAACATTTCTTCTGTGAGAAAGAGGTTGCAGGGAAGAGAAAATGGCATCCTCTACTAAGCTATAAAGTCTATTTTGAACTCTGCCAAGACAGGATAAGGTTTTTCTAGCAGCTCTTGCCCAGATGTGGCAACAGTACTCCATCCTGGGACGTACCTGGCTCCTAGGTAGAGAATTACATCAGCAGTTAGATATCTACTGGATCGATAGAAGGATCCCATGTCTGTAGATTGCTGTGTGAAGTACCAGCAAATATATTCCCAATAGCTTTTCATTTCTGGAATTTTGCTCAACTGACTGAAAATATGCAAATACGTTGTTCTTATTTACTTGATTTTCCCAAAGGGAGAATTAAAAACAATGTCGGTTTTTAATTTTTGGTGAAACTACAACTATCAAAAGGGGAACTCTGGATTGGGACAAAAATAAGAATTATCACGATTAATAATGGTTCCTCTTCCACTGATCAAGAACAAAAAAGATTAAGTATAGTACTAGAACAGATACTACACATTGCTCCTAGCTAAAAGGCGCATTTTTACAAATTATTCCCAAATCTAGAAGTTTTCAGTTGAAAATTACACAAGAGACACATACGTTACTGTTGGCTCTGTAATACCTCTAAAAATCCATATTTTAGATGCTCCACATCATATTTCATAGATTTTGTTTTTTGGTTTCTATGATGGTGCCAATTTTTACTATATTTGATATATTTGATGTATAGGATGTCCAAAAAGTCACTGAAGAGTTTTGAACTTAAATACTTTCTTTATTTTTTACGATGACGTTCTGTGATTTTTACACGGTCTGACTAAGACATAGCAAAATTTCATTTTAAAAAAATGCAAAATTCAAACAATCTTTATTTATGAACAATAATGTCCTTTAAATATCCCCCATTTTCAGTTTCGCATATTATCTCTATCTATGGCAATGTCAAATGGCCACCACGCTCCCCAGACATGACTAGCCGCGAATTTTTCTTGTGGGGATATCTTAAAGAAAGAGTCTATGTTAATAAAACCCAAAGCCTACAAAAATTGAAGGAAAACATCAAGAACGAAATCAGGGAGTTAAATCGCAATCCAGAGATTCTGCAATCTTTCATGAATAATGTTTTGAAAAGAGCACAAATATGCGAACCTGAAAATGGGCAGACATTATTTTTCTTAAATAAAGATTGTTTGAATTTTGCATTATTTTTAATTTATCAATATCTTAGTCAGATTGTGTTAAAATTACAGAAAGATATCATAAAAAATATAGAATCTATTTAAGTAAATGACCAAGTTCTCTCTGATTTTCTCTCCACTGATCTTGAGCTCGTGGTACAATGGGGAAAGAGGTGGCTGGTTACTTTTAATGCATCTAAAACCAAGCCCTTACTTTACATCATCACCGCTTTGATCCTCATCTGGCATCAATTGAAATGAATGGCTCTGGTCTTGCGGAGGCTCCATGTTTTGACAAGCTTCTGGGCTTGACGTTTACTTCTAATCTAAAATGGAACAAATGCATCAAATCCGTTGCCAAGACCGCTGGAAAAAGTAAAGCACTTCTACCGCTTCAGTAGATATCTAACTCCCGATGCAATTCTCTACCTATATAAAAGCCAGGTACAGTCAATGATGGACTACTGTTGCCACATTTGGGCAGGAGCTACGAGAAGCAGCTTATCCTGCCTTGACAGAGTTTTAAATAGACTTCGTAGCTTAGTGGGGGATGTCCTTTTCTGTTCTCTGCAATCTCTTTCCTACGGAAGAGATGTTGTGAGCCTGTCTTTGCTTTATCGTAATTTCATGGAAAGTGCTCATCTGAGCTTCAATCTATGGTCCCCCTCACCAATCTTTCATGAAAAACACTCGTCTAGCTAAAAACACTATCAATAATCCCCCCACTCTTTATCTGTGCCTAAACCTAAACGTAGATTCCATCAACAAAGCTTTTCTCTAAGAACTGCACGCCTGTGGAACTCTCTTCCATTTGCTTGCTTTCCAGCTGACTACAATTTGATTGTCTTCAAGTCTAACATAAACAAGTTCTTGATGAACCATCCCCTAAGTAATCCAATTTACAAAATCTCCACTTCTTATGTTTACTACGCTATAATCACATTGACTAATGTACACCCATTAACCCTTATCCTCAAGTGGCCTTTGAGCCTTGATAAGTAGTGACTTTTTTGTAAAAAAAAAAAAAGTTCAAAACTCTTCAGTAACTTTTTGGACAACCTGTATAAACTAATGAAAATTTCCCCTATTTCTTTGACCGGTATCGCTAAATAAAAAAAAACAACAGAGACTTCTGCATTATAAGCGTTTTAGTTGCTTATTAACACACCTTCCCAGAAAAAATATTTTCATTAAAATTCAGTGAATTTCATATATAATATGCCCAACTGTTTACTTTTAGCTTAGTAATTTCAGTAGAAGTGACTATCGTTCCCACATTAATATTCGCATCTTTCAATTCAGAAGTCGATAAAAGCAACCTGGTTTAAATCGAATGTTTCATATTACACTGTCTGACTGTTTAGTTCCTCTTAATCACTATTTAATAAAATAGGTTTTTCAAAGTTCCGGATTAAAAATAGTACACAAATTTCTGCAATCTTCCTTCCCATGATATTCTTAGAATATGCATAACAAGACGTTCTCTACAATGTTTTTGAAATACTATCCATTATTTTCACTATTAATTATTCAACATCGGTGCTTATATTTGTTTCTTTACTTAATGTAAGAAAATGAATATATTCATTGTGTAACATAGTGCTTATGAGAATGTGGGAAAGCATCAGCGGCAGCAAGGGATAGCTGACTTCTTAGGAGATTATATATCTTAAATCGTCTGAAACTGAATTCTAAAAGTGTTATTTATATATTGATACATATTGATTTCAGAAGCTGTCGAAATATATATATGTCAGTACTTATGACTAGCGGTGTGGGTTACATTGAAGCCATTTTAAGAGTACACAGAAAAAGATTAATTTAAGCCATATTATGATTCACCATTCTTATTTTGAGGGAGAAACTGTAATAGGGAGGATTTCAAACGAAAAATAAGGTCCAATAATGTTAGAATTAGTTACTTCTGTGTTCCATCAATGGTCTCCGTCCTCATCAGCAGCAGCAGCATTCTTCCTCTCGATAAATCAGCAAGTTAAAAACTTTTACTTCACATGGAAGCATTTGGGTGATGCCCGTGGTGTGAGCCCAACAATGTTATGTTTAAACCTGGCCAGTGATAGGTTAATTTGTAAGTCTGTTTCTAACATACCATGATGTAAAATGGACGTAAAACTGATGATACTGGTAGTAATTGCGGTGTTGCTGCTGCTGATGATGATGATGATAATAAAACGGGATGTTATACCATAACAAAGCATACCAAAGCAAACCAAACAAAGCGTACCAATGAATCGTTTAGAATAAGTATAGTCTCTCGGCATTAAGTAACCCTAACGGGGTGATATACCGTAATACAGATACATTGAAGCAAACAATCACGTGTTTCCGCATGCGTTTATTCACGGCTTTTAATAATCGCTAAAAGTTTGATATGCCGTAAACCAAACCTGGCAAACCGCTTCAAAATTAAGAAAATAAGCTGTCATCATTGATAAGATCACGATACTTGTACATATATCCAGTAAATAAATGCACTTGATTGCACTAAGCTATACTTATTCAATGAACTTAACAAAAATGAGATTCAGAACGTTTGCATTTAAATGACAATTCATCAAATGAAAAAAAGAAACAACAAAAAAACAAAATACAACTGAAACAAATGCACAGATGTGAATTAAATATTAAGTTCGTCAGAAAACAAATAAAATGTCCGACAGCAGAAAAGAAAATATATTTTAGTGTTTCAGAATAATTAAAAAAAAAGAAAAAGATAGAAAAAAAGTAGGGTTTGCCTTCTCGTTGCAGTCGATGCTATTCAATAAATCACCAGTCGCATAGAGATTTCAAGATAAAATTTCGGCTTTTTATCTGCTGTCAGAATGTAACAAGATCACTGGGCGCTTTTAATGGCGTCTTGATTGAAGAGGCTGTTCAGCATGATCAAATCAGATCGTCTTTGAAATTGGCTCCCCCCCTCTCCTATTTATTTTTTTTTTATTCATATGTTTTGTTATTTTTATAGCAAACTGCTTCGTACTCTATGCTGAGTATTTTGAAATATAATAAACTCTTATCCTCTCCCCCAGTTCTCATATCCCCTTCAGAATCTGCACACCAGAAAAAAAAAACAGCATTCACAAAAAAATAGTCAACTAAGAGAAAATAATATTTAATTATTAAATTAATATTAATAATCATATCATAATATTTGGTTTACCGTCTGCTGTGTATGCTGGCATGTGTTGGATGGTTTTAGACATTAATTTCCCAAACTAATTTAGCTCTACTAGGTTTTTATTCATCTGTCTTTCTCTCGAATTTATCCTTTCCGTGTTTTCCTTGACCTTTCTTTGCTAATTGACCCTATTACCTCAATCGTTATACATGTACTAAGCCAAGCACTCTTATGAATTCTTTCAATGTGACCAAACCAACATAGTATCCTGTTCTGATTCAATCTTTCTGTTAAGTTATCAAACCTAAGCCTGTCCTTAAGATTCACATAAGACATTAATGTCATTCTCATATAATTTTCTCTCCATGCAACACATATCCTCAACCCTCATTGGCCAGGTTACACTTTTGTACAGCGGCACATCGCGCACACATGCCTGTGTGACATAATTGCCTAGCGATATGCAAAATACACCAATAATTCAGAAGCCGGAGTGACAACTGACGGCAAATCAACCCTATTTGGTCGGCAATTGAAGTTAGTGGGACTATTCTCAATCAAACGGGGTATAACTTTATACCATTTCTTTGATTTGAATTTTTATATACGATTGTTGATCGGTTGAAGTTCCCACATTACATATTTGAGAACTTACAGTTGTTTTTGGCTTTAAAAAATCCTAAATTCAGCTGCAGGTAGCATTATTATTCTTAAAACCAGTTATACTGACAGATTAATGTCAAGGGGTTGTGCAAAAATTGACCCTTCAAGTTGAACCATATTCTGTTTCCCTGAAAATCAAGGAATCTCACAGCACACATGAATGACCTGTTCGATTCTGATTGACTAATGTTTCCGGACCGAATATAATATGGAATTCTCTGATTGCTTCTAATAAGGGAATTTCGCCCACTTACTTTGGTATAAAGGGCGCGACGCCACCAAAAACCACCAGAAGAGAGCAGAGTAGAGAATAGAACAGGTCGAGAACAGATAGGTGTATGCAACCAAAGAAGACTCTACCGGAAAAATGAGTGACGGGCTTGAAGTGTATATTTGGGACTACTTAAAAGATATCGAACACGTCAGAATATTCTGGCTGAATAACTAACCTCACCTGAAACTGTGATTGTATGCCAGAGAGAACGTTTACTCTGGTTAAGATATTTTTTGATTTAAAATGAAAGAGCTTACTGAAGTGAAGCCGACAGCCCAACCCACAACTTAGATGCAAGGACATGAACATTACTGTACGTGAACAGTAGAGTCTTATCTTATCCTACCTAATAGCAATAGTGGCTACTCTTACAAAGAATAATCATTAGCACGCTGATACCAGAGATAAAAAAAAGAATGAAACAGATAAATAATGCACGGATTATTATGTATGACTACGATTTTATAACCAAATATTTGTTTGTAAAATATATGCAAAATATATTTATGTAAACTTTTTCAAAGTCCCAAAAATATATTTGCATTGAATAAATTAATCACTTGTCGTGTTGATGTGATTCTCATTTTTTCGGAACAATTGAAAAAAAAAATTATTCTACAGCATCAAGCCAAACTGACCGATCAAGCAAAGATTAATCCATTCGTTTTTACATTCGAGGCGCTGCCAAACCATGCAAGAGTTAATCAACTCTTTTGTTCAGCCAAGGTGCCACTAAACCAAGTGAAGGTTAGTACACTCTTCTGTACAGCAGAGGAGACACTAGACGCTGATGAGATTTTACTCTGAATTGCCCAAGTTGTGAAATTTGAAACTTATTAGGAGTCCGCGGCCCATGTAGGTTGCCAAGAACATTATAACTGTCTGAGTTTGATCTGTAACAGCCTAAGAGTGGGAGGTCATGACTTAGATATGTTTATACCAGATACTCTTTCTTCAATCTAGATTGGTAACTCTCTACTTCATAGTAATGGCAGAAGTTCCTTAAACTAACTATATCCACACTTAACTTTTGTAATCAGAGTAACACCTGTTCCTTCCTGTGCTCCAATGCTATCATCAAGGTAACACAACTTCTGAACAACTTAAATAGCCTTGCCATTCGAACACATACTTCTCATCGATCTCCATTATCTTAAACATCTTGCACACAAACTCGTTATCATCTCTTAACCTACCTATAATTTTACAGCATTTCTTTTGTACTAACAAAAACAAATCAATTGTTCCTAAATCTCTTTTAAAAACAGAGAAACGGAATTTTACCTTTACGGAGTGCTTTTTAATCACTGCTACTACTGATCATCATTTTGGTTTTGGTAACATTCACTTTCAGGCTTTTACTTTCCATAGCATTCCTCCAAGTCTCCAACTTAACAAGGAGACATTTCATTATTACACAGGCAAGCAGTAACATGTTTTAAAATTTAATGCTTTTTTGCACAAGTAATATCATTAAACAAACGATTTATTTAGGTACTAGCAGAATGGGGGAGTTCAGGTTTGCCCGGTTGTAAAATATGCTTAAATATATTTTAATCATACACATTTCGTATTTATTATTACAGAGCCAATTCTTTGTTGAATCTTGCGCAGAACAGTGTGCAAATAAGACTACTGAATGGTTCAAAGCAGTAATTGAAGCACATGTTCCCACACGGTTTACTTCTACTTGCGCAGCTGTCATTGCTCAAAGGCAACATGCATACTGCAGATTTATCCAGCATAAGTCCAATACAAACAGAGAAAGGTTTATAGAAGCTAGAAGTAATTGAAGGAAAGAAATAGCGAAAGCTAATAAGAGAGAATATACCGAAATCACAAGAAAATGCATTGAAGTACAGAAATTAGAAACTCGAGATTTCTGGAAAATCTACAAGAGTGTAGTAAATAATGAGCAATCAACAATTTCCAACCCTCCAACAATCATGAGGTTATTTACACGGCAACTGAGAAAGCTAACATGCTTGCCCGTCAGTTTGCCTCAAACTCTACTTTGGACCCAGCAAACTACTCCTTCCCTGATTTTCTTTTGCGAACAGAAACCACATTAGATGATATAAAAATCACCCCTTCTCAAATCCGATATCATAATAAAATGTAGATACCTTAAGCATGTGAACCTGATCTCATCCTGGCTGTTCTATTAAAAAATGATCCGCCGAGGTTGCTCCAGTTCTCTCCAAACTTTTCAATAAATACCATAACGAATCTTGCTTTCCTGACTGTTACAAAACTGCTTCTGTGGTATCAGTTTAAAAGAATTCTGGTGAAAGAACTGACCCATTAAATTATCGCCTCATTGGCCGCCTCTCTCTTTTCGTCAACATATTTGTATCTATAATTAATCAAGCTCTAGTTCACCAGCTTACAGTTACTAAACTTCTGTCCGACCATCAATATGAATTTAGACGAGCCCGTTCTACTGCAGATATCCTAACTGTAATCTCTGAACGTATATATCAGGCACTGGATAAAGCAGGAGATGTGAACGTATTAGCCCTAGATATATCTAAGACTTTTGACAGAGATGGCATGAGGGTTTTCTCAGGAAAATCAGATCCTATGGTATTACTGGACGAATATTTAACATAATTAAATTCTTCTAAAATAAGAGAAGAATTAAGGTTGTCCACGATGATCGTATACGAAAACAATACAATATAAATGCGTTTGTACCTCAGGGGTCGATCCTTGGACATTTATTTTTCCTGATATTCATAAATGACCTCCCTGATAAAATTGTCTCTGATGTTGGGTATATTTGCTGATGACAACACGAGCTATAGCAAGCATGAGGGAAAAACGAATGAACACATATCCAAGTCAATGGTGGAAATCCTACAGGAAGACCTCCAGGCTGTAATGAAATAGCGACAAAAATAGATGATAACGTTCAATGCTGTCAAGACTAAGCTATTTTCCTTAAATAATTATAAGAAACCTCCTCAAACTTCAGTAGCTATGGCTAAAGATACATTACCTGAAACTACTTTATTCAAATTATTTGGCTTAACGTTCACAGAGAACAGGAGTTGGAACAGGTACATCGAGAGCATTGCCAAGGCTGCTGCAAGGAAGGTGGGTTCTCACTACCGTGCTTGAAAGTTACTTATGCCTGAAAGTATCTTGTACCTCTACAAGGCCATCATTCGCCCATGTATGGAGTATTGTTGTCACATTTGGGTTGGTTCATCTGCTACTCTCACTCCTGAACCGGGTTATACAGGAGAGTCGCCAACCTAATAAATAGGTCCCGAACTGTCATCTAAGCCTCACAGACGAAATTTTGCATCCCTCTGCCTGTTTTATAAATATTTTAATGGTAGCTCTGACAAACTACAAGCGCTTGTACACCTGCGATGTAAATACTCTCGACAAACCCGACAAGCAACGAAATCCCATCCTTACACAGTAGAGATCTCCAGATCTCAGGAAGTCTTCTACTCTAATAGTTTCTTCCATAGAACTGCTAGATATCGGAATTACCTTCCGGATTCCTGCTTCCCCAACTGTACTGACATGCAGAAGTTCAAGTGTAATGTAAACAGACATCCTGCTGCTTAATTCCTTACATAGTACCTCTGCAACTTATGTCCCTGATAATAGCCTCCTACATTAAAGTGGCACTGTGCGTTGTTTGGGGTGAAAATGTAGTTAAAAAAAAATCCGTGACAGAAAGACACGTATGTAGATTTCAGACTCCCTTAGTAAACATATACCAATGATTTAGGTTTCGAAAACGATATCATAGAGAAAAACGAATACTCGGATATGCTTATATTCTGATTGATTTAAACCGGATTAGGATTTTATTCTGCTATCTTTTGAAATGACGCCTTCAATATTAACAGTATTTTGAATATTATTAGATTTTTTTTATCTTGACTGAATTACCTGTTTTTTGCTAAACATATTTTTCTCTGTCTGAAGTACATAGTATCAATGTTGGCATGCCTAAAAGATCTATCTTGAATTCTCTATCTTCTAAATCACATTTTGAAAGCATTTGCTGCTAATTACACAGAAAATACAGATGTCTATAGCAGCAATTTGAAGAGCACTGATGATGAAGTTTTCGCTGTCTGTCTGTCTGTCTGTCTGCCCCCTCTCTCTCTCTCTCTCTCTCTCTCTCTCTCTCTCTCTCTCTCTCTCTCTCTCTCTCTCTTTCGATGTGTTCCATGTAGAAAAAAAGGTTTTGGTACTTTTAACACTTTTTAAAAAAGTTTCTTTCTTTCTATCACCAACCTCTCGTTTCCGGTCTTGCCCCGGTCAAAATGAATTGCTTTTTCCTTAAAAAAAAAAACAACTTTATTTTTACGAGACATTGCTAATTTCCTTCTACTGTAACGTGGGCGTTACACTTTAGTAATTCATAAAAATAAAACTGGGAAGAAATAATAAAAAAAAAACTGGCCAACATTTTTTCTTTTTTAACAAAACCATTTATTTCCGCTACTCTCCCGTCTCTCGCTGCCACATGTCCATCTAACCTGGTGTTTTCTGTTTCTTCCAACCGCATGTTGGCCATAGTCGGCCCATTTTCGCCTTCACTTTACACGTCTGTCTCATTCGGCACCGACTTTGTTTCTTTCTGAGTACGTGGTGTACTTTCCCCCCTTTTTCTTTTCGCGCTAGCTTGTGCACTCTTCCTAATCTGCATACGCGTTCAAACGTTGCTGCTGCTGCTAATAAACTTCATTGCCATTCGCTGTTGCTGCTATTTTCAGATGTGCTCATACACGCTCTATTACACTATTCTATCATTATTATTATTGAAAGTGCTTAGCACAGTTCCAATCACTGGTTCTGTGTTGTAAGACATTCATAGCAATCTCATTATGCATACACAATAGAAAAAAAAACTTCCTGTTCATGTGATTAGCATCAGGAGAATTTTCCACAGACTGAGCTTCGTAGCAAGGGTTTATTGTCTGTGTAACAAATTACTGTAGGATTGCTTCTCTGCAGATTAAAACAATGTTAATCGATTCTTGTTGTTAATTGTCGCATAATTAATTACAATTAATTACTCGTATTGATAATTTTCGGTTAACAATAATCCGATAGCATTAAATTTCATTCTTGAGTTGCTTTTGATAAGTGGTGATTTAACAATGAAAAACCAGAATCGCTTTTGTTATAAATACTATTGTCCAACCACATACTAATTACCATCCAGGAAATATATTTATCTTCTATATATATAAGAGCCAAACGTCTGTGTGTATGTATGTATGTTTGTTTGTAACGCTAAAACTTTTGAAAGACGGAACCAAACTTGACAAATTTGGTATAATATCGAAGCCCCATCACCCGGATGACAAATATCAAAATTTAACGTCAAACGGACCACTAGAAGTTGGTCAACTGATCAGTTATCTTCGAGGGGGGCCCCAAAAAACCTGTCATTATCTATATATATAAAAGACAAATGTTTGTTTGTAACGCTAAAACTTGAGATGAAAGATTCCTCTCCCCTAAGAATAAAACATATGTTCAATATCTGCTTTTGTTTTTTCATTGTTTATACGGTCCCGAGCAACGCCGGGTAGCCCTGCTAGTATCATTTAATTGAAACGTAAATCGGTTTGTATATGCCAATGGCAATCGATTAAAAAATTATACATATAAGTTTCACATTAAAGTTTTTTTTCAATTAGAAACCTTCCATCTGTATATAAAATTGATGAAGTTTAAGTTCAATGAATGTATTTTCAGAGTATAAATGGCGTAAAAAAATATCTGGCAAAATTCCAAAATTAAGTCTCCTCCGTTGGTAGTTTATTACATTTCAAAATGAAAATTATTACAATATTGTTTCGTTTGCAATTAACAAATCAACAAAATTATGAATTCGTCACATTTTTAGTGATTTACTCATCAGATTGATTCCTTAAAAACAGGAAAAATATTATTTTGAACAACTGACATGGCTCAAATAACAGACACACACCGCCAAAATTCGTATCTTAATGACGATAACCATCATACTATGTTTATTTTGATTCGTTATTTTCTCAGGGGATATCTATTCTTATTTACTCACTAGGAGTAGTCACGCAGGCGATCATCATATATTTCCCTTTGAGGACAATTTGTTGCGTTCTCTGTAGTTTAGTGACATTATTATTATTATAATTATTATTATTATTATTATTATTATTTACTCACTAGGAGTAGTCACACAAGTCATCATCAAGGATTGCTCATTGAGAACAAGTTGAGGTGTTCCCTGGAGTTTGAGTGATAACAAGTCTCCCCAGATTTCCAGTATTCTCCACCTCTTTCGATAATCTTTGCAAAAGAAGTTGCGTTATCGCAACAGCCGCTTACCGTTAATTTCTCGTTGGCGGCGACCATTGGTGTTCACTGGAATTTAGGTGGCAATAAGCCTCCCCAGACGTCCAGCTCTCTCTTCCTTCGATAGAATTTGCAAATAAATTTGCATCATCACAACAGCCTCTTACCATTGATTTCTCGCTGACAGTGGCCATTGGTTTATACTGGAATTTGAGTGGCACTAAGCCTCCCCAAGATCCCAGTTCTCTTCACACTTGTCCAGCAGAGATCTGGCCAGTGCTCTCTCCTCGGTCTTTCCATCCTCCTTGACCCTTCTAGGCTCTTTGGTATCACTTTTCTATTGGGGGAACGGTGGTGAAACAATGGAGGGTATGCATGATAGCGGTGTAGAACATGTAGTTCTGCAGCTTCGGTGTTCCTCATTCCCTGTAACACTTATTTGTTATATTGTCTTGTGTTATTCTCCGCATTCAAGCGTTTTCCTTAATATTTCAGCTGTTTTCATTATCGTTAGGCATTGTATTTTTGCAGCTATTCCTCTGGTTTCAATTTCTGACATTCTTTTTTCCAGGTTTTTCGAAATTGTTCCTAGTGCTCCTACTGTTATCAGTACGATTTTGATTTTCTTCATCATCCAAATCCCTTTTAACTCTCTGGCTAGTATTTGCTTCGTTTCTCCTTTTCTTTCATACTCACCCTGTGGGCAGCTGGGACAGCAAAGTCTACGATTTGCCAGGATTTCTGTTTCTTGTTAATTATTACGACATCTGGTCTTCTTGCTTGGATGGATTTGTCCGTTTGTATGTCCATGTTCCATAGGATTTTGTGGTTCTCGTTTTTGAGTGCTGTTGCGGGTTTATGCTTGTACCATTTATCTGTACTCTCAAGATGCAGCCGTTTGCACAATTCCCAGTGCACCACCCTCCCCACTTGGTCATGCCTGTTTTTGTACTTCATTTTGAGCCAGTTTGCTGCATTCTCTTATTATATGGTTTATCGTTTCGTCTCTTTGTCCACAGAGTCTGCATTTGCTGTTTTCTTGTGTTTTATCGATCCTTGCTTTGATATGGTCGGTTCTTATCGAGTTATCTTGTGCTGCAGTTATTAGAGATTCAGTTTCTCGATTTATATGTCCTTTTCGCATCCATGTCCAGGTGTTTTCGTTATTCTCATCTTTTGTCATTCTTATGAATCTTCCGTGGAGTTGTTTCGCTTCCCATTTCTCGTTTCTCGTTTTGTCGTTTGTCTCTGTTTTCTGTTTTGTTGGTTTTCTCTGTGTCTCTCGCTGCCATAATTATCCTTTCAGTACTTTGCATTATGTATTTTTCTAGTTCTTTTTTTGTATCCTTCACACAGTCTTCTATAGAGATCAGTCCTCTCCCGCCGTCTTTCCTTTTCATGTAGAGTCTGTCAATATCGTCCTTTGGGTGTAGTGCATTATGCATGGTCATGAGTTTCTTGGTTTTCTGGTCGAGCTGTCTCAGTTCTTCTTTTGTTCATCCTATAAACGGTCCAGAGTATCTCACTAGTGACACTGCCCATGTATTTATACCTTTTATTAGGTTTCTACTATATAATTTGGTTTCCAGTAGTTTTCTTGTTCTCCTGAGGTATTATTATTATTATTATTATTATTATTATTATTATAAAATATTTTATTTTTTTATATATCTTCTTTTTTTTTTTTATTTTTTTTTATTACATTTTCACCCCAAACAAGGCAAATTGCCACTTTGGTGTAGGGGGCTACTATCAGGGGCAACAACTACTGGGGTACTATGTAGGGATTTGGGCAGCAAGGTGTCGGTTCACGTTACACTTGAACTTCTGCACGTCAGTACTGTTGGGGAAGCAGGGACCTGGAATGGAATTCCAGAGTCTTGCGGTTCTGGGGAAGAAACTATTGGAGTAAAAAGATCTTTTACATCTAGGGACCTCTACAGTGTGGGGGTGGGATCTAGTAGCCTGTCGGGTTTGTCGAGGGTGCTCGCGTCGTGGGGGCACAAGTGATTGCAGTTCATCAGAGCATTCACCACTAAAATACTTGTAGAACAGGCAGAGGGATGCAACATTTCGTCGATGGGACAGAGGCTGAAGCTTAGATGCCAGTTCAGGGCCTATCAGATTTGCGACTCTCTTTTGAACCTTGTCAAGGAGCGAGAGACTAGTAGCAGATGCACCAGCCCAGATGTGGCAGCAATACTCCATACATGGGCGAATGGTGGCCTTATAGAGGTACAGGATACTTTCGGGTGTTAGTAGTTTTCTAGCACGGTAGAGAGAGCCTACCTTTCTTGCAGCGGCCCTGGCAATGCCTTCAATGTAATTGTTCCAACTCATGTTTCCTGTGAACGTTAGGCCAAGGAGTTTGAAAGATGGACTCTCAGATAAAGGGTCGTTGGCCATTGCTATTGGTGGTAGAGAGGGTTTCTTGTAATTATTGAATGAAACTAGTTTAGTCTTGGCAGCATTGAACGCGACCAACCACTTTTGTCCCCATTCCACTACAGATTGGAGGTCTTCCTCTAGTGTTCTTATTTTTATTATATATTTTATTTTATTTCTTATTATTTATTTTAACCCATTTCAGTTCTATTTTAAAGTTATTAATTGTTATGTTTGATTCATACGCAAAAATACTTTTTATGCGTTCGAATGTTTACCATTAGATTTCTGTATGTTTACTTTTGCAAAGAAATCGTTATATACTTAAAGTTAATTAGTTTAATAACTTTATTTAGGTACTTTATCTGATGAGTAAGCCACTAAAAATGCGACGAATTCAAAGTTTTGTTGACTTGTTAGTCACAAACGAAACATTTTGTAATAATTTTTCCTTTGAAACGTAATAAACTACCAACCGACGAGACTTGATTTTTGTAATTTTGAATGCTATTATATATATATATACTCGTGAGAAAAAAAAAATAGGGCAAACAAATTTCATAAATTTTATTGTACTAAAAGCTATATTGAACAAAGAACAATTGAACAAGGAAACTTAAACAAGACTACTAACACAGAACAAGACATTTACTTTAATAAATGCTTAGGATATAATCGCATTCTCTTTTGATTTCTTTAAAAGATCAATCCTTTTACACATGCTCTCAACCAAAATGGAACACTGTGAAGAGGAGATGCTATTCCATTCACTTTGCACAGCTTCCCACAGTTTGTCATTGTTCGAAAAAGTTCTTCCATCCAATGCACAAGATATTATGGACTAAATATTCTCGATTGGGTTTAAATCAGAGCTTTGACCTGGCCAAAATATCACATTAATTGAATTATCAGAAAACCATTTTTTGTGACTTTAGCAGTGTGTGCAGGGGCATTTTTGTGTGATATAATATTATTCGGACATATTCCCAGCTTCTGGATGCTTGGTAACAGGCCCGTTTCTAATATTCGAATGTATTCCTTTGCATTGATTGACTTCTCACATCTAACAAGTTCCCCATACCATTATCTCTCTATTCTCGTGTTTAACTGTCGTTTTTATGTAACTTGGTGAAAATCTTTCTCCAGTTCTTCGATTGTCCCATTCGGGAGCATCGGGATATCAATAACAAGACAAAATCTTGAGTCGTCTGACCAGAAAACATTCCTGAACCAGTCTGTATCTTTCTTGCCATAATATGAGAAAAATCTCTTTCTATCATTGATGTTCTTCTTAGATAAAAATGGCTTCTTTGCACACCTTTTAGATGAAAATCCCATTTCTTTCATTCGTCTAGATATTGTATATCTAGAAAGAGAATTTCCAGCCCCTGTTTTGAATTCTTTTCTATGGTCAGCATAAGTTTTCTTTCAATCCTTCAAAACAGTTAATTTAAACCTGTGGTCATCCTTCAAAGTGAATACTCTAGGGCAACCAGACCCAGATTTCCCTTTAACCAAGCATTCAACTTCGAATCTTTGACCAATTCGTTTCACTACAGAAAGAGATATTTTCACTTTTTTTTTCTTAAAATATCAAAAGTCATTTTGGACTGCCTTAATCCTGCAATTCGGTTTTATATATCCCCGCCAAGAAGCGGTCCTATCATATTTAGGATTAATTTCTCTACTTATTATTATATGCTATTATTTTTATGTTCTACGAAATAGAAATTTTCAGTTAAAATTAACAAAAGTTCATAAAAAATATTGTAAAATCGATTTCTTCCTTCTTTCACTCTTGGCCCATTTTTTGGCTTATGAGTACATATATATATATATATATATATATATATATATATACTTGTACTTTTTTGGCTTATGAGTATATATATATACATATATATATATATATATATATATACTTCATTTACTCACATAAAATTAATATACGAAAGTATAGATTTATGTGTAAAATTTAAGTATTTACTTACATAGGTAGAACTAGTTAGTAATTTATAAAATATATATGGCGATTAAGCTACACTGAATATTCCGTGTGTCATCCACTCTAGGATTCTTCAGGCTTATGCGCATAAGCCTGAAGAATCCTAGAGTGGATGAAACGCAGAATATTCAGTGTAGCTTAATCGCCATATATATTTTATAAATTACTATATATATATATATATATATATATATGCATATAAATATGTATATATATACATATGCATATAAATATGTATATATATATGCATATAAATATGTATATATATACATATGCATATAAATATGTATATATATATATGCATATAAATATGTATATATTTATGCATATAAATATGTATATATATATATGCATATAAATATGTATATATATGCATATAAATATATATATATATGCATATAAATATGTATATATATATGCATATAAATATATATATATGCATATAAATATATATATATATATGCATATAAATATGTATATATATATGCATATAAATATATATATATATATATGCATATAAATATATATATATATGCATATAAATATATATATATATGCATATAAATATATATATATATGCATATAAATATATATATATATGCATATAAATATATATATATATGCATATAAATATATATATATATGCATATAAATATATATAAATGCATATAAATATATATATATATGCATATAAATATATATATATATGCATATAAATATATATATATATATATGCATATAAATATATATATATATGCATATAAATATATATAAATGCATATAAATATATATATATGCATATAAATATATATAAATGCATATAAATATATATAAATGCATATAAATATATATATATATATATATATATGCATATAAATATATATATATATATGCATATGAATATATATATATATGCATATAAATATATATATATATATATGCATATGAATATATATATATGCATATAAATATATATATATATATATGCATATAAATATATATATATATATGCATATATATATATGCATATAAATATATATATATATATGCATATATATATATATATATATATGCATATATATATATATATATATGCATATATATATATATATATATATATATATATATATATATATATATATATATTGGTTTCGTAAGCAAATGTCAGTTTAAAGCTCAATGGATACTTTTTCAGATCGAGCACTTAAAAAGTAAAAGTTTCTGACGAAAAATACCATATAAAAGTACAATCGGTATTTATCTTTTAAATGTACAATGGTTTCTACATAATAAACACAAGCAGAACATTTTTAAAAAGCGTAAATATTCAATAATGAACTCTTTAGGATTAAAAAGATGGCGAAGTTTTATCATGGAAAAAAGAAAAAAGAAGAATTGCTGTTTTTTTCGTAAAAAATTATCCGGAGTAAATTCGTTTTTTTATAAATCTAAAGATGCGTGTTTGTTGTAAAAATCGGTAGTGTTTGAATGATAAAAATAAAAATCAGGCCGTGTATGAATAGTTGATGGTTAAGTGGCAGTTTTGGTAGATAACAGCTTTAAAGCTTCACCGCTCACTCATTTTTCAACCAAACTTCAAACAATTATTTCAGGTTATAGATCATCTTCTCAGTTATATTGTGAAAAAAATTTCAACTTTCGTTCAGTAAAACGAAAGATATGATGAATTTAGTGGTGTTCAAAATCGTAAAAAAAAACATAAAGAGGTGAGCGGCATTTTTATAACTGTTTCCATAGCAACCACGTCGCTCCAACAACTAGTGTTGCTACTAATTCACTGCTGTAGTGAAAAGAGAAGTAACACGTGAAACAGACGAAATCAAAGAATGAAAGTGATATTATTGGGGAATTTTATTGAAGCAGACGAGTGTCGTACATTTTTATTATATATATGTGTATGTTATGTTTATGGGGCCAAAAGAAATAAGACTGAAATTAAACAAAGAACAAGTGAATTTACTAGAAGCCTAGAAAAATAATGGATTACAGTAGAAAAATGCGAGCATGAAAAGAAATATGTTTTGGCTAAAATATGGAAAAGTAAAGGACTAGTTGTTAAAACTGGAAAAGAAAAGGACAAGATATTCTAGTAAAAAATATGAATTTATAATTAAAATATTGCAGCTTTACATTGTCTTTTTCTTTTCCAGTTTTAACAACTAGTCCTTTACTTTTCCATGTTTAAGTTTTACCATATTACCTTTCATGCTCACATTTTTTATAATAATAATAATAATAATAATAATAATAATAATAATAATAATAATAAATATATATATATATATATATATATATATATATATATATATATATATATATATATATATATGCAATATTTGGTTCTCATATCTAGTCTTCGATTCCTGCTTTATATCTGATGATCACTATATTTTAAGCTTGAAAATATCAGACAAATCTGTATTGAGTCTTTTTTTTTAATTTTCAGTGATTAGGTTTTATTTTGTCCCTGACAAACCATTTCCTTTAATTTTCTTTAATTCGCAATTTACAAATATTTCATGCTTGAATCGTCTTTAAGTCAATTCCGATTTCTTTCAACTTGTCATTTTCTTTTTTCACCTTTCATTCAATGTCCTAAACCAGTTTTGCCTAATTAAGTCATCAAATTTTTTTCTTTTTATAGTGTTCTTTAACTTGGATCGATTCCACTCGCAAATTGGTCACACTGTACTCAGTGGATTACTGGGTGGATTATATTTCCCATGTGTTTAATATGTTCACTATCCATAAATGCTACTATTTCCATGCTTGCATTTTAAAAATGTTTTAATATTAGCCATTTGCAACTCCTAGATGCATATATATATATATATATATATATATATATATATATATATATACTAGCAAAAGTACCCGTCGTTGACTGGGTTTAAAAACAGCCTACAGAATATGGACTCTGATTTATTAAAGTATGATAGGTTATGAAAAGGAAGGGTTGTAAAAAGATAGCTTCGAATTCCGGGGTATCAAAATCAAAGCAAAACATGATGAAAGTAAAAATAAAATAAATAAACCCAATAATTTATTATACCATACCTGTTCACACTGAAACACTTATCATAATATTCTGTGGATCTATATTAAAAAACCTTGTTAAACTTTGTGACATATTTCCATTCTATGGAGGTCAGGTGCGAACGAACACCCCATAATTTTATTATACCATATTTCTTCAAACTGAAACATAATTATCAAAGTATATTTACGTAGATAGATATGAAAAGTCTTTATTAAAGTGTGTACCTATTTCGATTCTATGGAGGCCAGGCGCGAACGCAGACCCCACAATTTTATTATACCATCCCTATTTAAATGAAAACATACTCATCAAAGTATTCTTATGTACATCTATATCAAGAACACTTGTAAACGTTTTTTTTTTCTTTTAATTTTAAAATTTTTTATTTTCATACTTTGTGGACCGGGCGCGAACGCAGACCCCACAATTTAAATGAACCACCGTTCTGCCAGTTCAAACATACCCATTCCTGTGTCTCGATACATCTTCTATCATTATATGTAATCAGTTTTTTAAATAGTCAAACATATAGGAGCCTATTCGTGACCAGACACACACACACACAGGCATTCAGCTTTATATTATAGAATATATATATATATATATATATATATATATATGTTCATATGCATACATACATACATATGTATATATACACACATATATATATGTGATCCATATAGATTTGTATATAAATTACACACATAGTTAATATGGAAGTAAGCCGATGAGAAAGGCTAAGACCTTACCTCATACTATAATCATTGAAAATCAGATAAATACATTAGACAGCCATACTTTAAAAGATTTAGCCAAAAGCAAGTAAACACATAAAAGTAAAAAAAAATAAAAATTTGCTAACTAGTAAAGATATGAAAAATGATTTGGGACCACATAATTAATTAATAAATATAGGAGAATATAAACAATAGATTTCGACAGAGATCGCAGTTAAAACATGTATGCTTATATGTAGCCAATATTGCTTGTATAAATAAAGGAATTTATTCTATCATATAGCTCTACCTGATATTGAGCAGTCTTTTATTAACACTGGAATTTCATTGAATTAAGATCGAGAAAGTAGTAACAATACCATCACTATATATATATATATATATATATATATATATATATATATATATATATATATATATATAATAGAGAGAGAGAGTGAGAAAGAGAGAGGGAGAGAAAGAGAGAGGGAGAGAAAGAGAGAGGGAGGGAGAGAAAGAGATGGATTTTGTACCTAAGTAAATGAAGTCAAATACTGGGGTTTCTTTCAATAATAAATAAAAGAACGAAACAGTTATAACATACAAGATCAGGTTTCTTTTGAATATGTAGCTGATTTAATTTCTATTAAAACCAAATGAGACAGCAGAAACTAATTAAGCAAGTACGTGATGCGACAGATCGTCTCACTTCAAAATTAAGGTAGGAAGAGGAGATTGCATTCTCAACACTCTTTTCTCAGCTCAAGTATCACGTGTATGTATCAAATATTGTACATTCAAAAGTAAAATGTTGCTGTAAAATAGTTTTACTTTTATAAATGCCTCTCGCATTTCCTGTTTGCAGTTTATAAACTTGCGCGCACATGCCAAATTGTGATTAATTTTCGTTATAAAACTAAAAGTAAAACTACTAATAAATTCAGTACCTGATGTAAGGTAGTACACACTGTTCATGAAAAGTGCCCATTATTCAAGTTGTGTTGTCAGATATGGGCTGGTGCATCTACCACTTGTATCTCTCTCTTAGACAGAGTCCCCCCCCAAAAAAGTCTCCAACCTAATAGTCCTGCACTATCAACTAGACCTCAACCCCTAGGTGTGTCAGAAATTTCGTGAAAAATATTGAATGTAATTCAAGCCCTAATTTTTTTTTCAATTAAAGGACCACGGTTTCATTAAAAAAAAAAAAAAAAAAAAAAAACTAACAACGCGCTTTTTAAAAAAAGGGTTTTAAACTTCGGACTTTACAGGTAAATTTCTAAAAAACACTACTTTTTTTTGTTTTAAATTTGCATATATTATTTATTGATGTTTTCTCTTCAATTTGTAATATATAACACTTTGGCGAGTAAATTAATTATTTACTTTTTAATAGACATCTCAAAATTGGAGGCGTGAATTAATTCGACCCCCTGTCTTTCCAAGCTTATAACTCCTCGAAAAATGTAATTCAAACCCTAATTTTTTTTTTCAATTAAAGGAACAAGGACCAAGGTTTCATTAAAAAACAAAAAACAAAACAACGTGGTTTGTTAAAAAAAAAAAAAAGGTTTTAAACTTCGGACTTTAAAGGTAAATTTCTAAAAAACACTACTTTTTTGTTTTAAATTTGAACATATTATTTACTAATCATTTATCTTCAATTTGTGATATATAAAACTTTGGTGAGTAAATTAATTATTTACTTTTTAATAGACATTTGAAAATGGGGGGGGGTGAATTAAAAAAACCGTTTGTCTAAAATATTTTATTTAGTTTATTGGAAAGAGCATAAAATTTCACATTGACCCTGAAAATATCGTAAAAATAAAATCAATAGAAAAATTTTGATAGATTACTAAAATTGAAAAATTGAAAAATACTGAACTCGTAATATCAATTAATTCCATAACTGTTTTTTAAAAAATAAAAAAAATAATATTTCTATTACTTTTTATACAACTTTAATAGTTTATTTTGGAAGTATAATCCATAAAGAAAATAAACAACCCACTTTTAAAGGAGAAATTACGAGTTTTTTCATATTTTATTCGTAGTTTCGTGTTAGGGGTGTCAAAAATTTCTACAAAAATTCTGATGCACCTACTCAACCCCCGTCCCATCGCCGCATACGCTGCCTCCCTGTGCTTGCTTTATAAGTACTTTAATGGAATGTGCTCTGATTAATTACTAGCACGTGCCCCCTTTCGATGTACATACCCCCGACATAACCAACAAATCTCAAAATCCCATACTTCACTGAAGAGGACCCTACATGCTAGAAAACCTTCTACTTTTATTGTGTCTTCCCTAGAACTGCTAGACTTTGGAATTCCCTCCCGGTCCCTTGTTCCCTTGACTGTACTGACATGCAAAAATTTAAATGTGATGTGAACTTACATCTTGCTACTCAGTTCCCTACACAGTGTCTCTGCAGATATGGTTCCTAATAGTGGCGAAAATGTGACTTCATTATCAGTAATAACATACTGTATTAGTAGTAATAACATATTTTATTATCAATAACAACATATTTCATTATCAGTAATAACGTATTTTATTATCAATAACAACATACTTCATTATCAGTAATAACGTATTTTATTATCAGTAATAACATGATTCATTATCAGTAATAACATATTTTATTATCAGTAATAACATATTTTATTATCAGTAATAACATATTTCATTATCAGTAATAAAATATTTTATTATCAATAATAACATATTTTATTATCAGTAATAACATGATTCATTATCAGTAATAACATACTTCATTATCAGTAATAACATATTTTATTATCAATAATAAAATATTATATTATCAATAATAACATGATTCATTATCAGTAATAACATATTTTATTATCAGTAATAACATATTTTATTATCAGTAATAAAATATTATATTATCAGTAATAACATACTTTATTATCAGTAATAACATGATTCATTATCAGTAATAACATACTTTATTATCAATAATAACATATTTTATTATCAGTAATAACATACTTCATTATCAGTAATAACATACTTCATTATCAGTAATAACATACTTCATTATCAGTAATAACATATTTTATTATCAGTAATAACATACTTTATTATCAATAATAACATATTTTATTATCAATAATAACATATTTTATTATCAATAATAACATATTTTATTATCAGTAATAACATATCTTATTATCAGTAATAACATACTTCATTATCAGTAATGACATATCTTATTATCAGTAATAACATGCTTCATTATCAGTAATAACATGCTTCATTATCAGTAATAACATACTTTATTATCAATAATAACATATTTTATTATCAGTAATAACATACTTCATTATCAGTAATAACATACTTCATTATCAGTAATAACATACTTCATTATCAGTAATAACATACTTCATTATCAGTAATAACATACTTCATTATCAGTAATAACATACTTCATTATCAGTAATAACATACTTCATTATCAGTAATAACATATTTTATTATCAGTAATAACATATTTTATTATCAGTAATAAGATAATTTATTATCAGTAATAACATACTTCATTATCAGTAATAGCATGCTTCATTATCAATAATAAAATATTTTATTATCAATAATAACATATATCATTATCAGTAATAACATACTTTATTATCCGTAATAACATATTTCATTATCAGTAATAACATATTTTGTTATCAATAATAACATACTTAATTATCAGTAATAATATATTTTATTATCAATAACAACATACTTCATTATCAATAATAACATCTTTTATTATCAGTTGTAATTCATTTGTTACAATAGATTACTTTATATTTAAAGCTTTGGTTTTGTTATGGGTTACGCTGATATGCCTATTTCAGTAATGGTGGATTTACCTATAGAGTATGGTTACATCTAACATGTGGGTAGTGATTTCGGAATTCATGGTGTGTACTTCTGTAAAATAGGTTTGCTAACACAATTTTTTGCTAACCACTGTGTTTGTATTGATTATTATTGGTTTGCAGGACACTGGGGATGAGGGGTTCAGAATTTAAACTGCTATAACATATTGGTATACTAGAACTTGGATAGGGTATTTTTTTAGAGGCAACGAATTTTAAATTGACAACCTTATTTCTTTTAATTGCAGAATTGACAACTATCGGTTATTTTTAGTTCAACTTAGTTTTACAATTCATCATGTGGTATTAGCAAGAGAGAGTCACATGCCACACAGCACACAATGCGATCAATTTCCTGATAGAAACATTTGATGAACCAATCATTAAAAATAAACGAACCCGTTAACTGACCACCTTGTTCGTGTGGTTTAACTTCATTTAATTATTTTCTCTGTGGATATATAAAGTTCCGTGTCTATTCTGATGAACCAGACACAACAGTCCATTTGAAAGACACCATTCGACGCGTTATTGCCGAAATGCAGCCTAATTTGATGCGTAAAATTGTGAAAATTGGACCTATAGATTACACAACATATGCGCAATCCACGACGCACATTTGCACGGAATTGTATTTCAATTATTATGGCTAAAAATTAATCTTTGGAATAAACCATAGATTTGTATAATAAAAATATTTTTCTCTTATTCATTTTAAGTTAAAGTTCGCCGCCTCTAAAAAAATACTGTTTATTGAACTAAATTATATTGCATTGTTATATTCATACCCGAATTTACACAGTATTCAAATGCAAGAAGAAAAAACGCTTAAAATATTCCTGTGTCATTATTCTCAAGATTCTTCACATAAATTAGAAACCAAATTGACTATAGATCTTGGTAATAATATGCAAAGTAATTAGGAGTTCAATGATTAAAAAAATTAACTTTTTAACCTTTTGCTTCTTTCTTTTTTAATTTTTAATTTTTTTTTAAATTACCAAATCAAAAAATAAAACTTTTCTTCAGATAATGCTCATTAAAAACAAACAAATACTAAAAACAAAATTAAAATTAATTCAAAGACAAAATAAAGTGCGAAATCGGAGAAAGAAATGTCTAATTTGGATAACGAGTAGCAAAGGTTTTGCAAGCTCATCAATATTCATTACGAAATAAAGAAAAAAAAATTCAAAAATGCTTTTATAGCATTCTTGTTTGTTTTTTGTTATTCATCTTCTTAAAAATTAACAAGCAAACAACATCAAATCTTGTTTATTCATGATTAACTCCGAGGACATTAGCAAGTTCAGCTTCTAATCGGATGACCAGTTATTGTAATCACGAGACTATTTTACGTTTTTAACCCATTTATTGGCCACCAAAAATGGCAATTACGTACATCACACACACACACACACACAAACATATATATATATATATATATATATATATATATATATATATATATATATATATATATATATATATATATACGTGGGGTGTGAAAAGCGGCCTGATTCAAATTTCTTCATCGTAATAATAGGAAAGAGGGGTTGAATGAGTGTTGACTGCTTTTCATTTTATACTGAACATATTACGTAATTAAACATTGTGATAAATGTGGGGTTTTTTGGGAGGTTTCAGATGAGCAGCGTGTAATTGCTTCTGACTATATAAACTAAACTGAGTTGTCGACTATAGCTTTTGATATCACAGGTTGCTCCGGTGGCAGGATACTCGCCTCGAATACAAGAGATTTAGGTTTCGAATCCCGAGTTTGGTTGTGTTCCACTGGTAAGCCCAAATGAGTGTAAAATCCGAGTCTTGGACTTCCAGATTGTTGGTTTCCATGGTTCGTGGGAGCTGCGACGTTGTTTGGCTGAGGAAATAATTATATCATCTCACATTTGCGGCCGTGTGGACTTGGTCCTTGCTAATGGAGTCAGAGATGGCTTTGTTGTTGGGTTTTAACCTCTCGACTGGCGGTAATCGTGACACCCTGCACTGATGATTCCTGAAAGGATTCAACACTAGTGTCTGTAGGTATTTAATAATTATTACAGTAAATAATTATGTCAGCCCCTTTAAGAAACTTGTTCCTTATTGTTGAGCACTTTACAGTTGAAATAAAGTCATTCACTTTTGTTCGCATGCGTATATCATGATATCATAAGCATTAGATCACTCTGCCAGACATTAAGACATTTAAAAATAAATTTTTAAATTTCAACAATATCTCTCGCGATTGACGGTAGCCGTGTTGATTTGGTCCTCGCTAATCGAGTTAGTGATGGTTTCGTTGCTGGGTGCAAATCTTTCGATAAGGACAACCTGCACGGATGGTTCCCGAAAGGATGAAACACGAGTATCTGTAGGTATTTAATAATTATTATAGTAAATAGTTATAAATATAAATATATATAGATGATTATTAATTTATTTTATCTATTACTAATGAAGATTCAGTATCTGTCTGTTTGATGCCGAAGCTATACTACTACCTTTTATTATTAATGGACATTTGGTATCTGTCTGTATGAAGCCAAAAATATACGATTACTATTGTTGAATGCTTGACTCAGTTTACTAAACTTTCAAATAATATACTATCTTTTAATTCTCATTTCAGGGAAGAGGTATTGTAGTATCACAATATTTGCCAGAGAAAAACCAAATAATAAAAAATTACGACGTAGTTATAACCGCCCTTAATATATAACAGCTATAAAACCATATTCAGGTGCCAAACGCTGATTCAAAACCTTCCTAGCGAACTGTTACTGAGAACACAAAGAAAGCAGACGGTCGCCAATAATAATAAGTGGAAAATAGTACGATGGGCCAATACATGTAGATATTTAAATGCCCTATGTAGATTATGTTTGAAGGTGAAGCTTAAAAATTTAAAGATCTCAAAACTACAGTCGCCCACTCCACTTAGTTCTAGTCGAGGCCTACTTGAAGGCTAATTTTTCATTAGCTGCTACAATGTAGTGAATAGAAGGGCGTCACTCCATTCCTAAGATTACTTCACTTGTCCTTGATCCTCCCCTTATAATGCTGGGTGTTTAGCAAGGTAACATGAAGTACCATTTTTTAAGTCTTTGGTATGACTAGACCGAGGATTATAATCCAGTCTCTTGGCTTGTTAGCGAGCACCCTTACCATTACGTCAAATAGATTGGTTATATAAACATATACATAATGAAGTGCATACCTACATAATACTAAAAAATTAGTGATTGATATTCAAACAGAAGACATACAAAAGAGAGAACAAAAACCTAAGAAGTAAAATCTTTTAAAATATGAGGTGCAGAGTAGAAAGCCACATACTGTCGTTACTTTCCAAGATATTCTCGAGCCTTGATGTAGGTAGCTAGCCGGTGAATGGAACTTTTTGCAAACAATTTATAGTGAAATATTTTATGCCTAGAAGGTGACGATATTTAAAGATTTGTTTTCATTTAATTGGGGGTGGGGGAGGTTGCAAATGGAGATGAAGATTGATAGATTGTTTTTTGTTTTTCTTATTTCATTCTTTTTTCGATAGTATTTCTTAGTGGGTTTTGTTACTACATGAACTTATGGTTAAGTTAGGGTGAGAGGTAAAATTCCAGTTCCTAGAAGAAGTAGAAAGCGATGTCTTTGTTTTTTTTTACATGGGGGTCACCACATCAAGGCCCGAAGACCACTCAGGGATAAGGTTTACTGTGTTTATAGTAATCAATGAGATAGTATTGTAGTAATCATTAGTATTGGGGGTTTCGATAGAGTGTCTTACTTAATGGGGCGGTTTGTCAAGAGTTTGTTTATGTTGGACTTGAAGACGTCCAAGTTGTAGTCAGGTGGGAAACAGGCAAGCGGCAGAGAGTTCCACTGGCGTGCAGTTCTAAGAAAGAAGCTTTGCTCATGGAATCTACGTTTGGATTTAGGAACAGATAAAGAGTGGGGAAAATTATTGACAGTAGTTTCAGCCAGACGGGTGTTTCTCGTGAAAGATTGGCGAGGGGGGACGAGGGATTGGAGCTCAGATGAGCACCTGCCATGGAAATAACGATAAAACAAAGACAGGCTCGCAATGTCTCTTCTGTGGGAGAGGGGTTGTAGAGAAGAGAAAAGGGAATCCCCTACTAAATCACGAAGTCTATTTTGTACTCTGTCAAGGCAGGATAGGCTGTTTTTAGCCGCTCGTGCCCAGATGTGGCAGCAGTACTCCATCCTTGGACGTACTTGGCTTTTATAAAGATAGAGAATTGCATTAGTAGTGAGATATCTTCTGGAGCGGTAGAAGGATCCCACCATTTTCCCAGCGTCCCTGGCAACAGATTTGATGTATGTGTTCCATTTCAGATCAGGAGTAAAGGTCAAACTCAGAAGCTTGTCAAAACATGGAGCCTCCCCAAGACGAGAGCCATCCATTTCAATTGATGCCAGATGGGGATCAGAGCGTTGATGATGTAAAGATAGAAGCTTGGTTTTGGATGCATTAAAAGTGACCAGTCACCTCTTCCCTCATTGTACCACGTGCTCAAAACCAGAGGAGAGAGAATTAGAGAGAACTTTGTCATTTACGGCCTTTGATGTGTTGCCATAGATGGTCGTGTCATCAGCATAGATGTCAACGAATGATTTAAGTATGTGTTTTGGGAGATCATTGATGTAGATCAGGAAGAGAGTTGGGCCCATGTGGACCCCTGAGGGACTCCAGCATTAATACTGTGGGCCTCTGATTTCTGCCCATCAACGCCTACTCTTATGAACCTATCAGAGAGAAATGATTTAATGATTAAGAAAACATTTCCAGTAATACCGTAGCTGGAAATCTTGTGAAATAAGCCCTTATGCCATACCTTATCGAAGACCTTCAATATATCAAGAGCAATTGCTCTGGAAAGGAAACCTTTTTCAAGAGATTCACTAATCCTATGTGATATAACCGTTAGCACATCTGCTGTAGACCTTGCAGAGCGGAAACCATATTGCCTGTCACTAAGAAGTTGTTTTTTTTCTGATGAGGTGGTTGACTACTTCTTTATTTAATATGGATTCCAACAACTTACTCATGACCGATAAACATTAACGAACTTCATTCAACCCTCTACAAAGTACGAACCGAACATTTTTTTTTAAATTTTACCTTAAACTGAATTTTAACCCTAAACTAAATTGTAAGTTTTAGTTTGCAAAGTCGATTTAGTTCTATTCGTATTGTGTAGAAGCCACAGAATTTTATTCAGATTCCTGCGTTCATGGTTGGAGCTGATTACGTTATGACTCTGCCATAACTTCAAATTTCTAGATGTCCATTCCTAAAAAGCACCGCCCAAACTAAACGTGTCAAAAGGTATATGATAAGTAGAGCTAGGGCAACAGCATATTCTTTTCATAGTTTTGACTCTCGAGTGAACATCCGTTAATATCTTATGTGCTTTTATATACAGTAATGTAGTTCTCGGTTATTTAACTGTCTTACTGTGTCTGATATATACTCGAGAGTCAAAACAATAGAAAGAATATACTGTTGTCATAATGAGAAATCATTTTGTGAAAATGGGTTTCAAACCAAAAAGTTTCATAAAATAAGAACATATATTTTTATAGAATCATTCCCGTTCTCCAGATCGGTTACTTGAACTTAGGCATATGGTAAGATTAAAGAAAAAATTTTCTCCAGTTTTTATTTAGTTGTTCAGAAGTAATCCTTAAAAAAAGTAAGGTTTCAGAAGAATTTACCTCCAATCAAAAACCACTCGATTGAAGAGAGGAGCGGTTCTATAAAATTATCTTAAAATGCAGAGTAACCTGAAAAATAGAGACCGGATTGGTTTATAATCAACCTCTTGCTCTAATATTTTATTAAAGAATAGCTTCGAGGTTTAAATGAGTTAAAGTCACTTCTGTTTTGTGTAAAATGTAAGGAAATACAAAAGCTTGCTTACATAAAAGTACACGACTAATAGTAGCGGCAGTTTTTGTTGAATAAAGATTTGAAAAAAATATTCCCGCTTTCATTTATAAACGGAGCCACGTGATTTGATAATTCAAATATAATATGAAGAGACTAAGATGATTTTAAAAGAGAAGCTCCGGTTTTACCATTTCACATCGTGATTTGGTCGAGCATAAAATACGAGAATCGCTCTCTGAAGTCTATTCCCGGTTACATACTAAAATTAGTACCCAGTAGCGTTGTGGGTCGGGTTTCCGTTATTGCATTAAAGTCTGTCTCCTATGGATTGGCGTTCCAGATTTTTTTTTATGTGTGCCTTAGAATGTGTCTCTTAATACTTGTACTTTGCAATAGACCAGAAATTAAATACGGCTAATAACATGTTACTTTTTAAAAATATGTACCTCTCATTATTCATCCTCTCTGTCTGTCTCCTTCTTCCTCTCTCTCTTCCTCTCTCTTGTATATATATATATATATATATATATATATATATATATATATATATATATATATATATATTAAGGTCTTGAAGACTCTAGGGGCCCCTCTTATCCACAAACTCATCAGGAGTCAATCGTTGAATTTCTATCAAGTGTAAAACAAATGTCACGCAAGAGCTAAGACTTAAGTGAGGATTACTTATAAAATTATAACGAATGGATGAAATGAAAAAAAAATATGTATATATATATATATATATATATATATATATATATATAAAATTAAATGACGGGCGAATGGGATTACGAGTAAAAAAAAAATAATTACGAGTAAGTTATCCGTTGTAGAATATATACAATTGTATAAAATATATGTACAAAATGGGATATGTGGGAAGTTAAAATTTAAAATATATACCCAAATAATCCAAAGATTTTACGAATTCCTTCTGTCGACAGAGAGAGGGCCTGCGTGAAAGGATAGAGACTGACTCCAGAATCCTCAGGTGATACGAAGAGTCAACCCGGTGTAAAATCCTAAACCAGTCCATTTTATATGCATTGGCACACTCTCGCCCTTCATTTAATTATATATATATATATATATAAATTTTTTTTTCATTTCATCTATTCGTTATAATTTTATAAGTAATCCCCACTTAAGTCTTCGCTCTTGCGTGGCATTTGTTTTACACGATAGAAATTCAACGATTGACTCCTGATGAGTTTGTAGATGAAAGGGGTCCCTAGAGTCTTCCCGACCTTATTTAAAGTGCTTTATAAATTTTGTACCGTAAAACACTTATTTAATTTTTTTTGGACTTGGTACAGCAATGAACAAATCAAATATATATATATATATATATATATATATATATATATATATATATATATATATATATATATATATCCACAGGCCGCACATGCAATGCAAGCTGACAGACCAGAAGTCCAAAACAACTCAAGTTTTGCCCTAATCTAAGCTCACCAGTTGCATACATCTAAACTCAGGATTTTAAACTCGAAGTTCTTGCATGTGACGCAAGTACTCTGCCACCAGAGAAATCGTGCCAGACATAAGAAAGTCTATTAGCTAACACAGATCACACAGACTATATAGATTTTCCTGTGTGTAGCGTGGTTCGTTGGCTTTCATGGCTTGTGTGAGCTGTTACGGTGTTTGGATGTGGAAATACTGATATCATCTCACATTCTGAAAATTCTAATATTAATTTGCTCATTTGTTGGATGACGTCATACTAGCGATTGTACAAATATGACTTGGGTTCTCAGTGATTGGATGACTACACTTTTTGTACGTTCTATAATCAGATTTCACCGCGGTTTGCTTGATATATTAACTAATAGACTTGTTTTCCCATCATTTCAGCTCACTGACACCCACATTCTAATTTTACACATTTCATTCACTGTTATTTGCCAATCAGCGCAGATGAGTTGGTCAAAATGTGGAGTGTTTTCTTGGCTGCTGGTTGTGCATGGGCATCTGGGGTGTTCTGTGTCACTCACATCTCTGCCGTCACTCTGAAATCGACAAACCTATCTTCTAACTGTGCTGACATCAACTGCATCGGCTTTGTAAACGTTCAACATCTGACCGTGAATATTAATCTGTTCAATTTTTTTCTGCTTGGCGGAATTCAATGATGCATCTCTGCTTCTGATGTACATTTACAAGAGGGATTTCTTAAGTAGAGTCTCTCATCGTAAATATCTGCAACAGATATGAAACTTTCATGTTATGAATGCATGTACAGTCATGATAACAATTCAATTTGCAATCCCTTCTGATCAATTCGGGTAAGCATCTATAGTCAGCATGCATTATCTATAATTTATACCTATACTCTATTGCTTAGACATATACTTATTAGTCATAGTTTATACTTATACTTGACGTAATCTATATTAAGTAGAAACTCTCTATATTTTCTTTTCTCTTGCATAGTCTAAAGTACTGGTGGTTGTCTTTACATGAAAATCAAAATCTGAAGTTCAAAGCTCATTTTGAATCGTACACTAACTCTTTCGAAATATACTTTTACCAATGTACTTATTAATCCATAAATATATATTTAATCCTTATTTAACTCCAGTAGATACTAATCTTAAATCTACACCGCATACCCTACACCCACGCCTTTCCACTCAAAATGTATGAATAACCACATTTTCCAATCTTATCTTAATTTAATGATGCTGGTAGACCCGTAGATCTTGTCATCTACAAGGAAAACTCTGATGCTAAATCTGTGCCACTAATCTCATACGTCTCGGCACCAAACTGGTGAGGTAGGCCTCCTCAGTTCTGATCGACAACCTCCCTGGAGTTGGTGACTCGATCAAATAACTAGTTTGCAAACCTAAACAATATAAGAAGTAGATAGGCTTTACCTTGATTTCCATACTCCTGAGTTGGTCAAAGTGACAATTGAAGTGCATGTGCCCACACAGAAGTTTTATAGCAAACTCCACTTTCTCCAATGATTTACTTCTACCTGTGCAGATGTCATTGCTCAAAGGCAGCATGCATATCACAGACTTATCCGACATAAGGTTAGTACAAATAGACAAAAGTTTAGAGAAACTAGAAGTAATTGTAAGAAAGAAATGGGTGCAGCTAAGAGAGAATATACCGAAACTACCAGAAAATTCATTGAAGCACAGAAAAATAGGAAATCGTGATTTCTGGAAAATTTATAGCAGTGTAGCAAGTAATGAGAAATCAACAATTCCCCCACTATCCAACAATCATGAAGTTGCTTGCACTGCAACCAAGAAGGTTAACCTGCTTGCCCATTGGTTTCCTCCAACCCTATTTTGGACCCAGCAAACATCTCTTAGATTTTCCTTTGCAGACAAAAACCACAGTCATCCCTTTTCAAGAACATGATATTATCATAAAAAAACCTTGACATCTCAAAAGCATGTGGACCTGATCTCATGCTGGCTATACTATTAAAAAAATGCTCCGCTGAGGTTGCTCCAGTTCTCTCCAAACTTTTTAACAAATGCCTTAATGAATGTTGTTTTCCTGACCGCAGGAGAACTGTTTCTGTGGTACCAGTTTGCAAGAATTTTGGTGAAAGAACGGACCCATTAAATTATTGCCCCATTAGCCTGTTCTCTCTTTTTGACAAAATCTCTGAGTCCTTAATTAATCAAGCTTTATTCCACCACCTCACTGCTACTAAACTTCTGTCCAACCAACAGTATGGATTTATGCAAGCTCTTTCTATTGGCATGCTTGACTGTAGGCATGACACAGTTCTCATTGTACTCCTCACTCGGTCACTGCCACACATGCTTAAGGCCTTCCGAACCAAACAAATTAAATTTCGTCGCATCAGACAATAGGACATGATTCCAGTAATCTATGGGCTTTGTTGACATGTCTTCAGCAAACTGTTTTTGGGATTTCTTGTGTATTGCCTTCAGAAGAGGCTTCCTCCTGTGGTGACAGCCATGCACACCAATTTGAGCAGTACAAAGATAAGTGTGTCATGTCTACAGTTAAGCATGCCGGTGGGAATGACATGGTCTGGAGCTGCATAAGTGCTGCAGATATTGGAGAGATACATTTCATTGAGGAAAACATGAACTCCAACATATACTGTCAAATACTGCAGCAGAGCATGATCCCCTCTCTCCAGAAACTGGGTCGCAGAGCAATGTTCCAGCATGATATGACCCAAAACACACATCCAAGACAACCATTGCTTTATTGAAGAGGCTGAAGGTAAAGGTGATGGACTGGCCAAGCGTGTCTCTAGACTTGAACTCAATAGAACATCTTTGGGGCATCCTCAAGCAAAAGGTGGAGGTGTGTAAAATCTGAAATATCCGCCAGTTCTGCGATGTCATAATTGAAGAGTTGAAGAGCATTCCAGTGGCTACATGTGAAGCTCTGGTAAACTCCATGCCCAAGAGAGTAAAGGTAGTTTAGGATAATGATGGTGGGCACACAAAATATTGAGAGTCGACATGTTGTATGTTAATATTGACAACTTTTTGTAATGGGTGTACTCGCTTTTGTTGCCAGGGATTTAGCTTTTAATGGCTATATTTGGAGTTATTTTGAGGGGAAAATAAATTAACTATTATATATGCTTCCAATAGACTACTTTTCATTATGTCAAAAAGTCATTTTTTTCAATGTTGTTCCATGAAGAGATATACTTAAATATTTGAAGAAATCTGAGGGGTGTACTCACCTTTGTGATACACTGTATATATACAACTCAAATTCAAGAAACTTTAGAAATAATTTTCGATTACAGATTGTATAATACTGTAAATTGTAAGTATATATAAACATTAATATCAATATTTATAAGACAATCCTTACCGGATGAAAAGGCTTAATATACGAGATAGATCAATAGTATGAATAAAAATTTGGAAATATATTCTATAAATTTAAAATGAACAACAAATTTATTATTCAACAAAGTATACAAAGATTTAAAGTTCTTTCCTTGTTCTATGGAGTTTCAATAAATCGTTCATATCATCCAAGGAATGTTATTAGAAAAATAATACACACACACACACACACATATATATATATATATATATATATATATATATATATATATATAGCGATTAAGCTACACAGAATATTTCACATTTCATCCATGCTAGGATTCATCAGGATGGATGAAACGCGGAATATTCTGTGTAGCTTAATCGCCATATATATTTTATAACTTACTACCTAGCTCTAACTTTTGAGCACTGTTGAAGCAAATACTTAAAGTTTACGCATAAATTTGTACTTTCGTATATTAATTTATGTGATTAAAGGAAGTAGTTATATACACACAGACACACACACACACACATATATATATATATATATATATATATATATATATATATATATATATATATATATATATGAGGTGCCTTCAATAAGTTTCCAAACGTTTTCGTATGGGCATTTTTATTGATAGTACACACATGAAACTCTAGTTTCCTTCAAAGTAATCTCCCTCAGCTGCAATGCATTTGTACTGTTCCAAAAACATCTGAAAGGGCTCATGGATGTACTTGGATTGTGTGGGCTTGTCACAGCCTCTTTCATCTCCTCAATTGTCTCATAACGGCAGCCTCTAAGGTTTCCTTGAGCTTGTGGATTAACCAAAAATCGCAGGAAGCAAAGTCTATACTATAGAAAAGGTAAGGAACTGTCTTGATGCCCATGACACCATCTTTCGTTATGATCTGCTCTGACCACTCTTTGGACAAACTTCATGCAAATCTTTCGCATTTTCAGTTCCTCGCAAATTAATATGTACATTGTGCACTTATTGTCTCTGTAGCCACATGACGGTCCTTGTCCATGAAATTCTTTATTTGGTCAATCAACTCTAGTGTTCTAACTTCGTTACTCCTTCCACACTTCTCATTATCCTTCACAGACTCCCTGCCTTCCTTGAATTTCTTATGCTACTCCAAAACTGATGATCGATTCATGCAAGATGGTCTAAAAGTAGACTGAAGCATTCCATATTCTGTGGCATTTTTCTGAGTTTGAAATGGAATTTTATTGCATATCATTCTTCTAAGGTGCCCTCACGTCCAGATTGCATGACAATCAGGCTTTAGTAGAGTGTATTCTAATTCCTGTGTAGCTGTTCATTTGAACCTGAAATCCTTAAAATTAGCCAGTCGTCTCATACAATGTATATATACTGAATTTTCAAGAGTTTATGACAATTTTAAATGCTTGTACAACGAAAGTCTGGAAACTTATTGAAGGAACTCCATATATATACAGGGTGAACAGAAAGTCCTTGGCCTAATTCAAAAGTGGTTTATTAATAGAAAATTACAAAAATATAAATTAAACATGAATGAAAATTATAAGTTAGGAAACCAAGAATAAATTCAAATTATTTATTTTCAATGTGATGTCCCTTCCTTTCGATTATACGTTCAATTCTCTGTCTGAAGTTACCAACCGAGGCACGCAGCGTTTCCTGAGGTATTTTAGCCCATTCACTCAGAAGAGATGTCTTCAAAGCATCAACACTTGGATGAGCAACAGAACAGACCTTTGCCTCCAACAAAGACCACACCGAAAAATCCATGGGATTCAAATCAGGCGATGCAGGAGGCCACATCTCCTTACTCCAGAATCTTGGAAAATGACGTTGGCACCAGTCCTGAGTTTTTCTGGAGGTGTGGGATGGTGCTCTATCTTATTGAAAGGTGAAAGGCTGGTCTTTGAATTGTTTCTACATCTCTTCAAATGCTGGAACCAAAATATCGTTAATGTAGCGATCTGTGTTGATCTTAACCCCCCTGCTCCACGAAAATCAGAGGCGACTTCCAAGATTTGGAGACTGCAGCCTACACCATGAGGGAAGACGGCTTTTTTCGGCGGAAAACTATTCTCACAAAGTCATCAATGTCTGCTGAAGATTTTTCGTAAACTCTGTCGTTCTGATTGTTAACAGTCGCTTCAATTGTGAAGAGTTTTTCATCAGAAAAAACGATCTCTCGCTCTGCCGTGCCAGCCTTCAGTTCTCCAAGAAGAAGCTTTGCTCTTCCAAGTCTCTTGTGCTTTTGGGAAGGTGTGAGGTACTGTCTCTTTCTCATCTTGTAGGGGGACAACTGGAGATCGTTTTTTACGATGGTTCTCATCGAGGTCACGCTCACATTCATGTCTTAAACCATTTGTCTTGCAGATCCCTTCGGGTTCCTCCTCACTCTCTCTCGGACAGTTTTAATCACCTTCTTTGTTCGAGCAGTGCGAGGTCTTCCACTCCTAGGACGGTCTTCAGATGTACCAAGTTCCTTAAATCTGTTCACAACATGGTACACGGTGGATTTAGCCACTTTCAAGAGCTTAATAATCTCTGAGTTTGTCCTTCCCACGCAATGAAGCTGAATTATGGCCTCTCATTTGCTCATTTTTCTGAAAGTTTAAACAAAATTATTTTAATATTTTTGTTGAAAATAATTAGATCAATAGTTAGACTAAATACTTACTTCATTCGAAAAGAGAAAAAGTGATTTAAACAATATTTAATTTTAAAACTAAAAATGGTCCAAGGACTTTCTGTTCACCCTGTATATATATATATATATATATATATATATATATATATATATATATATATATATATAAATAAATACTAGCTGTACCCTACCACGCGTTGCTGTGGCTCAATTTGGTGTAATGGAAAATTCTAATTAAAAGAGAAAATGCATGTTTCTTATATTCTTAGTACAGCAATCCATTCCAAAAATTTAAAAAAAAAAAAGGCGAAAATGAAAAAAAATTGTACTCTTGCAGAATTGGATCCTGATCCGCAGGATTACCGTCAATCATGGCTTGGGCTCGACCAACAATCAGTGGATAAAGCTGAACGTAGCAAAAATATTGAAACGCTAAATGTTTTTTTTTTTTCTGTATACAAAAATGTGAGTTAGTAATTAATATTTGAGTGATGGGGGGGGTACTATACACAGATTCGAAAAAAGTTGTCCAAAAACAAAGAAATTAAAGCAATGGTAAGGTAAGTTACGTTTCTACCTAACTGGATAATTGTTTAATGTTTTTATGTAATGTAAAATGTTTACTCCCCTCGAAAAACAGAAATGGTTGCAGATTCTGTTGAATATGTTAAGTTTGGGAACGTAAGTTGAAAACTAAAAACTATAAAATACAGTGTCAAAAACTCACCAAATATATGTTACCATGACATAGGCTGACATAATCGGTGGGTTTGTGACAGTATTTTGTATAGTTTTTTAGTTTTAATTCACTTTCTCAAACTTAACGTAATCAACAGTGTCCGCCACCATTTGTATCTTTCAAATACACAGATAAACACTGTTTTTCGAGCCGACTAAACGTTACATTAAATGAAAAGGGTTTGTATTACTAAACACAGATACAAAGAAGTTGTCAAAAAATAAATATATAACAAATAAATGTTATCAAAGGCAAGAAAAGTAAATGTTCTACCTAACTGGATAAGATTATAGTGTTTTTATGTAATGTATAATGTTTAATCCGTTCAAAAACATGCAGTGTTTATCGGTATATTTCAAAAATACAAATGTTGGCAGACTATCGAACACATTATATTTGGGGAAATTTTGGGAAAATGAGTTTAAACTAAAAAACTATACAAAATACTGTTAGGAACTCACTCAATATATGTTATTGTGACGTAGGCTGACATATAATCAGTGGTTTTAAACTTTTGCTCGCTACAGGTGACGACTTTTAAGAGTCCCTTTTAGTGATTTCCCGATTTGAGGATATTTGCACAACTAAATGGCAAATCTGCCCCCAAAATCCGGTATTATTTTACTTTAAAGCCCGTTTCACGTTCGTATATAACGAAATATTTTATTGTAGATTTCGGTGTACTAAAAACGAATCTGCAAACCGTTTCCGTCGCAAAAAGAAAGTTTTCATGATATGAAGAAATTACTTTTTCGAAAAGTGGATGATCACTTTTCAATGTAAATTTAACTTAGAATGAGCACCCACTTTCTGGCCACCTTAGAGAGGGGCATTTTTCTGTGTGTTTCTTGGCTAAAAAGTTTTTTGTTTGATTTCTTTTGCATGGTAATAACCCCTGAACTCTGGGACTATTTTCTATTTCACAGCTGTAGCCTTCGTTTATGCTACGCGCGAGCATAAATGAAAGCTGTTTAGCCAATAAACATGGGAAAAATCCCCCCCCCTCTCTCTCTCAGGTAGCTAGAAAGTGGGTGCTTATTTTAAGTTAAATTGACATGGAAAAGTGGTCGCCTACTTTTCGAAAAAGTAATTTCTTCATATCATAAAAACTATTTTTTGTGACGGAAACAGTTTGCAAATTTTTTTGTTATATACGAACGTGAGACGCATAGCCCTTTATGGAAAATCTTTATCAAAAATCCGGGAGAAAATAGTTTTCAATAAAAACAGCAAATGAATTCGATAGAAAAAAATAGATGCTATTTTTTTAAATTTTTCTGTGTGTTTCTTGGCTAAAAAGTTTTTTGTTTGATTTCCTTTGCATGGTAATAACCCCTGAACTCTGGGACTATTTTCCATTTCACAGACGTAGCCTTTGTTTACACTACATGCGAGCATAAACGAAGGCTGTTAAATATGCACTCGCATACCAAACTGCCTTGTCAAAAAACCTTTAAGCCAATAAACACAAAAATAAATGCCGCCCTTCCTCAAGTGGCCAGAAAGTGGATGCCCATTTTAAGCTAAATTTACATGGAAAAGTGATCACCCACTTTTCGGAAAAGAAATTTCTTCATATCATGAAAACTATTTTTGGTACTCCTTGGGCGTTGAGTTCCATGGCGACTTATTTAATGGTCATTCCTTACTCCCCCCCCCTTAGTAAAGGCTAACGCATGCGCACGTAATATTTTCGTTATTTATTTACTTACGTTGCCTTTGGCCCTTTTACAAACATTACTTACGTTGCCTTAACTCTTTTCGTAAATAATAAAAAAAAGTAACTAAACCATTTATTGATAATTTGTCACATGTACAAACATTTATTTATTTATTTATTTATTTATGTTGGCTTAACTCTTTTCATGATTAAAAAAAAGATTTGCTCCTTAAGAATAATAAAAGGAAAAAGTTACTAAACATTTATTAATAATTTCTCACATACTTTTCATGAAGTATAAAAAAAAAGTAACTAAACCGTTTATTGATAATTTCTCACTTGCAAACACTTTTAATTTACATGAGCGGATAAGTCTGCTGGTCGCCATGGAACTCAACGGCCACCCAAAAAAGTATTTTGTTATATACGAACGTGAGAAAATGGAAAATTTTATCAAAATTCCGGGATGCTATTTTTATTTTTTATTTTTTTTTGGTAAATATGAAGAATTACTTCACCCTCGAAAATTCCTTTAAAATTACCACTCTTATAGGTTCTCGGGGTCGCTTAACACGAAAATAACGTTTAAAATTACGGCAAACGAGTAGTTTCCAAGGTATGAAAACATTTTAATTCTAAAAAAGTGAGGGATCACTTTTCTATCATAATTTAACGTAAAATGATCACCCACTTTGTGGCCACGATTTGGGGGGGGGGGGGCTTTCTTTCTACCCTCGGAAAATCCTTTAAAATTCCAGTAAACACGTAGTTTCCAAGATATGAAGAAATGCACTCACTGGTATTTTTTTTTTCTCGGAGGGGAATTGCCGATTTGTTTTTCGCTCTTTTTTTGAAGGAGGATATTCAATTATAGAATTTGTATAGTTTTTTAACAGGTGCTTATGCAGTTTAACTGTTTTAACATAAGTTACGTACCAACATTAACTGAACAGAAGAACTGTTTAATATTTTACAAAAATTCTGTTTACATTTGGTGGGATGCGGTGGGAGGCGCCGCTCCAACCAATTTAAACAGGTAATTTTAAAGGATTTTCCAAGGGTAGAAAGAAAGCCCCCCCCCCCCCCCCAAAAAAAAATCGTGGCGACAAAGTGGGTGATCATTTTACGTTAAATTATTATGGAAAAGTGATCCTCTACTTTTTAAAACTAACATTTCTTCATATCTTGGAAACTACTCGTTTACCTTAATTATAAACATTGTTTTCGTTTTCAGCAACCTCGAAAACCTATAAGAGTGGTAATTTTAAAGGAATTTTCGAGGGTGGAGTAATTCTTCATATTTACCTTCTTTTTTTATTTTTCCAATAACATAATAGAACATTTTATCAAAATTCTGAGATGCTTTTTTTTTTTCTTTTTTTTTTCAATAACATAAGAAATTAAGAATTAGACAAATTTCTTTTAGGTAGGCTTCGCTCGGAAAGCTTTTAAAAATAAAAAATTAAGATAAACAAATGGTGCTAGTGCACTTACTGATCCGCGCTATTTTTAAATCGTATTTCCAAGTTTAATTAAAGTTTTATGATATGTTTTTTTATCCAATTGTAAGGTTAAAGTAATATATATATATATATATATATATATATATATATATAATTTAAAAAATAGGGAATTTTTTTTTTACCCACCTATTAATTAGATAGTTTAATGTTGTAATTCGAAAGTCGACAACGTATGGTGCACGTGAAAGGCCCATTTCTATTGGAAATGAAATGACGGGCAGTCTTGCAGTTAAAAAAAATATTTTTATTTTATTTAATATATTTTTTAAAATTTGCCATCTTAACGATCTTAATTTATTTTAATAACATGCAAACATTCCTTGACTTTACAGATAAATTTTCAGAAAATTTCAATTAAATTGGTAACGTAGAAATATGGTTTTATTCACTTTGAACGAACCAAGAATTACATTTATATAACAAAAACCAAGACATCAAACACTGAGTTGATAGCAACAAATAGTGCATTTCATTGTTAGTTAAAATTGTATCAAGACTATTTGACAAATTCAAACATTATGTCGTTTGAACATTTTCACAAGAACAAGCCTTTCTTCAGAATTATTATTGTATATATATATATATATGTGTGTGTGTGTGTGTGTGCTTGTGTTCTTGCGTGCATGTGTGTGTAGTATGGGCATGTATGTTTTGATTATAATTAGCAGAATAAAAAAATAAATCAAAACATGAAAATAATGTAAATTCCGAAGAGCTCGTCATTTTATGTGAAAGAAATCCATAAAAAGATATTTTCCCTTTTTCCTTTGTACATAAAAGTATAAAAATGGACAAATACAATTTTTGAAATCTTTAAAAGACCCTTCTCTCTCCATGGATGAAAGTTTAAAGATTTCACGTAAATTTGACAAAAGCGTCTTCTGTTTTCTCATCAAACCAAACAATAAACAAATGAACGAATAAATAAAATCTCAACTAAAACATGGCTCTTGTTCTTATTGTATTACATTTTCATTGCTTTTTTTGTTTCAT
>NC_136483.1:49881631-49894131 GCF_053919585.1 Euprymna scolopes
TCTTATTCCTGCTATATTATTAAGAAAATGCTTTGAGGTAGCTCCTGTTGTTTCTAAACTCTATAACAAATGCCTTACCTTATCTTGTTTCTTTGGCTGTTGGAAATTGCTTCTATGGTACCAGTATTGAAAAAAACTGACCTACTCCGTTATCACTCCATTAGACTCCTCCGTCTCTTCATGAAAGTTTTCAAGTTTTTTATCAATCAAGCATTAGTCCACCACCTCATAGATACTAAATTTCTTTCCGACCGACAATATGGATTTAGGCAAGCTCGTTCCACTGCGGATATCTTAACAGTAATCTCTGAACATATATACAATGCATTGAATAAGGCAGGGTGACTAGAACAGTAGACCTTGATATATTTGAAGCCTTTCACAAGAGAAAAATCTAGGTTGTCCTTGATGATCGTACGTTCAAACAGCATGATATAAATGTGGATGTGCCCCAATAGTAGACTTTTATTATTTCTGATATTCATAAACAACCTCCCTGATAAAATTGTCTCTAAGATGGGTATATTTAATGATGACACCACACTCTATAATGTGACAGGAAAACGAATGTACACAATGCCTGAAAGCTTAGAGGACAACCTCCAAAGTGTAGTGGAAAGAAGACGTAAGTAGATGGTAAAATGCTAAAACTAAACTTTTTTTCTTTAACAATTACAAGAAACGTTCTTAACTGTCGATTGCCATGACTAATAAAACGCTACCAGAAAGCTCTTCGTTCAAACATGTCGGCTTAACATTTTCAAGCCACATGAATTGGAACAAATACATTGAAGACACTGCCAAGGCTGCTGCAAAAAAGTGGGTGCTCTTCACTGTGCTAGAGAAATTCTCACACCTATAGATATATTTACAAAGTCACGATTCGCCCATTAGGGTTGGTGTATTTACCACTAGTCCCACTCTTATACAAGGTCCAAAAAACGGTCTTCAATTTAATAGATCCTGCACTCGTAGCTAAACTTTAATCCCTCTCCTATAATGCAAATACTTTAACGGAAGGTAATTGAAGAACTGATAGCATTTATGCCCCCTCGACATAAATACCCGCGACTAACAAGTATCAAAACTCTAAACCTTCATGTAGAGATTCTTAGATGCTTAAAAACCCTTCTACTTTAATAGCTTCTAGTCTTGAACTGCTTAACTATCGATTGACCATGACTAATAATATGCTGTCTGAGAGCTCTTCGTTCAAACATCTCGGCTTAATATTCACAAGCAACATAAATTCGAACAAATACTTGAAGACATTGCAAAGGCTGCTGTAATGAAGATGTGCTCTCTTCACTGAGCTAGATAATTGCTCACACCTATATAACTACTTCATTTACTCACATCAAATTAATATACGAAAATATAAATTTATGCTTAAACTTTAAGTATTTACTTCAAGAGTGCTCAATACATAGGTAGAGCTAGTTAGTAAGTTATAAAATATATATGGCGATTAAGCTACACTGAATATTCCGCGTTTCATCCACTCTAGGATTCTTCAGGTATTCACTGCAGTGTTGCATCCCTGTGCTTGTTCAGGCATAATCCTGAAGAATCCTAGAGTGGATGAAACGCTGAATATTCAGTGTAGCTTAATCGCCATATATATTTTATAACTTATTATATATATATATATATATATATATATATATATATATATATATATATATATATATATATATATAAAATTACCATTCGGCTATTCATGGATTATTGTTGCCACATCTGGGCTGGTGTATCTACCACTAATCTCCCTTAGATAGGATCCAAAAAAAGGGTTCTCCGCTGTAATAGGTTTTGCACTCGTAATCATACTTCCACCCCTTTCCCATCACTGCAGTGTTGCATCTCTGTGCTTGTTTTACAAACATTTTTATGAAATGTGCTCTGAAGAAATAGCACTTATGCCCTCTTGACGTAAATACCTTTGACTAACAAACAGCAAATTGCCACGCATTCAGTGTAAAAATCCCTAAAAGCCTTCTATTCTAATAGTTTCTTTCCTTGAACTGCTAAACTTTGAAATTCCATTTTGTTCTTCTGTTTCCTTAACTGTACTGAGATGCAGGTTTAAGTGTAATATAAACAGACATCTTACTGCTAAACTCCCTACATAGTGTCCATGTAAATGTGGTTCAAAGTAGTAGCCTTGTACGTCCAAGTGGCACAGCGAGTTTTTTAAAATATATTTTTTCTTACCATGCTGTCTCTGTAATAAAAAAAACACTGAGATCACTTCTCATGTGTGTCTACTAATTGCTTATTATTGTCATATTGTCATAGACAAATACTGGAATGTAGCAACTGATGGCAACTTAAAGAAATTAATGTAATTCTTCTTCAGCAACAGCATAGGTGAAGTGACGGTGGCTCAGTGGTTAACGATATGAACTGACAACCTGCGTATGCCGTTCAAATACAGGTCGTTTCACAGAAACACTTTGACTTAAGAACGTTGGACACCTCTGCATAATCCCCCCCGTATGTACCTGATATCCTTCTAGAAATAAGTCTTAATAGAACGATATCATGGAAACAAATGCAACAAATCAACAACACAGTGACAAAAACTCAGCTGCAATGTTTTATAAAAAATCCTACTGCCTGTCTTCCTCACTTCGTTGTACTTAGTAGTTCTCTTCATATGCAAATGAATTTTACCAATTAAAAATACAACTACAGGAAACGGATGTTTTAGAATGCTCCTTGCTCTCTCGAGTAAGGGATAGGGAGTCTTTAAACCTACCTAAGATTAATATTCGCAGAGTTTTGTTTTCCTTAAAAAACATTCGTTTCCCATGACCCAGCCTGCACAAACAAAAAGTTCTTTCTAAAATTTAAAATCGAGTAGTTAATGTGCAAAACAGTCAACATTCTTCAAGGCTGGTAACTATTCATTTTCTTTGTCCCTATTTACAATGCCTCCCCACGGGACAGAGTTAGACACCAGGGTCGTGTTTTAATGTGGAGAAAAGGAACAAAAATAAAAATTGTCTCAGTCGTGAAGGATTTCTCCTCCGCTAACAGAGAACAAGAAATTGAAGTGCAGCATCTGAAGAGCAGATAGTACACTTTGATCTTGTCCCAAATACATGTTTTAGTAAAAGACAGAGGTAGCAAATTACGAGGGGCGTGCAATAAGTAATGCCCCTGACCAACTTCCAGTTGTCTGATCTAGCTCAAATTTTGCATGTGCAATGATTTCTATCTCTACGGGTTATATGGCAAATTACAGCTCTGAACGAATTGTGATTCTGTTTTACAGGTGTTTGAACTGAGCCAGGTGTGAAATGGAGCCTGTTGAATGTCGAGCAGTGATCCGGTTTTTGTATTTGAAAGGATGCACACCACAGGAGACTTTTGATGAAATGAAAGAAACTTATGGTGATAATGCCCCATCATATGACCTTGTAAAACGCTGGCATCGTGAATTCAAACATGGCCGGAAGTCTGTGGAAACACCTCCCACACCTGGTCGCCCCCCTTTTGCCATTGATGAGGCATCTGTCCGTCAAGTTGAGGCTGCCATTTTGGAAGATCAACGCATTACTATTCGCCAAATAGCCCAGGATGTCAAGATTAGTATAGGGTCTGTGGAAACTATCATTCATGACCATTTGCATATGCATAAGGTGTCTGCCAGATGGATTCCCAGGTTGCTCACACCATTCCAGAAGTGAGAACGCGTCGAGTACTCGAGGATGAATTTTGAGATGTGCCAAGAAGATGAGTAAAAGTTTTTCAAAACACTGATTACACAGGGTGAAACCTGGGTCCATCACTATAATCCAGAGACCAAAGCCCAGTCAATGCAGTGGAAGCACTTGGACTCACCACCTCCAAAGAAGGCAAGGGTGCAGCTCTCCACTGGCAAGGTTATGCTTACAGTCTTCTGGGACCAAGACGGAGTAGTGATGACAGATTTCCTGGCAAAGAGTACCACAATTACAGGAGCCTATTATGCTTCACTTTTGAGGAAATTAAGGGAAACTATCAAAATCAAGAGGCGGGGCAAGATCAGCAAAGGTATCCTCCTCCTGCAGGACAATGCTCTGGTCCACAACTCGCATGTTGCCAGATCAGAAGCACGGGCGTGTAGTTATGAAATCCTTCCCCATTCTCCCTACTCTCCTAATCTTGCACCCTCTGACTTTCACCTCTTCCCAGCCATGAAGTTGTTTTTGAAAGGATGATGCAGCCTTGATTTCTAAAGTCACGTCGTGGTTGGAGGACCAACCTGGGGTGTTCTACAAAAACGGTCTCCAGAGCTGCATGAAACGATGGGAGAAATGCATAACTCTGAGTGGTTCCTATGTAGAGAAAGACTAATAACTGTGCAAAGTTTCGTTGCTCTACTCTATGGGAAGTGGGTCAGGGGCATTACTTATTGCACGCCCCATCGTATATTTTGTATATAATTAAAAGCAAACAAAAAACATTACTTTACCACAAATACGTCACCTCTTAAAATGTAACCAGTAAATAAACAAGGCATGCAGCTCTTCATTTCCTTTCGATCTAAATGAAATTTTTGTCGAACCTAAACGTGTGCACATATAAAAATTAAAAAAAAAATAATAACTCATTATCAAAAAAGGCATTGTGAAAAGACAACGTAAAGATCATCACTGGATGCATTTGAAATTACTGCCAATCAAGAGTTGCTTTTTAAAAGATAAAATCAAAAATAGAATGTTGGGCTCACTCTGATCCTAATACAGCCTCTCTAGCCAAGAGTTGGCATACTAAAAGTCAGGCAAAATAGAAAATAACAGGAAATTAGGCGGGCATGATTAAAATAGCTGAAACCGGTGTTATATGGAAGAATAGGTAAATAAGTCTAATCTGGAAGGGGTGTAAACGAGAATAAAAGACAACATGTAAAATAAGAGAGAGAGAGAGAGAGAGAGAGAGAGAGGGGGAGGAGTAAAAATAAACAGAGAGAGTTAAAGTGATGATAGAAATTTAGTAAGGGGTGAGTCTTTTGCAGTTATTTGCCAATCATGGTTAATTAGAGCAATTAAAACTATAATGTTTTCAAAAATAATTCAATCCTAATACTAAGGAATATTTTGCATGCAGTTTTTGTGATACAAATATGTAGTAAAAATTCTTATTAGGAAAACAAGCATTTACTCGTCTTTAATATAATAGATACACACACACACGCATCTTTCTCTCTCTCTCTCTCTCTCTCTCTCTCTCTCTCTCTCTCTCTCTCTCTCTCTATGTATATATATATATATATATATATATATATATATTAATTTTATTTATACAAACATTAATGGCTACATATGTGCATACATGTTTCTGTAATCACCCACGTTGGGGGATTACGTCTTCAGGCCAAGAAGCCATTAATGTTTGTAAAAATAAAATTAATATACCTGCTCTGTTCACTCATTGAGCACTATTTTGGTAGACACATGTTGTTTCATTGGATGTACTTCTAGGAAACTAAACTCTACTGGCTATATATAAATGCTCCTGCATAGTTGAGCACTTTACTTCGTGTCTTCATAAAATGCAAACATGGAAAGAATTAACTTCGATACGTCACTAAAGAACATCCCCACACCAAATACCAAGGATTATTTACTAAAATTAATAATGAAAATGGATGATTTACTCAAAAGGATGAAATGAAAAGCTACCTTTTTTCTACTGGATAAAGATGATAACACCAAGAAAGAGAGATATGGATTTAAAAGCATTAAATCACCACCAGTAATCCCACAATTAGTGCTATTCGAGAAGGATCTCTATTCACTAATTAGAAATTTAGAATTCCACAAAACTAAAAATCAATTCCAAAAAAAACTCGACAATATTGTAAAGGAGATCAACAAGTCACAACATATCTTTGTTAAGGCGGATAAGACCAGAAACTTTTACAAATTAGACAGGGAGAAATATAATGACCTGGTCCAGAAGAATTTGAAAAAAGACTATCACAAGGTAAAAAATAACAACGTAATTGATTTGATAAATAAGGACAGTAAAAAAATCACGGATGAATTACAAATCAGCGATAGAGTAAATAAACTTAGAGGAAACGAAGCGTATATCCGTTTATAGGATCATAAACCTAGCTTCAACACAAAACCAATAACAAGATTGATTAACCCAACCAGACCCGAAATTGGAAAGATTAGTAAAAGAATATTAGAGAAAATCAATCTAGAATTAAAACGGCAATTCAACCTGAACCTATGGATAAATACGGCGGATCCGGTAAAATGGTTTCTTAACATTGCCAACAAGAGAAAATGTGTCTTCGTGCAATTTGATATTATGGATTACTACCCGTCAATCACAAAGGATCTCTTTGGAAAGGCAATTGAATTTGCCAAGACCTATACTAATGTCTCCGATGAGGATTTGGATATTATTATGAAATGCCGCACAACTGTCCTTGTCTATAACGGGGAACAATGGGCAAAAAATGGGCAGAACAACTTTTTCGGGGTATCAATGGGATCGCTGGACTCTGCAGAGGCAACAGATCTCGTTGGACTTTATATCATTTATAATTTAACGAAAGATAATATTATTGATAGAAGGGACATGGGCCTATATCGTGATGATGGGCTCATAATAGTGAAGAATGCTACAAGTGTTAAATGCGATCAGATTAGGAGAGCAATCCATAGGGACATGAAAAATTTTGGCCTAAAAGTAGAAGTTAATGCTAACTTAAAACAGGTTGATTTCCTTGACGTTACTTTAGATCTGGATTTGAATACTTATAAACCATATATGAAGGATAATGCTAATCCTATTTATATACACCCGCAGTCTAACCATCCACCATCCATTATTAAACATATACAGTTATCTATTGAAAGTAGAATAAGTAACAATTCATCTAATGAAGTAACTTTCAATGATTGCAAGGCTATTTATAATACAGCACTTAAAAATAGTGGGTATAAGGACATAGAGATAAAATATAAAGTAACTAACACTAGCACAAATGGATCTAGAAATCGTGGTAGGAAGATTATTTGGTTCACCCCCCCCCCTTTAACATTATGTTGAAAACAAAACTTGGTGCAAAATTTTTACTACTTATTAACAAGCATTTCCCACCAAATAATATATTACATAAAATATTTAATAAAAATACATTAAAATTAAGTTATAGCTGTAGTGATAATTTGGAAAGGATTATAAAAAAGCATAATGGAAGAATTTTAAAGACAACTAATAGAGAAGGTGAGAATACTAGTGCAAACACTGCGGTGAATAAATGTAACTGTAAAAAGCCTGAGGAATGCCCAATGAAAAATGAATGTCTGACCTCATCGGTGGTATACCAAGCAAGGATATTCCCGGTGGAGAACCCAAGGGACGAAAGATTCTACATAGGGAGTACCCAAATGACTTTCAAAAATAGATTCTATGGACATACACGCTCGATGAATAATCAAACATATGAAAAGGACACTTCCTTATCGTTATATTACTGGAAATTAGTTAGAGAAAATAAAACACCTAGTATAGAATGGAAGATTATTAGGAGGACCAATACTTGCCACTCATTGAACTCACCATGTCTATTATGCTTATCAGAAAAACTTGAGATAACTAGGTTTAAAGACAGAGAAAAATTATTGAATATTAAACAAGAAACTGCTATATCCTGCAAACATTTCAGAATACACGCACTTAAGGAACTCTAAATTAGGAGACTGGAACTGCTATAAGTACAACTAACCCCCATCAAATAACCCCCCCCCACAAAGAGGATAAGTGAGGTCGCAACTATAATCATACTCGTATGGGTTACGTAAGTCACTTAATATTCTACTTCATCGAGCAGTTATGGTATTACTAACCGAAATAAGTACCTGTATGAAGGTATATTTGAACCAAATGAGTAATAGATCGTTTTGAGTGAAGCTCGTAATAATGTATGCATATGGATATTTTTGGGTGTGTGCATGTATGGATATATGATCTTTATATACCCGGGTAGGAATAATAATTTATTAATATAAAAAAAAAAAAAATGAAGAAATAAATAGATGAAAGAAAGTAAGGAATGAAGGGTGAATGGAAGAAAAGGGAATAAGGATATTAGAGTGAATAAACAAAGATGAAGGTAAGTACTACAATATATAAGCTTATATACTCGGTTTGTATAACCTAAATACTCTGATTTCTGTCATGTGTCATTATATATTATTATTGTATCGTAATAAATCTTATGTATATCTGCCTTACCATCGAAAGAATGTTTGTTAAATATGAGGATAACCCTATGAATTTCATGCTGAATTCAATATAAATTTTTACGTAGTGTCAATTTTTACGGAAAAAACCTACAACTGAGGAAAGTGTAACAAGCGGATGGGGCCATGAAACATAACTAGGCGTGTGGAATTTGATAGAGAAGGGGAATTTATATAGTAAATGTATTCATGTCTGTTTCTACTTTAGATGTATCATTTGGTGGCACGGTACATGTATACATGTATATATGTATATGTCTATATTTGTGTGAGTTTGTATGTATAAGTGTATTTTATGTATGCATGTATTTTTGTATGTTTATATATATATATATATATCTGTATCTATATATCTGTGTGTATGTTTGTATGTGGGTGTATCTCTGTGTCTATTGTATGTAGATGTATGTATATACATGTATATTTCTGAACTATTAGAATAGGCTGCCTCGTATAGAATTGCTGTAACAATATAGATTACAAAAATGTATGGATGTCCGAATGTTGTTTATATATATGTTGTATATGTATGTATGTGTGGGTATGTATATATATGTATGTATGTGTGTATGTCTGTTGTGTGTGTGTTTATATATATATATATATATATATATATATATATATATATATTATATACACCCGTCTGGAGTCGGATAGCATAATATTGCATATACGAAGAGGTTACCACGCTACATAAGTAAAGAAAAATACTATTATTTGTCTCTGTATGTCTGGAATGTGTGTGTGTATATATGCGCCGGTGTAGATAAATGTAGACATTTATAAGTGTATTGATATACGCATATAGGTACATGTGGGGTTTAGATAAATTTCGGGTTTTATATTTATTCATATTTTGTTGGTTTATTTGTTTTAATTTAATTTTATTTTTATTCTTATTTATTTATTTTTTTATTTATTTTTGTTTTGTTTTATTTACCTTAATGTAATTTTTACTTTATTTCTACAGTTTCAGAATTATTGTCTAGTTTCAGTAAATAAAACAAAGAGCGTTCAGCATGGATTCGCTTTTGAATATATGTATTAATGTGTGTATGTGTGTTGGCGGTGTCTGTGTATGTCTGTGTTATATGTGTGTTGCATGTATGTGTGGGTGGAGGTAGATTAAAAGGCACCGGTCAGTACTTGGTTGACCATAGCTAAGGTTATTAACTTACAGACTCTAAGACAAGAAAACTAAACTCTCAAGTACCCTATGCCATAAAAAACCAAAAGTTAGGTTGGATGGGGGAAGGGGAAAAGAAAAAAGATGTTTATTATCTTCAAAGACCTCACTCATCCTTTTACCGTTTTTTTTTTTTTTTTTTTTTTTTTTGACTCCCACCCAGGTTGTATTTTAACTTGATAAACGAAATAGAAAAATGTATTTGGTGGAAATGTCACTTTTGACGGTAATTCTTGACCTGAAGACGTAATCCCCCAACGTGGGTGATTACAGAAACATGTATGCACATATGTAGCCATTAATGTTTGTATAAATAAAATTAATATACCTGCTCTGTTCACTCATTGAGCACTATTTTGGTAGACACATATTGTTTCATTGGATGTACTTCTAGGAAACTAAACTCTACTGGCTATATATATATATATATATATATATATATATATATATATATATATAGTCTGTTTATTTTACAAACATCACTAGTTACATATGTGCATACATATTGCAGTGGAGTCTGAATTCAGGAAAACACTTTATAAGATATTTGGGTGCGATCTACATCAGTGGAGAGGGGTGAAATTTGGGTGTGTGCATTGTGAATGTGAGCAGTAAGGTTTTTTCAGAGGTGTGGTGGGGGAAAGGGGATGCTGTTTTCAGTGTTTAAGTCGTCATTAGTAGGGAGGTGTTAAGTGATTATTTTAGTTTGGCAGTTATTTATTGTCCTTTATTCAAAACTTCACATATCCTTAGTTTTTTTATGGTTGTATATCTTTTATTGGTGGTGACTTTAATTTCCTTTTCACAAGTGGTATATTTATTTATTGGTTTATTTTTCCATCTATTTATCTCTAATTTTTTTCATCTCTCATTTTTTATCTCTCGTTTTTTTTTATTTTCTATTTGTTCATTTGTTTTTAGTTTTTAGTTTACCAACCAGCGGGCAGGGGAGGGGAGTGTCGTTTACTAAGGTTAAACTGTTGACTGTTGGAAGGTGTTAGAATTTTATTAGTCTGGAGGCTACTTTTCTTGCTTTTATCTAAAGTACTTTCATGTTCCTATAGTCGCTACTACCTATATACTAGGTTGCTTTTATTACCCTTTCGTTACTTTTAGCGACTTCCTGTTGATAATAAACAGACTATATACAAGCTCTGTCCTGCATTGAGCTCTCTTTAATAATTATTCCAGTTTCATTTGATTTACATCTAGCAAACCGGTATGTATAAATATGCTTAATTGCCATATATATTTTTATAACTGACTATATATATATATATATATATCCCTAAAACCTCTGGCCTTGATGGAGAGGCGACTAAAATTTGCTTCTATAGTTTCAAATGATCTGAAATAACAGCAAGGAGAGGCTTGATTCCAAATATTTCTCATATATTATATCTCCCACCTTTTGGAAATAGGGTACGATTATCTCCAGCATCAAATAATTCTTATACACTGTGAAATTTACTTTATGTATGAAAACCAAAGAGGGAAGATATAACTTATGAGAAATATTTGGAATCAAATCTTCCCTTGCTGTTATTTCACATCATTTGAAACCATAGCAGCAAGTTTTAGTCTCACCCTCCATCAAGGCCCTTGATATTCATAAACGACCTCCCTAATAATATGTGCCCAAGATGGGTATATTTGCTGATGATACCACACTCTATGATAAGCATGAGAGAAGAACAGATGCACATAAATCTAAGACAATGAAAAAATCGTTAGAAAATGACCCCCAGACTATAGTGAAATGGGTCCGCAAATGGATGATAACATTTAATGCTAGAAAAACTAAGCTGCTCTCCTTTAATAATTACAAGGTGCCTCTTCAACCGCCTATATCCATGACAAATAACACCCTACTTGAGAATGCTACCTTCAAACTCCTTGGCCTAACATTTGCGGCAATATGAACTGGAACAAATACATAGAGGATATTGCAAAGACTGCTGCAAAGAAGGTGGGTTCCCTCTATCGATCTAGAAAACTACTCATACCTGAGAGTATGCTGTATCTCTACAAGGCAACCATTCGCCCATGCATGTAATATTGTTGCCAAATCTGGGCTGGTGCATCTACCACTAATATCTAATCGGTACCACATTATCAACTAAGCTTCAGCCCCTGCCTCATCGCCACAATGTTGCATCACTATGCCTGTTTTTACAAATATTTTAATGGAATGTGTTCTGATGAACTCGTTGCACTTGCATCCCCTCGATGTAGATATCCCCAACAAACTCGCTTAGCAATAAGATCTCATCCCTTCACTGTTGATGTCCCTAAATACCAGAAAGCTTTATATTCTAATAGTTTCTTCCTTCGAACAGCTAGACTTTGGAATTCCTTTCCTGCTGTTTGCTTCCTAAGCTGTACTGATAGGCAGAAGTTTAAATGTAGCATAAACAAATATCTTGTTAATCTTTCCTAGACATGGCCGTAAATAATAGCCCCTTACGTCCAAGTGGCGATATGCTTTGTAACAGGTTGACATGAATAAACAAAAAGGCCAGAGGTTTTGGGGAAATATCAGATATTTTGTAATTCATATGCAAAACTAGGAAAACAAATGACTATGATTGAAACATTGGTAGAGGTGCAGTATCTTTCCACCCTTAAAAAATCCTATAAAATTACTACTATATATGTTTTCGAGGGTGCTGAAATTGAGAATAATGTTTAATTGTAATTGTGGCTTGGTAGACTAACATAAAATCTACCTTAAAAAACTTGTTTCTGTAGGTTTGCGGGTGTGCTGAAAATGAATATCACATTTAGATTTTCTACAAATAAGTATTTTTCCGGTATTTCGCAATGTAATTTTTATGCTATAAGTGGTGGCCATTGTTGTACATGCAAGCGCGCATATTTTTTCTTAATACCCGGATACGTATTTACGGAAAATTTAAATGCGATATTTGTTTTCAGCACATCCGAAATCCGAAAACCTATGGAAAAACAAGTTTTAAAGGTAAGTTTTCTGTTGGTCTACCAGGCCACGAGAAATACCACCCCTAGAAAAATAACAGACCCCCCACCCACCCCAACAA
>NC_136483.1:49899131-49949131 GCF_053919585.1 Euprymna scolopes
AACTTACATGAAAAACACTCGTCTATCTGAAACCACTACCAATAAATTCCCCATTCTTTATCTGTGCCCAAACCTAAACGTAGATTCCATGAACAAAGCTTCTTTCTTAGAACTGCATGTCTGTGGAACTCTGTTCAGTTTTCCTGCTTTCCAACTCACTACAATATGGTTGTCTTCAAGTCCATCGAGAACAAATTTCCACTACTAACGCTGACTGACATGTTCCCCTTGACTACTATACACTCATTACCCTTATCTCCGAGTGGCCTCCGGGCCTTGATAAGTGGTGCCTCCTTTGTAAAAAAAAAAGCCGTTATTGTCTGTATTTAAATAAAGGCACATCGAAGTTTTGATGTAATTAATTGTATAAGCACATGGCACCTGCTAATGCTGATAGCTTGAACACAAAATCATCATAACACAAAGTCACATGGTGATAGATTTTCAGGAGTATCGAAATAATTTTTAAAACATTTAAGACATGAGTCAAAAATCTTGGAAAAATAGAATGTATTCCTCTAATCATGACGTCAGACGTGATAAATCCTTGAGTTTGCTACTCAAACATTGAAAATGAGTAAATAAAATGTTCGTTTCACAACTTTTGTTTTGCATGTGTAACTGGAATCCTAAGATTCTGTGGTGTTTAGAGAGGAGAGGAATATATATATTTTTTTGTTTTTTTACTGTTTTATTTTAAGGTTGTATTGATGTTTTTTTACCACTGTCGGAAGATGCGGCACAAGATGAAAATGTGGGAATTGAAAAACCAGCATACAAGAGGGATTTTAATTTGGAGTCACAAAAAATGCATGAGCATCCCCGTCGCTATAATCTGATATGAGCGTTTCAGACGATTAGCAATAAACTAACACTTTCTTCAATTATGAGAAGTTAAGCATGCAAGGGTTGACTTCCGTGAACTATACAGCATTATACTTCCACTCGAAAGAAGAAAGAACTCAAGTCTCTGTTGGACTGATTGTCGAGGACCTATCATTAACTCGTATGGACGGCCTAGGCTAAGCACAAAGCAGTAACTTAAGGTTAATATATTACATTAAAACATAAAGTAAAAAAATTATATCGTCACCCCCATCGCCATGACAGTATTTATAGTTGTTATTCTATCCTCATAATGAGTGTTAGAGGACTATCAACCAGCAACACAACTACTGTCGTAACCCTAATGTTTAAAGATAAACTGTACAGGATACTACCTCTACCCTACAGAAGTAAGGGTCACTTAGCTTGAAAACAGCTCAGAGTTCGTTGGATTGATGGTCGAAAACGTATGCAAGACTGGTAAAAGCAGCCTAGGCTCAGAGCAAATAATAGCATTAACCTAGGGTTAATATCTTCATCAAGATGTGGTACTGACATCAGCACTGCCTTGATAGTAATTTGGTTGTGATTCTGTCATGGTAAGTGTTAGAACACTATCACTCATCAACCAATGTTTTAAGAATATTGTTTAAAAGAATATAAACGGCAAGAAAATGTTTTTATCCGTCAATTTAGACATATCTAATGTAATGTCAAAATTATACAAAATTAAAATGTTGACGAAAAAGGGCACTTAGGCAGAATACGGACCGCACTATTTTTTTAGATATGATTTTTAAGTCGAATTTGATTTTTACGTTATCTTTTGTTTCTTAAATTCTAAAATGAAAGTACAGAATAGTTACAAAACGCTCCCTTTTTTTCATGTTAAGAATGTGTTTATAAATAATAACGTTATTATGTCAGTATGGTTCGCATTTTGCATAACTATCCAAAGAAAAACTAAGTGACAATGCAAAAACTACATCGGCAAAGAGAAATTGCGTAATGGCGTCTCTCTCTTTCTCTTTTTTCTTTCTTTCTTGCTCTCTCTCTCTCTCTCTCTCTTTCTCTATCGCTCTCTTCTAAAATTGTCTCAAATCGTGGCTACCGAGAGTAAGAAGAAGGCCGATGCACATGACAGCGTAACGTCACTTCCTGATTAAGTTGTAGGTATAGACAGCTTTCGGTATTCAACCACGTGGTCACGCTAACAGGCATGACAAATATGGCTACCAATATGTGTTACCGATTGTCCATGTATATTTTAAAGAGAAAGACCAAATCTCAATTCGGATAATAATTATTATAATTGCACATTTGGGATAATCTTAATCAAAATATCATAAGTGAACTCGTGTTTGAACTTTTATTTTATCGGAGAAAGTCGAATAATTTATTTTATTTATTTATTTTTTACTTCAAAACAAACAATTTTTATATAATATTTTTCAGTCTTTTCTTTTAATAATAAATAAAACTTTTTACTGAGTATTTTCAAATATTTTTAAATTAGCATTTTTCACGGCAGTTTTTTTTTTACGATCGGTGAATTTTCAATATTTTAGCACCAGGCGTAATTTATTTCTTTGAAATAAATTTAAAACTTTTTTATAACATTTTTTATAACATTTTAACTGTAAATGATTTACATGACGGGTTTGTTTTACCGTACACATAGATTCGAAAAAGTTGTCAAAAACAAATATATAACAAATAAATGTTGTTCAAACCTGTTTTTTTCCTCACATACACACGCCTACATGAACGCACGCACATACGCATTCACACGCACGTATATACACATCCACGTACACACAAATACACGCTCGCTTGCGAAAACATACACGCATTGGTGACGTCACTTCCTTTTAAGTGAAATCCAGACATGCGCAGTTAGAACACTGACCCCGGTATAAAAGTCAACAACAACGTTCAACTTCCTCTTTCTTCCCTTTTGCCTTGGTTCGTCAACCAGACAAGTTCGCGTCCACAGCTTGTGGCCTGAGGACACTTCCATGTGGCCGACTGCTACCATGCACGCGCGGCTTTACTGAGGTCAACTCTCCCTCTCTTTCTTTTTCTACATGCTGGACTGCCATTTCTCTTTCCCCTACTTTATTCCCCTTTTTCCACGCACGTAGTCGTCAATGACTGAACTGAACACGTGTTCCACCTAAACCATTTATTTTCAACAAAAAAATAAACGACATGTTTATTTTATTCAGCAATTGAGTTTTTTTCCTTCCTTCCATTCATTTCATTATTTTCTTTTGTAGTGAGTTAGGATTATTATATCCTGGTCCGCAACAATGTTAACAAAAGCAAGATAAAATACTTTTCTACCAAACATGTCAATATTTTTCTTCTTAAAATATATCGATAAACATTGTATGATTTTCGAAGCGAGTACACGTTTTAAAGTGAGTAAAACCACTAAAAACCTTTCCAGGTAGGTAGAAGAGTAACTTATCTGTCCTTTGATAACATTTATATTGTATATATTTGATTTTTGACCACTTTTTCGAATCTGTGTGTATAATAATGCAAACCCCTACAAACATATCCAGTTAGGGAGAAAAGTAACTTATCTTGCCTTTGATAACATTTATTTGTTATATATTTGTTTTTTGACAACTTTTTCGAATCTATGTGTACAGTAATACAAACCCAAAATTTAATTTAACTTGCTAATAATATTTAACTACACGTGCGTACACTGCACAAACACCCTTATTATTATCATAATAATAATAGTAATAATAATAAAAAACTGGTGTAGATGACATCGACTGCCGCCACACCACACCAATTAGTTGTGAAGGGCCAGGAAGGATGGAAAGACCGAGGTGGGGGAGTACTAACCAAATCTCAACTGGAAGTGTGCAGTTCAAATCTGGTACCTTGGGGAGGCATTTTGTTACCCAAACCCCAGGAAAAACCAATGGCCGATGAGAAATCAGTGACAACGGCTGTTGCGATAACATGCAATTATCTGCATAAGTTGTCAAGAGAAATCTGGGGAGACTGGTTACTGCCAGTGAGCGATCACTGATGATGGCCTGTGAGACAACTAATATGCTACACCTGTTGATGAAAAACATGGGAAAAAATGGACATAGAAGAACAGAAAACCAAAACTTTCAATATAATTTCTGTATTTAAAGTAATAGTTATTTAAATATTTCAACATATAATCTTGTGGGCAAAATCCAGCTTCCTAATGAGAGGCACTCTGGATAGGAACAAAAATAATCTCAGTCATGAAAGATTTCTCCTCCACGGACCGAGGACAGAAAAGGTAAAGTGTAGCATCAAAACAGATACTACACTGTGATCTTGTTCCGAAGGTCAAAAAAATATTTGTGTTTAATGTTTCTTTAATTGTTTGTTCCCAAAATTCATAATTCAGTTTTATCAGTATTAAAGTTTTTTTTTATTGTTACAATTTCACCCTAAACAAGGCACATTGCCACTTTGCTGTAGTGGGCTACTATCAGGGACATAAGCTACAGGGGTACTATGTGAGGAGTTGGGCAGCAAGATGTCGATTTACGTTACACGTGAACTTCTGCATGTCAGTACAGTTGGGGATGCAGGAACTAAGATGGGAATTCCAAAGTCCAGCTGTTCTGGGGAAGAAACTACTGGAGTAGAAGGCTCTCTTACATCTAGGGATCTCAACTGTGAAGGGGTGGGATTTTGCTGCTTGTCGGATTTGTCGGCGGGGTATTTACGTCGAGGAGGGACAAGTGCTTGTAGTTCATCAGAGCATTCACCATTAAAATACTTGTAGAAAAGGCAGAGGGATGCTACATTACGTCGATGGAACAGAGGCTGAAGTTTAGATGACAGTTCCGGACCTATTAGGTTGCCGACTCTCTTTTGAACCCTGTCTTGGGGTGAGAGACAAGTAGCAGATGCACCAGCCCAAATATGACAACAATACTCCATACATGGGCGAATGGTGGCCTTATAGAGGTACAGGATACTTTCGGGCGTTAGTAGCTTTCTAGCACGGCAGAGAGAACCTACCTTTTTCACAGCGTTTATGGCAATGCTCTCAATGTAATTTTTCCAACTCATGTTTCCTGTGAACGTTAGGCCAAGGAGTTTAAAGGATGTGCTTTCAGATAAAGAGTATTTGGCCATTGCTATTGATGGTAGAGAAGGTTTCTTGTAGTTATTGAAGGAAACAAGTTTAGTCTTAGCAGCATTGAATGTAACCATCCATTTTTATCTCCATTCCACTACAGATTGAAGGTCATCCTCTAGTGTTTTTGCCATTTCTTTAGATATGTGTTCATTTGTTTTCCTGTCGTGACGGTTATAGAGAGTGGTGTCATCAGCATATATACCCATCTCACAGACAATTTTGTCAGGGAGGTTATTTATGAATATTAGAAATAATAGCGGTCCAAGGATATACCCCCTGAGGCACTCCCACATTTATATCATATTGTTTGGATGTACGACCATCGATGACAACCTGGATTTTTCTTTTATCTAAGAAGGATTTAATTATGTTAAAGATTCTTCCAGTGATACTGTATGATCTGATTTTCCTGAGAAGACCTTCCTGCCATACCCTGTCAAAAGCCTTAGATATATCTAGAGCTACCGCTCTACCCTGCCCTGCTTTGTTAAGTGAATGGTATATATGCTCAGAGATTACAGTTAGGATGTCTGCCGTGGAACAGGCTTACCTAAATCCATATTAATAGTCGATTAGAAGTTTAGCATCTGTAAGGTGATGGACTAGAGCTTGGTTAATAATGGACTCAAATACTTTGGCGAAAAGTGGGAGGCGGCTAATGGGGTGTTAATTTACTGGGTCAGTTCTTTCACCAGAATTCTTGAAAACTGGTACCACAGAAGCAGTTTTCCAGCAGGCAGGAAAGCAAGATTCTTTAAGGCATTTGTTGTAAAGTTTGGAGAGAACCGACGCTACTTCAGCGGAGCACTTTTTTAATAGCACAGCCGGGATTAGATCAGGCCCACATGCTTTTGAAGTGTCAAGACTTTTAATGATAGCATGCACTTGAGATGGGGTGATTTCCAGATCGTCTAGTGTGGCGTCTGTCCACAAAGGAAAGTCAAGGAGGGGGTGGTTTGCAGGGTCCAGTGTGGAGTTGGAGGCGAACCGACTGGCAAGCATATTAGCCTTCTCGGTTGCTGAGCAAACAAGCTCATGATTGTTGGATAGTGGGGGAATTGTTGATTGCCCAGTATTTACTACACTGCTGTAGATTTTCCAGAAGTCACGGGTTCCTAATTTCTGTGCTTTGATGCAATTTTTGGTGGTTTCAATAAATTCTCTCTTAGCTGTCGCTATTTCTTTCTTACAGTTATTTCTGGCTTCTATATACTTCTGTCTGTTTGAAGTAGACTTATGTTGGTTAAATCTGCGGTACGCATGCTGCCGTTGCGCGATGGCAGTTGCACAAGTAGAAGTAAACCATTGGGGAGAGTTGGGCTTGCTATAAAACTTCTGCGTGGGAACATGTGCTTAAATTGTTGTTTTGAACGACTCAGTGGTCTCATGTGCGCACTGTTCAGCAGGAAGTGAGAAGATATTTCGTCATAGGGCGTCTCTAATGAAATCCCTGATGGCTTCCCAGCCAGCCTTTTGTATAATATCTCATTGTTTTGAGTAATGGCTCTTCCGTTTTGGCTCTAGAGTTTAGTGCGATTTCAATTATTATCACTATATGATCAGCATTTCCAAGTGGGCTGTGGGCATTCGTAACACAATCATCAGGGACTGTGGTCAAAAACAGATCTAACAGTAATACGTGTTATTCTTGCTGATCAGGGAAACGCGTTGGAAACGTAACCGTCTGTGATAGGGAATGAGACATAGAGAAGCTATGTGTTGTGCTACCAGCTGCATCTGTGTAATTAGAAAATCCAAGCCAGTTGTTGTGGTGGACATTAAAGTCACCAAATACATGCACTTGTACACTAGTGTCGAGGGAAAGTGCTGTATCTATGCTGTCAGAGACTTTGTTTATTAAGGTACAGTCCTGGGTCGAGGAAGAGCGGTAGAGAAAATAAAAGTAACTGATGTTATGTTGCATGCTAAGTCTAAAGCACATAAAGGCTTGATCGTCAGATTCTAGTTTTATTTCTCTAGTCAAAGGGAGGGTATTTCGAATATAGACTCCAAGCCCGTGCATATGTCTGTCAGAGTCCTTACAGCAGAGTGGGAGATATCCGGGCATATTAAAGTAGAGGGGATGGAGGAGTGTAGGTTAGTTTCATTAATGCTAAGATATCCGGGGTGTTTCTTAGCAGAAATGCTTCAACGTCATTTAAATTAGTTCTAAGCCCACGGATGTTCGTAAATGCAAGCCTTAACGGAGGAGGCAATTTGGATTTGTTTGAGTTTTGTCCTGGTTTAAGCGTAATTTCGGATTACACTGTCATTATTGTATTGCATATTGCTTTAAAATTACTTAATTTTACATAGATATTTATATTTTATAGTGAATAAATTTCAGTTCAAGTATTAATCGAACTGTTGTCCTTTTTCTTTTCAAAAATGTTTTATCGCTCTTTTTGAAATGGCACTCATATAGTACTGACAGTCTGACAAATTTTACCTACATTGCCTGCAGACATTTTTGAGTTAACCGGCCTTCTTCTTACTCCCGGTGGCCGTGCTCAAATCCGAATTAGTTCTCAGCATATTTGTAGATAACGTTATTTTCATGGTAGTTACGTTTATTATTATTATTATTATTATTATTATTATTATTATTATTATTATTTAACAAATTATAGTGTGATTTTGTAAATATTATTTCAAAAGATAAGTTTATTTTAAATCATTCGTTCACTAAGTCGTAAAGTGAATTAAGGTAACGGCATCGTTTGGTTAGTAAATCATTAAATGAACTGAGATAATACGTTCGTAACTAAGACGCTCGAAGAAAACAAATTTATCGACGTGTATATTTAAATAATTAAATCATTTATTCAAAAAAATATACGTAAAGATAAAATGTATTAATGCTTTTTGTAACACTTTTCATTGAAACACAGCAAATCTGAAAGATAAAATTCGACGATTTATTTGGAACTTATAGGTGTTTAATTTCCCCAAAATTCTTGGGTAAATTTCCGGTGTCCCAGAGGTAATGTCCTAGTCTATAGAGTCAAGGATGTCCAGCAGCAATTATCACTTTTTACACTGATGATTGCAAAAACATAAAACACCAATGTGTATATATATTAAAATAATTATTAATATATATATATATATATTCACCAGTTTTGAAGTATTCTGCAGAATAATAAAACTAATTGTAAACTTCTATTCTAAAGTTTTGTTCTTACTATTATTTTTATATACACATATACAAGGTGTCCACAAAGTCTGGCTACATAATCTAAAGGGTGTCCACAAAGTCTGGCTACATAATCTACATGGTGCCCACAAAATCTGGCTGCATAATCTACAGGGTGTCCACAAAGTCTGACTACATTAAGTTGCCAGGCTTTGTGGACACCCTGTGTGTATATATATATATATATATATATATATATATATATATATATATATATATATACTGTGTGTGCAAAATCAAGACTTCAAGACAAGGTGTTGATGGCAACAAAAAGTGTATTTCATTTTACGTTACAATTGTTTCAATGTCCACTTCGACAATTTCAAGCATTATATCGTTTCAAAATTTTCAAAAGCCAGCATTTCTTCAGACTTTATGAATAAACACACTTTTGGCAATGTAGCATTTTTTGAATAGAAAGAAAAAAAAAGTGGGGGGGGGTCCCTAACGGGAAAAGCATGTGAGAAACATTTACCTTCGTTGTGGTTACGGAAAAGCCCATTTAAATATAAATATATATTAATGCTCAATTATGAAATGTGATAATTTTGTAGCTTAATCCTTAAGTCAACCTTTTTTGGCTTAAAACCTATTGGTATATGAAAATTTACTGCATTACACGAAGTCAGTATATATATATATATATATATATATATATATATGATATTTAAAATTATCTTGTGGAATTGCTCCATCACACGAACACACACATATCCAAGACAATAGCTGAATCCTTAGGAAATGATATCTAGTTTAATGTTAATTTGTAAATGGATGGTAACATTGATTACTACCAAAACAAAGCTTCATTTTATATATTATTATAATTATAAAAAGCTTTTCCATTCACCAATTGCCACGACTAATAGTACCATACACAACCTAACATTCATAAGTAACATGACTTGGAACAAATACATAAAAGACATTGCCAGTACTGCTGCAAGAAAGGTAAGCTCCTTCAAGCCTCCTGACTGCAAGTAGCAACTTGTGTCATGAAGAGTAAACAAAGGAGAAATGTAGCGACAGAAGGATGAGACGATCAAACCGGGGATGTTTTACTAAGATATATGTTAACCGAGACTATTAGCAGATTGGGTCAGAAGTAGATTGAACTTGAGTTAACTTTTCTTGTCTACAGACACTTAGTGCACATTACCTAGGATACGATTAAAGATGCATATTGAATTCAGTTAGAATTGGACATATTACAAATCTACCTCGCAAAATTGGATGCTAGTCTAAAGGGAATAAATGCTGCTATAATCTGCCTGACCAAATTCTTACACCTGAGGACAAACTCCTTATGTGGGCATCGGTGGCTTGCTAACAAGTTCACTAACAAATCCAGACTAACCACAAAAGCAAGTGGTTAAGTGATTACCTAAAGACGGTTGCAAACCTGGTCAAAGAGTACATGTTGATTATAGATGTTGTGCTTGTAAAATCTAATCAAAATGAGGTCGATAAGATCACCAGAGTCCTGTTAAAATGGCTGGAGGTAATGAAGAAGGAAACAGCTTGTGTCACAGTTGTGTCACTACCAATAACAATATGGAACCGAGCCAAATACGACATATCTATTTGGTCATCCTGTAGTGAAATAAACAACCTACTTTGTCAGGAGAATCACCCCTGTTATGACAAAGGGCAGTGAAATCTGCAGTTGCATCTTGTCACAAATGTCTGTTTACTGAATCTACACTGATACCATGGCAGCATGGGAAGCTTGAATCATCAGCGTATAGCAAACATTGGATATTGGCGTCACCCACTTTGGGGGTGTTCACTACCTAACCTTCATTGATTGTGGTCTAATCGGGTTGCCATATGGTGGCTCTGAAAGTGAAAAGATTCTGCTGATGTAATACGATATCTTATTTCTATTTTCTTCAAAAACATTCACCCAAAAAATCCTGACTGACAACGATACAGCTTTTAGCAGCAATAGGTTCCAAATATGTGCTGAAAGCTGGGATGCCCAACTGTGTTTCTGGTGTGTATACACACCGTCCGGAAATGGTATTGTTGAGAGTTCCTATAAATTAATAAAAGGATTGCCAATAGGAAGTGTCACTGCTAAAGAGACACATTCTTTTATAATATCCCACCGAAAGACGATGATTAATGGCACCATCGAAGTCACTGCTTCAGTATGAAGTCTGGGTGAAAAGCACCAATAAAGCACTTTTCTTGCTACTAGAACACAAGCATGGAATTTATGAATGGGGGATTTTGTGCTGCTGGGAACCCAGCCAAACTGGTATAGGAGAGAATGGAGGACAGGAACTGTGATGAAAATGGTGAGTCCTCAAATGGTGTGTGTGGACAAATTGCCTTGCTATATAAGATATCTTTTAATGTATCCTCAGATAGTGAGTAATTTCGAAGACTCTGGAAGTGCAGCATCAGGTGATGACGAATTGTGCATGCCAGGGACGAATGATGGCTCGGTTGATGAAGGCCTTTATCAGTTGAGTGACAGTGGCAACAGTGAAAGTGCCAACAGCGACAAGTGACATAGTGTCTCAGTAGAACTACTTAAAAAAGCAGCTGGATTAGCTGTGTTCCAAGGAGCCACAGACGAAAGAGGTTGTGTGTGTGTGATAGTGAAAACAGGGGAAGTGTGATGGAAAAAGATAATCTCCACAATGTAACCGGAAAAAAATAGCATGTGCCATACATGAAAGCCTACAAGAGAAATGTTCATAGCGTCCAGGCGAACTGATAAAAAGAACGGAGTTGAGAACGAAAACAGAACCACCCGGAGAGTAGCAGGAATGGCGGTTTATTGTTAGAAGATTGTTCCGGATATTTTGGTTTTGTGCGTTGTTTTCTTACACCAAACTTATTTTTTTGTCCGTGGGTGTAGATAGCAAAAGAGAGAAAGAAAGAGAAAGGGTATGAAAGGCAAAGAGGGAGAAAGAGAGAGATAGAGAAAGAGAGAGAGAGGGGAGGAAGAGATGGAGATAGAGAGAGGGGTAGAGGAATAGAGAGATATGCAGATAGAGATCACAAAAACATGTTATATATATATAAACAGTCCCCAGATGGGATACGCCGGTTCAAGTTATCTATCTATCTATATATCTATCTATCTATCACACAGTTTCGGTCGATGTAACCTCTGATCTTCTTCAGGTATATCATGTAAAACTCAGGAACCTTTATATTGAACTTGACATTTTATACTGATTTTTGAACTGAACTCTTCATTTAATTCCTGAGGGTAGATTGTTCTTATTCCATTAGCCATGATAACCTTAAATAATTAGTTCAGTTGAAATTCTATACAGATTCCTGAGTTCAACATTCTGCTGTTTGACATGATTCAACAAAACGCATCTGAAGAAAGTCGAAGGCTATATTCAAGACAAGAAGGAGAGTCTGCATAATTCAAATAATACATACAATTAATGGATCGTTTACAACAGGTATTATGTTTCAGCATAAATTTCAGCATCAAGTAACCCTAAAGTGATTAATGTGCCGTTAAACAGAAAAAGGAAAATCAGTTAATTCATTGTTTCTGATGGGTATTGTTTGTCAGCATAAAATTGTCTGAAAATGATCAGGTGAGTTAAGAGTCATGTTAACTTTTAAATTTGTATGATTTGTATTCTTCCGATTACTGTTCTCATTTTAAGTGTTATTTGCAGAGCGCTTTGGTCCATCTAACCTCCGATATTCTTCAGGTGTATATTGTTGAACTCGGAAATCTTTCTATCAAACTTGGGAATCTTTCTGTGGAACTTGGGCTGAGGGAACGAAAGCATGCTACCCCTGTGGATTAAATAAAGGGGCGTTTCAAAATTCCGTGCAGATTCCCGAGTTTGACAGAAAGGTTTCCGGGATCAACAGAAAGATTCCCGAGTTTGACAGAAAAAATCTCGAGTTCAGCAAGATACATTGACCGAAACATAAATTTTATCGTTAAGAGTAAGGATTGTATTTCAGCACTAAATGCACTCAGAATGATCGATGTGCCGTAAAACAGTCAAACAAAAAAAAAAAAAATAAAAGAAGACATTCATTTCATATTCTGAGATAAAATTGTCTTCTAATATTTTCCAACAGTGGAACCATCGAATGTGATAAGGAAATTGAACGGCGTATTTTGTCAACGGATTTTCTAACAAGCAAGCTTCCAGGTAGATTATTAGATAACGCGTCATGATATGGAATTTGTAATCAGCATACCAGGCCGGTAAATCAGGTAAAAATTCCAAATGAAAACACAATGAGAATAGAAAAACACAAAGGAAATTCCGAGTAAAATAAACCCGTGAAAATTATCTTGAATATCTTGCATGGAATTGATTCAAAATATTTTACGAAGCAAACCAAATTAAAAATCTTTGTGATTAAGATACAAGAAAACCTGGTAGTGCATCCTCGGATAAAGTTGCTAATGAATTTAAGACGATGAAAGGAAGATGGATGGAAAAGATTTACTCAACACAGGTTTTATTTTTATAAAGCAAACAAGATTTAAATACTCGTTGAAGACTATTCTATAAAAACTAAACTCTTTATCGGCTACTTATTAAAAGAGTGGTCCTTCACTTTTTGTGGTTTCACTACTTTACGGTTTTCAAATTGTAGATATTTAATTTTGTATTGCCGATTTTTCACTATATCGTGCTCTTTTTGAAAAATATATAATATAAAATTTCTAATATTTATTATTTCAGTTTTTGGTCCCCCAGACAAAAGGAGGGTGGGCCTGTAAATTCACCCTTGTCTGTTATCCATTCGTCTGTGTGCACGTTTCTCAATAACTACGCCTTGGAATTTTTTGGAAGTTTGCACAAACATGAAACATGATATGAGTAAAAAAGTAACAGAACTGACTTTCTCAGAAAACTCTGGTTCCCTCCGCCCAAGATTGCCTTTCGGGTTAAAATGGCTAAAATTGACAGTTTTGTGCTTATTAAAAAAAAATTGATGCCTTGGATTTTTATAAAACTTACTAAAAAGTTGTAACCAACTGATTTCTATAGAATTTTGTTTGTCTTTACTTCACAATAACTCTTGCGTGTGTCCCAGGGGCTCTTTTAAGGTTAATAAAAACACTCCATTTTTAGACTATTTTACCATATTTGTCAAAAATTTTCTGTGTATGTCTATTTAGGAGTTTTGTATGGTGCTGAACTCAAATTTAAATATGTTCAGGTCTTGGGGACATTTAGGGCTAAATGGGGTGGGCAAATGATGGACAGTCATTTCTTTTTTTGCATGGTTCAGAACTCAAATTTACATATATTAAGGCCTAAAACTGTGCCGTTTGTTCATTTTCATTAGGATTTAATGTCCTCAGGGAACTTTTGGGGCTAAATGCTGAACTTAGTCATTTTTTTATGCCTCTTTCACTGTGCACTCACGGAGGACCATGCATGCTTCACTTGTTTTAGTTAGATTGAAAAATAGAAAAGTGGTATTGCTTCAGAAAGTACCTCTCTCAAAACTCAATCTGATTGTACAAATCTAATTCTATACATAGCACTAGCAGGCGGCTCAGAAGATTTTATATTTATTATTATGGAACCAATTCTTTATCGATTATGATATCGTGCCCAATATATATATTGCATATATATATATATATATATATATATATATATATTATATAATATAGTATAGTAAGTATAGTAGTAGTGATTTCAAAAGTAAAAACAAAAAAAAAATGACTTGTGGACCATCAGGTAGAATCGAAACCAAATATATAGCTCTCCATCCTTATTCGCTAGCTTATGAATTAAATCTATATATATACAAAAACTGCAACAAATAACGTTGTTTAATTTATAACTTTTAATTAACGCATGCACAGAAAAAAAAAACGCGTGTAGCCGACTTACACCAGACCAACGTCAAGGTATTTTCTTTCAATTTGGATCCCTTAGCAACTATTTTACCAGTTAAAAATCAAATCGAAAGTGTGCTACAAATTCCAATAACCTACATATCAAATTTCAATTCTGTAGACCAAATATTCAGACAGGAGTTTGATAGAGACTTTTCGCACACCCACCAACAAGTTCAGTAATATATATATATATATATATATATATATATATATATATATATATATATATATATATACTGTATTGATTATTATATTGTACCTAATATATATAGTAATAATTTCAGAAGTTTTAAAAACATGGCTTTGACGCCTTCAGCTGGAATAGAAACCAAAAAATTCAGCGATCCATCCATAGTCATTATTTAGCACTTCAGTCTTCGTTGATACCATCTGATCTATCGTCAGACGGAAAAAATGGTTAATGCTCAGAAGATAGTCCATTTACCTCTGTCAACATCAACTCTGTTTTCTTTTCATTTTCACCCGTTAGCAGTTATTTTTACAAGCTGAAAACCAAGTTAAAAAGTGTTACAAGTCCAAAATCTCTATATATCAAATTTCAACACTATGGAACAAATATTCAGAGAGGAGTTTGGTAGAGACTTTTCAGAAAAGCAAAATTAAAAGGTTGAAACATTGTCCAAACGCCTAACCTTTATTTCGTTACACAAAAAGCATTGCCTTGTACGCTAGCAGCAGATTTTTTGAATATTGACTTCAGTAAAGTGTTCAGTAGAACGTTCAGTACGTGTGTAGATCTTAGGAATAGTATAAAATACAGCAAATTAGAGCAAGTATTATTTAAGTATAAATACAATCTGAAAATATAAATCCATAGTATTAGTTTAGTGATTTACGCCAAAAATGAAACGCAAACTTTTCCGTGTGGCTTACTTGCCATAAGTATATTTCATAGTGCACGCAAACACATACACACATGCATATATGTATAGACATATATATAGACACACACATATATATATATATATATATATATATATATATATATATATATATATATATATATATATATATATATATATATATATACTGTTAATGCAATCCTTAATGTGTAATATTAATGCAATGGTGAGGTAAGTAACTTTGTTTCGCAAGCCATGCATGTCTCCTTGTCAAGCCCTGTGACTATCAAGCAACAATTAATGACATTGAACAAGACACATGGTTCACAACTGAGGCCGGAGCCAACAAGACGCTGAACCCCTACGATAATGGCCATTGCAATGGAAAAGAGGTTCTGGGTGGCTTGCCGAAGCAGTCAACCCAATAAGTTTGTTACCCCTTTGAGACTCTGGAATTTGTTCTATGGAATGACAGGACTCTGTTTTTATTTCCAAGGGGTTTTTATATCTATCTACATTGTATATTTTCTTTTTTGTCTTATTGTAAACAAGCTTCATTGAGAATAAATAGCAAAACAAAAACAAACAAAAAAGCAGAGAAAAACAGCATAATAAAGTAAATAAAACATAGTTGATATTTTGTTTGCACTCAACTGGAAAGGGAGGGAAGAGAAAAGAGAGAATCTCCATAAGTTTAGTATATAGTTGGTAAAGGCAGATGACCGAATCTTCAAGGTCATTGATTTGTGGTGATGCTAGATATAAAATGGTGAAATTCCTCAACAGAAAGACAAAGTAATCAGGGACGAGTTTATGCATCAGGGTCCAATCAGCCGTAGTTGGATGCGTTGCCAAGTTAAGGGCATCTGATTCGGAATTATCCAAAACTTTCTATACTTTCAAATTAAAACCATCAACGATAGCACATAGTCTTGCATTAAATTTTCCATCTTTTTCTATTGAACATTTTCTATTATAAATCATATCAAATACTAACTAACCCACCCATCTAGATAGAGTAATCAATTAAACAATAATCTAAAATATAATGATACCACAAATTGCTTACTAGAGAATTAAAATCCAAGGATAACTTATGGAATAACCTCCATAAGTTATGCTTGGATTTTAATTTTCTGGAATTCATGCTAAGACAAAACTTTTTTCCTTTAACAATTATAAGAAACCTTTCCTACAACCGATTACCAAGATTGTGGAGGTCTTTTGATTCCGGAAATCTTTTAATCTAATAGCTACTTTCCTCAAACTGCTTGCGTTTGAACTTCCTATTCATGTTCCCTGCTTCCCCAACTATACCTATGCAGAAGGTAAATGTAATGTGAACAAACATCTTGCTGCATACTTTCCCATTTATGACCAAGCTGTAAAACTCGCTTCTTATGAACAGCAGCCCCTTATGACTCAGTGGCAAAGTGCCTTGTTTGAGGTAAATATATGTAAAAACGTGTGAAGGTCTAATGTAACTAAATAATAATTTATACATTATATATATGCATTTGAAAACATTTATCCTTATAAAATATTATTTTACAGAAGAAATTAATTAAAAATTCACTATTAAAATCCTATAAAATCTGATAGTATTCCATGAGCATTTGATGCACATAATGTTTTATGAGTTTAACAAAGGTAACTCTACAGTCGAAGTAAATCATTTATTTTACGGAGAACAATATCTCTTTGAAAGACAGAAGATTGTTTACAAAATTTAGAAATAGAAAGAGCGTTCAGTTGTGTGTGTGGTAAAAAGTTTATTCTGGTATAACTTATACCCTGCAGTATCATTTGAAAAATTAGCAATGAAGAATTTCTCAAAAGCAAATTTATCGTCACTTAAAACAATATGTAAAAATTCCTAAGCATGTCGAATCGGCGCCTTATAAATTGTTTGAAAGCAAGCATATACGAGGAGCGTGCAATAAGTAATGCCCCTGACCCACTTCCCATAGCAGTAGAGCAACGAAACTTAGCACAGTTATTAGTCTTTCTCTACATAGGAACCACTCAGAGTTATGCATTTCTCCCATCGTTTCGTGCAGCTCTCTAGATCGTTTTTGTAGAACACCCCAGGTTGGTCCTCCAACCATGACGTGACTTCAGAAATCAAGGCTGCATCATCTGGGAAACGCTTTCCTTTCAAAAACAACTTCATGGCTGGGAAGAGGTGAAAGTCAGAGGGTGCAAGGTCAGGAGAGTAGGGAGGATGGGGAAGGATTTCATAACCACACGCCCGTGCTTCTGATCTGGCGACATGCGAGTTGTGGACCAGAGCGTTGTCCTGCAGGAGGAGGGTACCTTTGCTGATCTTGCCCCGCCTCTTGATTTTGATAGCTTCCCTTAATTTCCTCAAAAGTAAAGCATAATAGGCTCCTGTAATTGTGGTACCCTTTGCCAGGAAATCTGTCATCACTACTCCGTCCTGGTCCCAGAAGACTATGAGCATCATCTTACCAGTGGAGGGCTGCACTCTTGCCTTCTTTGGAGGTGGTGAGTCCAAGTGCTTCCACTGCATTGACTGGGCTTTGGTCTCTGGATCATAGTGATGGGCCCAGGTTTCACCCTGTGTAATCAGTTTTTTGAAAAATTTTTACTCATCTACTTGGCACATCTCCAAATTCATCCTTGAGCACTCGACGCGTTCTCACTTCTGGAATGGTGTGAGCAACCTGGGAATCCATCTGGCAGACACCTTATGCACATGCAAATGGTCATGAATGATAGTTTCCACAGACCCTGTACTAATCTTGACATTTTGAGGTATTTGGCGAATAGTAATGCTCCAATCTTCCAAATTGGCAGCCTCAACTTGATGGACAGATGCCTCATCAATGGCAGGGGGGGGGGGCGACCAGGTCTGGGAGCTGTTTTCACAGACTTCCGGCCATGTTTGAATTCACGATGCCAGCGTTTTACAATGTCATATGATGGGGCATTATCACCATAAGTTTCTTTCATTTCATCAAAAGTCTCCTGTGGTGTGCGTCTTTTCAAATACAAAAACTGGATCACTGGTCGACATTCACCAGGCTCCATTTCACACCTGACTCAGCTAAACACCTGTAAAACAGAAAGCACAAGTAGTTTAGAGCTGTAATTTGCCATATTACCCGTAGAGATATAAATTATTGCACATGCAAAATTTCAGCTAGATCAGACAACTGGAAGTGGGTCAGGGGCATTACTTATTGCACGCCCATCGTATATTTGGAACTAGACATTTTCAATTTTCGTTCGTTAAAACAAAAGTTATAATAAAATTACTGGTGTTCAAAAGTTCTCAGAATATGTAAAAAAACCTGAGAGGCAATTTCCTCTGATTGGCTGTAGGTTACTATAGCAATTTTTCAATATTGACATATTACAGAGACGATTACTTCCGATTGGCTGTTGGTTATCATAACTTTTTTATATTGACGTTTTATCTCCAGTTTTCAATGTTTTTTATGGTAAAAACGCGATTTTTTTTATATATATATTAAGATAAAGTAGTTACAATTTCTATAACTTACGAATTATCTTCTTTTATTTTAATAAATATCATTTTTGTATATACAAACAATTAATAAATGAATATAAAGAAAAGTCATGACTTTAGTATTTTCATTGTGTTAATTAACAGCAATAATATAGAGAGGGTGTTTATTTTCTTCTCTGATTATAACGCTATAGAAATAGAGGGATTGTAAGTGTTGTTTATCTTAGTGTCGGTACCTAGAAGGAGAAAAGGAAAAGTGTCGGTACCTAGAAGGAGAAAAGGAAATCTTTTTATAAAAGTTTTACCACGTCATCAACACCTTCATAAATCATAGTGGAATTTTGTTTGGATGCCATCTTTCGCTTACGACGTCACCTGTTTATTCCGTTTCTCTGTGTTTTCTCCTTTATTTTTGTTTATTTATTTAGTTACGTCTTTTATTCTACTGTTACCCCACAATATGAATTGCTTGTAATAATGTCAATTTGGGCGAAAAACATTAAATGAAAGAAAGAGGAAGTAAGGAGAAAAGGGGGAGAAAATACAGGAAGAATAGAGAGAAAAAAAGTGAAATCAAAGAAAGAGAGGTAAAAAGTGAAACAGAGAAAATTAAAGAGTGAAAGGGAGATAAAATTGCAAGATAATTGGGGGGATTTTATTTTAAAGCAGACGACTGTAAAAATAATTTTTGAAAGTTATTTTCATTAAATTACTAGTAAAGAATTATTCTGAATCAAAACCGACTATATATATATATATATATATATAAAATAAACTTCGAAACTCTGCGGGTGAAGGACTATCCACTTATGTAGTGTTTCCTTTTCAAACTAAATATGTTTTTAACTCTTTTTCAAAGTGTATTTTTGAAATGTTTTATTAACTATTTGCTCTTATATATATATATATATATATATACAATATGTTCAGAAGATAAAGCGTAAAGTTGTATAGGAATTATATTACATTGTCCAGGCAATAAGGGTTAAGAAAAATAAATAAGGGAGAATATATATATATCAGAGAGACTTTCTCTCTTTCTATCTCTCTCTCTCTCTCTCTCTCTCTCTCTCTCTCTCTCTCTCTCTCATCATATATTTAGATTGCTATATATTGTCATATTACTGTTGTATAAAATGTTATTATTCTATGATATGGAATAGCAATTTAAACATCAGGAAGGTCATTGTAAATTCAGAAACTGACGGCATTGCACACTTATTTCCCCCCACCTGACGTTTTAAATAGAAAGAATCAATGTCACAAAAATCATAAGTTCTTCTCCAATACTTTTTCAATTTTCTATTAGTGTTTATTCTTAATTCTGATGCCCTTTTTTTCACCATTTTCTGTTTACCATTTTCTTAAAAAAGAAAACATTTTTTCAAGGTTTTATTTATTTCCCAGTTATCGAATTCTTTGTTTTACTCGTCTGTTGTTGTCTTTCAAGCATGTATATTTCTCACTGTCACAGGCTATCAGCTTCTTCTAACCCTTTTTCCGCTAACCCACCATCATTCGCCCACCCCTACTCATCTTCTGAAAAGGTCTTAACTCATAATCTGAAAATATTTCCCCATCTGCAATATGCCCAAAACATTTTTGTCGACAATTTTCATTCCAAGATTGTCGATATAGCCCACAAGCATTTCAATCAGCTTTCAAAACCACCATTTTGCATCATAGCATTCCATACAGCAAGCAATGAATAACAAGGTATATTATATATATATATATATATATATATATATATATATATATATATATATATATGCGTGCACACAAAAAAAATTGCATTTTTTTCCTCGCTTTTAAGACGTTTCTGTTGGAATTCCATGTTGTCAAATGTTAACTGCATTTGACTCGTGTGATTTGGGTACTGGTTAGAATTATGCAAAAGGCTGTGGAGGAATCCAGGCCATTTTTTTCTTTTTAGAAAGGTGGGGAGACAGGCCTTCAAAAAGGATTAAGGTCAAGGGAAGATTGTGGGGGATGGGCAGAAATGCTCAAATAGTTCCATTTAGAGACAATCTTAGATATTCATCCACTTGAACTTCTTATTCATTCTGGAGTAAGAAAACAAAGATGGTTGAAAGAAATACATATTTACTTCTGTTATAATAGAACAAAGTGGTTTACATATATATATATATATATATATATATATATATATATATATATATGTGTGTGTGTGTGTGTGTGTTTGTGTGTGTGTGTGTGTGTGTGTGTGTGTGTGTGTGTGTGTGTGTGTGTGTGTGTGTGCTCCTTGTGGAAAAGAATCCCAGCAAAGTGCTCGATTATAAAGTAAAAAATCAATATAAGAGCATATTTATTTTAAAAATTTTACAGAAGGTAAAAAAAACAAAGGTACCACCGGTTTTAAATCTTATAGATCAGTTTATAGTTGAGACTTATTTGATTCTCTTTAGCTCTGTTTCCTGGGAGGAAAGGATAAAAAAAACAGAAGCTGAATAGAGTTAAATATTTCTCCACCATAAACTAGTCCCTCTATATTGGGTTTGAAACCGGCGTTAGAAATGTTTTTTGATCGCAATAATTTTTTAATATATATATTGTGTTTGTATCTAGACAACATGTTTTCGTTTAGCAAACATTGTTTAAAATCAGGAATTTTCAGCTTAAGTCTACCTTTTTTAATTTTTTATGATGTTTTTGTGGTAAAATAAGACAAATCATGAATGTTTTCTATGTATCACAAACCTTTTCGGTTCTTTGTCGAATTGTCATCAGATGAATTATCGAAAACATTTGTGACACATGTGGAACTTATATTAAGTTTCTGATGTTAACAAAAGTCCTAAGAAAAATCGAAAAAATAAAAAGGTATAATTATGCAAAGCATTCTGTTATTCTTCACAATGTTAGGCTTATATATATATATATATATATATATATATATATATATATATATATATATATATATATATATATATATATTAGCGCTCGTGTGAACCATGGAACATTTGTAAATACCTTGCATCTTGAAGTTAAAAAAATCTTACGAAAGATCGAAAAAATGAAAAAAAGAATCATTAAGCAAGGTATCTCTGTTGTTTTTAATAATGTTTGCCTGAATATATATATATATATATATATATATATATATATATATATATATAGGCACCAAAAAGAAAGCGCACACTTTTCATTTTTTTCAAAAGCTTCAAATATAAGCTAAATTGAATGTAACTGTTTAAACAACCTATACCTCATTTGATTCGCCCTTTATTTCCCTATAGTACCTGTTTATATTTGACTTTTGATTGAAGTATCCTAGTGTTCACGTCAATTTAAAAAAATTAACTTCAAATCAAGAAGGCAAAAAGGAACTCTGCAGTAACAAATGAGCTTAAAACCAGCTTTAAGCATTCGCCTCTTAGGTAACAAAGCATCTCTAATCGTGATTGTTGTTGTTCCAGGTTATACAACGTAACATTTAGTCCATATGCCTAGACTTTTTCTAAGTGATCGTCAAGAACTCACCAATCTCCAACTTTTCTGGTTTATCCAATCGAGAAATTGGTGCAGATTGAAATATGATGAGAAATTGATACGAATGACTGCGCAAAAACACCATAACACCAGCAGTGTTCGTGATGCCCCTAAGTCTGGTCATCCTAGAGTTATTTCTTACAGGGAAGACAATACTATCAAGATCTACAGCCCCAGAAACAGATTTGAAACGTCTCCCCAAATCCAACAACAGTGTAATCTTGTTAAAAAGTGCTCTCTTTCTACAGTTAAAAAAGTTTGAAGGAATTTAATTTGCAAGGCTGTGTTGCAAGATGCAAGCCAATGATTTCTGTAAAGAACAGAAAGTGCCGCCTGGATTTCATCAGATGCAATGAAGATCATGACTCTTCATATTGGTCGAAATAATTTTTAGCAACAAAAGCAAGTTTAATACGCTAGTCAGTGATGGTATGCAATACGTCCCTCGAAGGAAGAATGAAGAATTTAACCCTAGGTGCACAGTTTCAACGCTGCAAAGTGATAAAGGTTCAGTTTTGGTGTATGGCGTTATTAGTGCCAATAATCCAGGGCCTATAGTTCGCTTACAATGTCGAATTAATTCGACTAACTACAATAATATGTTGATTGAGCATTTTCTACCCTACTTTGAACGGAATTTGGATGATAATCCCAACTTCAAGCAAGATAATGCGCCGCTTCACACAGCTGGCAATGTCAATATGTTCTTTGAAGAGAATGATATTCCGTGTTTGGATTGGCCTGCACAATCTCCAGACTTGAATCCTATCGAAAACGTATGGCAGTGCATCAAGCAATAGCTATGCAATTGAAAAAAAATTCAAATCTGGAAGAACTTTGGAAAAAAATTAAAGAGAAATGGAATACCTTTCTACCAAAGTATTGCTGCAGACTAATTCAAGGAATGCCCAAAAGATTGCAGGCTGCCAATTGAAGAAGGGCTCTGCTACTAAATATTAACTAATTCATTGTGGTTCTGTTGTATTTGTGTTGTATTAATATTCTAAAGTTACATTTAAATAACAATTTTCCATTGTGGGGAGTTTTATTTTGTCTTCTCGATTTGAAGTCAATTTTTTAATTAACATGAACACTAGGATACTTCAATTAAAAGTCAAATATGAACAGGTAAATTTATAGAAGAATAAAAGGTAAGTCAAATGATGTATAGGTTATTTAAACAGTTACATTCAATTTTGCTTAAATTTGCGGTTTTTGAAAAGAAATGACAAGTGCGGACTTTCTTTTTGGCGCCACTGTATGTATATATATATATATATATATATATATATATATATATATATATATATATTATGTGTGTGTGTTTGTGTGCAAGAGGATTCGACTTTGCTCTTGCTCACGATTGAATGAGGAACTCTTTTTTTGCTAATCTGGGAACACCATATTTTTAATTCTCTTTTTATATTTTACATTATTCAGGTTTAGTAATGGGCAAAAGCAGGCTGACAGTGCAATGCCCTCGGGCACCTACACTGTAAGTGTAGCATCCAATCATATTCAACCTATGTTTCTTTTTCATCATATTTCATATTACTAAGTCATCGGGGCAGACAATGAAGAAGTTGGCCTCGGGCATGGCCATGGTATCACATGACCTCTGCAGCTACTGTCCTGAAGGATCTACACAGCATTGATTAGGTGGGAGGGGGAGTAACTAATCTTGATAAATTTCAGTAAATTTTTAGTCAATAACTCTATGGAGACACATCTGTCGTCTTTTTTTTAAATCAATGAATTGTTATAAGTTTTCCTTCTCAAATGACTGAAGACTTTATTAGAATTTTTCTTTTTTGTTTTAAATTTCTATAATTTGCAATTTATGAATAAAGTAAATGAAAATATTGATATCAAATGCGAATGCAGACCACACAATAATGCTGTATCTCCTTTGGGGAGGCTCCATGTTTTTGATAAGCTTCTAGATCTGACCTTTACTTATGATCTGAGATGGAACCCATACATCAAATCAGTTGCCAAGGCTGCTGAAAAAATAATGGGATCGTTCTACCGTTCTAGTAGATATCTCACTGCTGGTGCAATTCTCTACCTGTATAAGAGCCAAGTACGTCCCATGATGGATTACTGCTGCCACATCAAGGCCGGAGCTGCCAGAAGCAGCTTATCCTGCCTTGACAGATTCAAAACAGACTTTGTAGCCTACTGGGGATGCTCTTTTTCCTTCCCTGCAACCTCTTTCCCACAGAAGAGATGTTGTGAGCTTGTCTCTGCTTTATAGTTATTTTCATAGAAAGTGCTTGTCTGAACTCTAATCTATGGTTCGCCCCTGTCCTGATTTTCACAAAAAAAACTGGTTTAACTGAAACCACTATCAATAATTCCCCCACTCTTTATCTGTGCCTAAACCTAAACGTAAATTCCACGAACAAAGCTTCTTTCTTAGAACTGCAATCCTGCAGAACTCTGTTCTGTTTTCCTGCTTTCCAACTCACTACAATATGGTCGTCTTCATGTCCAACTGTTGTATAGGCTCAGAGTGCTCTATACATCGATTGTCAGGGTAAAACCAAAATATAATTTGTTATGTTAAGAATTATGTTTTGAAAAAATAGTTAAATAAGAATTTTAACAAGAATTAACATTCTTTCTGAAATTATTAAAAATAGATTTATGCTTATAGTTTTTGAATTTTAGCTGAGAAAAATAGACAAACATTAAGTTGGAATGTTAGATCCAACAACTGATGAGTTAAGTATACATATTATTTGGCGTATGACGTAACAGCTGATCGTGATGTTTTAATTAGTTGATATCCGGGATTTGAGAGGGAGGAACGTGCTGGGGCGCTGGAAGCGAGCACAAGAAAATAAGAATGCGATAGAGAAAAAAGAATCTGCAAACTTTACAACCCGTCCACCATTTTATATATTTAGACTTTCAGCTAGGTCACGTATTCAAACAAATATATATGCATCACACACGCAAATACGTACATGCACACTTGATTATATACACAAACACACACACATATATATATATATATATATATATATATATATATATATATAACATGTCACCTTTTTGGTAAGGTGACAATACACCAGCATATTTAATGGGGAATCGGTGAAATAGCTCATTTTACAATCAAATCGAATAATTGCTTGCTCTATATGAGGGTCAATTGCGGTACACCGGGAGGAAGCTTTATATACCTCCCAACATTTGGTTTGTGAATTTCAGCTGAAAGAAACGCGTACATATTAAGTTGGAACGTTAGATCTGACATCTGCTGAGTTAAGGGTACATGTTATTTGGCGTATGATGTAACAGTCAGCTGATCGGGTTATTTTAGTCAGTTATTATCCCAGATTGAAAGCAAGCACAAGCAAATAAGAATGAAATAGAGAAGAAAGCGTTTGCAGGACTCCGGGGGACTGGGACACTCAATTGGACTGGGCAAAGAAATAAAATGTGTACATAAATAAATTTGTAACCAGTGACGTTGTGTTGTTGCAGCTCGTCTAATGAGGAGGAGGTCATTCAAGAAATGAGCCACTGAACGGAAAAGGTTAGTCCCCAAATTAGTGTTCTGTGAACTGTCTTTTTATACGCACCCAGCACCCAACAACATAACAGACTTCTATTTAGAACTAAACAACTAAACAACAGACATTAAGTTAGACCACGTATACACTCTGTATACACATATTCAAAGGAAAAACATGAAATATACACATCCTCATATAAAACGCAATCGGGTACTTACAAATATTTATATACAACACAAGGTGAACAATTCAATTTACCAAATTTCCACTACTAACAATTACTATGTCATTTTCCCATTGGCTACTGTACACTCATTACCCGTTATCCTCAAATCGCCTCCGCGCCTTGATAAGTGGTGACTCTGTTGTAAAAGAAACTCTAACGGTATGTTTCTAAAACTTTGTGAGTTTGTGAACAAACAGACTGAAAATACAACTTCATGTATCTATCATTCTACTAAAACTGAATCAAATTTTGTTAAAATGAAATACATATTAGATACGTTCGAAGGCGAAACAACGCATTATTACAAAATAGACAGATATTTATTTTGTTTGAAATTTATATTGGAATTCATAAATATATTTCGAAGGTAAACTTCATCTTCAGTATGTTTTATTTATTTATTTTGCCATGTTGTTGGAGCATTAAATCAGCAAGTAGAAGTTCGTTTGTTGTTTTTACAGTAGTCTTTCAAGTGTCGGAACGGTACGTTGGTCACGCAAAATTCACTTTAGTGTTTTTGTTCCTTTTATAGAAGCGTTGGTTGAATTTGAATTAAAATGAAATACATATTAGATACGTTTACAGCCGAAACAACGCATTATTACAAAATAAACAGATATTTATTTTGTTTGAAATTTATATTGGAAATCATAAATATATTTTGAAGTAAACTGATGAAGGCCAGAGGAATAGTTGGCCGAAACGTCGTGAAACAACAGTTAAAAAGATAAGGATAATAGTCTGCAGAAATAAAATTAATAAATCATATTAATCTCAATAAAGAATTCCAATTAAGATAATATATTTACCCAGTTTATTTTTAAAATGACTTATATTAGAACTTATTTTAATCTTATTAGGCATTTTTCCCCCAATCTATGGAAAGTAAATGTCTAAAAGAGAAGCTTACCAAAACTAAAGTAATGATCAGTCGTTTTGTGTTGGAACATTCCAAGAAAGAGGAAAGTTCTCCCACTAAGTTTGTGGAAAGGAAGTCAGATTTAACTTTTTATAGTACTTTTAAGCATTGAACACATAAGAATTGCAGTGAAATTACAAGTAAATTGAAAGATAATAATCAGTTTGTGTGCAAATATTTTAAACCGATGAAAGACATGTTGAAAAAGGATATCTGAATGATAAAGCTTTTAAGCCTGTTCAAAAATTGTGCTACCTTAGTGATACTATTGAAGCACAGGTGGAGTAATTGCTAGTGTGCTTGCAAGAGTTAACTTCTACCATTATTTACCAGAGAGTTACCAAGGGAAGAGTTTATCAGGCATTAGTGTGATGATGTATTAAAATGAAATCTGGCCAGTTGAGGAGGTGTGAGTATGGAGTGGAATGATATAAAAATGATATGAAATGTGATTCTTAAATACAAGCATAGATCTGTGACCTGAGATAATATAAAATATGGAAAGTATACGGAGATTTCAATACTATGACCATATTGAAATGATGGATAAGATTTGTTGGGTTAAGGTTCGTAATTGTAGAATAATAAAAATGTCAGTTTCACTTCCCAGAAGTAAGTCAAGGGAGTGACAAGAATGAACATGAAAGATGGACAAATAAATACCTGGCCAGAGATAGGTTATTTTTCAAATAAATTTCTAAAATCAAGCCAACGGACGTGAGACGTTAAACCGGATATGATGAGGATGATTATGATGATGAGGATGACATGTAGGGTTGATATACGAGCGTATATATGGGGTGCTAATTAAACTTTACAATATATTGAGGCAGTGATTGAATAACAGTAAATGGTCAATGACTATATTGAAATTATCTATTGTAATGATCATTTCAGATTAAAACATCTTCACAGAATTGTTTGGATTGTTTTGAATGTTTGGACATCTATTCTCATCTTGGGTGTTATTGGCACAACGCATCGGTTGTTGAAACCTATGACCTTTGGTAGGTGTAAAATCCATGCTTTTTTTCAGCAAAGGAAAAGGGGTTAGCTCTGTATAGTAAGAAATCAGACCGTGGGTTTGAGGGTGCGTCCATAAATTATAAAAAAAGGTTAATTCTCAGACGGCACTAGTATATTTTTCAAAGACTTTCTTATAATTCAATTTTTAGCTTAATCCTTATATTAAATCTCAATATTAGCGAAAATATGTTTTACGAACCCGTGAATAGACATCCCACACGGGTTTTTTTTTTTTTTTTTTTAAAAACAAAGTGCAAGAGAGGCGACTCTAAGAAACCTGGACGTATTTTTTCCTTTTTTTTTTACATGGGGGTCACCACTTATCAAGGCCCGGAGGCCACTCAGGGATAAGGGTTATTGCGTGTACAGTAATTAATGAGATGGTATTGTAGTAATTATTAGTATTGGAGATTTGATAGAGTGTCTTACTTAAGGGGGCGGTTTGTCGGGAATTTGTTTATGTTGGACTTGAAGACATCCAAGTTGTAGTCAGGTGGGAAATAGGCAAACGGAAGAGAGTTCCACAGTCGTGCACTTCTGAGAAAGAAGCTCTGCTCATGGAATCTACGTTTGGATTTAGGCGCAGATAACCAGTGGGGAAAATTATTGACAATAGTTTCAGCCAGGTTGGTGTTTCTCATGAAAAATTGGAGAGGGAGGACGAGAGATTGGAGCTCAGACAAGAACTTGCCATGGAAACGACGATAAAACAAAGACAGGCTTGCAACGTCTCTTCTGTGGGAGAGAGGCTGCAGGGAAGAGAAAAGGGAATCACCCACAAAACCACGAAGTCTATTTTGTACTCTGTCAAGACAGGATAGGCTGTTTTTAGCAGCTCCTGCCCAGATGTGGCAGCAGTACTCATCCTTGGACGTACTTGGCTTTTATACAGATAGAGAATTGCATGAGTAGTGAGATATCTTCTGGAGTGGTAGAACGATCCCACCATTTTCCCAGCGTCCTTGGCAACAGACCTGATGTACTTGTTCCATTTCAGATCAGGAGTAAAGGTCAAACCCAGAAGCTTGTCAAAACATGGAGCCTCCCCAAGACGAGAGCCATCCATTTCAATTGATGCCAGATGGGGATCAGAGCGTTGATGATGTACAGATAGAAGCTTGGTTTTGGATGCATTAAAAGTGACCAGCCACCTCTTCCCCCACTGTACCACATACTCAAGATCAGAGGAGAGAGAATTAGAGAACTTTGTCATTTACGGCCTTTGATGTGTTGCCATAGATGGTCGTGTCATCAGCTTAGATGTCAACGATTGATTTAAGTATGTGTTTTGGGAGATCATTGATGTAGATCAGGAAGAGAGTTGGGCCCAGGATGGTCCCATGAGGGACTCCAGCATTAATACTGTGCGCCTCTGATGTCTGTCCATCAACCACTACTCTTATGAACCTATCGGAGAGAAATGATTTAATGATTGAGAAAACATTTCCAGAAATACCATAGCTGGAAATCTTGTGAAGTAGGCCTTTATGCCATACCTTATCGAAGGCCTTCAATATGTCAAGAGCAATTGCCCTGGAAAAGAAGCCTTTGTCAAGAGATTCACTAATCCTATGAGATATAACAGTAAGCATATCTGCTGTAGATCTTGCAGAGCGGAAACCATATTGTGTGTCACTAAGACGGTTGTTTCTGTTGGGGTGGTTGACTACTTATTTATTTAATATGGATTCCAACAACTTACTCATGACACACAGGAGACTTATTGGTCTGTACTGAGAGGGAGATTACTTTTCACCTGAATTCTTAAATACAGGGCATACTGATGAGGTTTTCCATGGTGTTGGAAAACACTTCTCCTTAAGGCAACGCTTAAACAGTTTTGTAAGTATGGGGCCAAGTTCTGGTTGGAGCTTTTTCAGCACTATAACTGGAACGTCGTCAGGGCCAGTTGCTTTACTGGAATCTAGGTTCTTGATTAGCTTGGCGACCTCACGCACAGATATTTGTATGTTGCATAGCGTGTTGTCTGTTATAGGGGGAAATATGGGGAGTTGATGGTCACTGTCACATAGAGTAGAATTAGCTGCAAAGTTCTTGGCAAATAGTTTGGCCTTGTCTGCTGCTGACGAGATGACCTCAGGTCCACTGATGATAGTTGTGATAGAATGCACGCTTCTGTTCAAGATCCTGTTTGCTATTTGCCAGAACTGGTGGAAACCAAGCCACTACTCAGCATCTTTGTATTTAACGGACTGAGCATATAGCTCTCTTGCATATTTTATTACTCTTTTACAGTGGTTGCTGGCAGTCCTGAAAGCAGCTTTAGTCTCAGTGCATCTATTACGTTGGTAGCTATGGAAAAAGTGATTTTTGTGCACGACGGCAGCAGCACATTCAGGGGAGAACCATGGCTGGCTGTTAGGTTTTTGTTGGAATTTCTTGGATGGTATAAATCGGTCTATGCCTACAATTAACCATTCGGTCAGGTCTGATACTATATACTTTCTTATTTTCCCCATGTAAATTTGTAATTAATAGATTCCAAATGTGATTAAATTCAATACTTAGTGTGTTGTTGCTATCCACCAAACGTGCTACTTCCTTGATTTTCTGGTCATGAGAATTATTTGCTACAAGAAAATTTACATAATAGAAAATGTTTGTATTCTATGTGTTCTCATTCTTTCCCAATAACTACCTTCTCATGTATCCTAAACCTTGCATATGTGTTTGTAAAATACTCAGATGATAACTTCTCTCATTCTTTTTCAATGGTACCTTTAAAAAGACGACTGTGTTATATGATGTTTCACTACGTTTAAAACGGCCAGAATAGTATCATCCAGTACTTTTAGGTCTGGGCTAAAAGGCGACTATGAACATGATTCAATAAAATTGCTCATGTTGCAGCTGCATATTGTATTTTACTAGCAGTATGAGCTGAAGCATCATCTGGGAAGTTTTCTCTAAGCGATGACAATAACTGTTATCTCGGAATCTTGCAGTAATTTCCCTTTGATCTTTTCATCAGATTTGCAGAATTTTATAAGCATTTCTTTTCATCGGAATCCACAATATTGAAATCTATAACTTGATCAGTAAGTTTTGTTCTGAATTTACCCCTAAACGCTTGTCAATTTTGCGATAAATCTGTCATTTCTGTGGTTCAGAATAACACAATCAGTAAAGATCTTTTCATCTGAAAATATCATTACAAGCAAGGACTTTTTCTTGTAATAATTTTATTACACCTTCCCAATCACTTTCCCGTCATAACTGTTGTCAACGAATTCTTTAGATTTTTTGTGTAAGATTTTAACTTTAAATCATATTTTACTGCATTTTTACTGGTCTTGTTGTCTACCAGAAGTTCAATTGCCATTTTTTTACTTTCGAGTTTAATCAAGGATTTGGTACGTTTTTGTTAAATCTTCCACTTTTAGACTTCCTTTTAGACTTCCCAGACGTACCTCTCCATCGTACAGTATATCGATACACTAAGGCTGACTGGGATAGCTTCCGTACATTTATATCTGATCTACCTCTGCATTCCATGTTTAAAAAGGATGTGTCCTCTATAGTATTAGACCTGACTGAATGGTTAATTGTTGGTATTGACCATTTCATACCCTCTAAACAGTTTCAGCAAAAACCTAACAGCCAGCCATGGCTCTCTCCAGAATGTTCTGCTGCCATTGCGCACAGAAATCACTTTTTCCACTGCTTCAAACGTAATAGATGTATGGAAACTAAAGCCGTTTTCAGGACTGCCAGCAACCATTGTAAGAAAGTAATAAGGAACGCAAGAGAGTTGTATGCTCAATCTGTTAAGTCCAAAGTAGCTGAGCAGCGGCTTGGTTCCCACCAGTTTTGGCAAATAGCAAACAGAATCCTGAACAGAAGCGGGTACTCCATCCCAACTATTATCAATGGACTTGAGGTAATCTCGTCAGCATCAGACAATGCCAAACTCTTTGTCAAGAACTTTGCAGCTAATTCTACCCTTTGCGACCAAGGCCACCAACCCCCAATATTTCCTCCTGTATCAGAAAACACACTATGTGATATACGTATATCTGTATGTGATGTTGCCAAGCTAATCAAAAACCTTGATTCGAGTAAAGCAACTGGCCCTGACGGTATTCCAATTATAGTACTCAAAAAACTTCAACCTGAACTAGCGCCCATACTTACAAAACTGTTTAAACGTTGTCTTAAGGAGAATAGTTTCCCATCTCCCTGGAAAATTTCATCAGTATGCCCTGTATTTAAGAATTCAGGTGATCGCTCATCCCCCTCTCAGTACAGGCCAATAAGTCTCCTGTGCGTCATGAGTAAGTTGCTAGAATCTGTGTTAAATACAGAAGTAATCAACCATCTCAACAAAAATAACCTTCTTAGTGACACTCAATATGGTTTCCGTTCTGCTAGATCTACAGCAGATGTGCTTACAGTTATATCGCATAGGATTAGCAAATCTCTCGACGGTGGCAATCTTTCTAGGGCAATTGCTCTTGACATATCTAAAGCCTTTGATAGGGTATGGCATAAAGGTTTACTTCATAAGATCGCTAGCTATGGTATAGCTGGAAAAGTCTTCTCAATTATTAAATCATTTCTTTCTGATAGGTTCATAAGAGTAGTAGCTGAGGGGCAAAAATCAGAAGCCCACAGTATTAATGCTGGTGTCCCTCAGGGGTCCATCCTGGGCCCAACTCTTTTCCTGATCTACATTAATGATCTTCCTAATCACATCCTTACATCATTTGTAGACATTTATGCTGACGACACTACCATTTATGGTAGCACGTCTAAGACAGTAAACGACCAAGTTCTCTCCAATTCTCTCTCCTCTGATCTTGAGCACGTAGTACAATGGGGAAAGGAGTGGCTGGTTACTTTTAATGCATCTAAAACCAAGCTTCTCTCTTTGCATCATCAACATTCTAATCCACATTTGGCATCAATTGAAATGAATGGCTCTCGTCTTCAGGAGGCCTCAAGTTTTGACAAGCTTCTGGGCTTGACCATTACTCCTGATCTTAAATGGAACACGTACATCAAATCTGTTGCCAAGGCCGCTGGAAAAATGGTGGGATCTTTCTATCGATCCGGTAAATATCTCACTGCTGATGCTATTCTCTATCTATATAAGAGCCAGGTACGTCCAAGGATGGAATACTGTTGCCACATCTGGGCAGGAGCTGCTAGAAAGGACTTGTCCTGCCTTGATAGAGTTCAAAATAGACTTCGTAGCCTCGTAGGAGATGTCCTTTTCTCCTCCTTGCAATCTCTATCTCACAGAAGAGATGTTGCGAGTTTGTCTCTGATGTATCGTTATTTTCATGGAAAGTGTTCGACTGAGCTTCAATCTATGGTCCCCCCTCGCCAAACTTTCACAAGAAACACTCGTCTAGCTGTAAACACTATCAATAATTCCCCCCACTCTTTATCTGTGCCTAAACCTAAACATAGATTCCATGAACAAAGCTTCTTTCTTAGAACTGCACGCCTGTGGAATTGTCTTCCGTTTTCCTGCTTTCCGGCTGACTACAATATGGTTGTGTTCAAGTCTAAAGTAAATAAGTTCTTGATGAGCCGTTCCATATAAGTTATCAAATTTACCAAATTTTCATTACTAATGATTACTATATTGTCCAATTTCTACTGTACACTCTTTAACCCTTATCCTTGAGTGGACTCTGGGCCTTGATAATGTGGTGATGCCTATGTAAAAAAAAAAAAAAAAAAAAAACTTCCTTGTAATAATTTTATTAGTGGTTATTACGTTATAAATAGTTTCTATGGATACTTTAATTCTTGAAATTCCCTTTATTGTGATGAGTGCATTCAGATATTTACACAATTAATTGTTTTCATGAAAGAAGAAAATTTGGAGAAGGGAAAGATAAACGGTAAAGCTCCTGACATAAATACATGCAAGGTTTTGAAAATATTTAACTTCGTGCTTACTGAGCAAAATAATATCATGTTCATTATAAATTTTGTTTTTTAACCTCTGTACACCTCTCTCTCTCTCTATATATATATATATATATATATATATATATATATATATATATATATATATATATATATACGTACATATGCACACACATGTGTACACATATATGCAAGCATATATACACGTATATAAACATTAATATTATTTATTTGTAGTCATCCAACTTATTTGTACAAATAAGTTTACATTTTTTATTAATCAATACTCTCACACATGATGATTGCAACGTCTTTCAGACAAATGCACCTCAGACACTTAAACTTATGACTTTTTTAGTCCTACCGGTGAATTCACTCGCTCAAGCAGGTATGACACTGAAGATGGTCATTGAGATTAATTATTATATGCTTCCAGCATTTCAATCTTCCATGCGTCACAACTTTTCCATCGCCACAGGACCACTTTTATAGACAAATGCATGAGGGAGTATTTATACAAGCTTTGTATGACAGCTAAGTCTCTCTCTCGGTTCAAAATGTTGAGATCCAGCAACAAGCAAGAGCAAGATAGCCAGCAACAAGTTAAACTGCAGACCAGCTTAATGCGGGTACTGGTCTCCCGCTTTATGTTTTTTTTAAATCAGAGATTTGCTTCTCCTAGAAAGGCTGCCTTCACCACGACTTATGGGAGCCCTCTCCACCCCAGCACACACATATATACACACAAACAGACATGGTGCTAGCTGGCCGTTGAACCCGAAAAAGGTTCATTCGCCCTTTGAAAGGTCTTGTTTTTAGTCCTTCAGGGAGATTAGCAAGATTATCAATACCAGAGCGAGAAAAAACTCCATTTTATAAATATACAGATAATCTTTCCAAATGATCAGTATTGCATCCAACCAAATAAAAACTTTATTTTTATTTTGTTGTAACGCTTTTTTGTGCTACCTTCTCGGATTTTTACCTTTATCTTTTGGAGCATATAACAATATAATTTATAACAGAAAAAAGGGAAAGGCGCTTGCAACCTAACTAGATCGATTTTTTTTTTTTTTCAGATTAAACCTAAACGTAATTTAGGATTAGTTTACAGTTAGGATTAAGAATAACATTCCGCTTTAAATTCTGCAGAAGTAACCTTTTTCCATTATAATTTTTACTATATGTAGATACATGTGCTACTAATAAAAAAATAAATAATAATTTCAGCTAAATTAAAATGATAATAAAATAACTACACACTATTCCGTGGAAAAATCGGAGGTTCCCGCCTTTGTATTTTGTTTAAAACTATTTCTGGAAGCTTCAAATGATTATTCGTTCTTAATCAGAAAGTTTTAGATTAAGAGTGTTACAACCGTCTGTTTGAAAAAAGATAGTATTAGCTAATACTATTTCAAATAACTTCATGGTTACCAACGATTAAAACTGAATTGTATGTTTCCCAAATTTTATCAAGTAAATTGACTTTTTATTTTTATTATTGGAATCCTTTTGAGATGAGTAATTTATTTGTTTATTTATTTATTTATTTATTTGCGGACTCTTTTTTTCATCTTTTAGTTGTTGTTTCCCAACGTTTTGGCCAACTATCCCTCTAGCCTTTGTCAGGTGGCAAACGACGGGATGGGAATGCTGAATTTCTTAACTGTATCCTTAGGAATTACTGCCTTCCATAGTTGTTGTCCTCTCACTACGTTTTGGCCAACTAATCCTCTGGCCAACTTTGGGTAGGATTGAAACCGCTATCTTCAGACAATGCTCACTTAGAACCGTACAGATTCAATGTACCTGTTTACTATGCCATGGGCCTCATGTCGCAGAGACATTAAATCTTACTTGGCCAAAACGTGTTGAGATGACAGCAACTATGGAAAGCAGTAATTACCGTCGATACAGTTAAGAGACAGCATTCCTATCCCATCGCGGTTCACCACCTGACCAAGGCTAGAAAGATAAACAAGAATTAGAAGAAGAGGATAATAGTCCCGAAATAAATGAACAAATTTACTTTTTATTCGATAGTTTCAAAACTTGCAATTTCATTGCAAATTTCGAACAGTCACAATGTAATTGATTTTTTCTACAATTAAAAGAATATGAAATGGCTAACTTATTTAGGAAGACACCGACATTATTATAATATTATAATAGATTTAGTCTTGTGATTGTAGTTTAATTTACTATTATTTATTTATATTTGAAAAAAGTAACTATATTCATAAAGGAATACTTAGAAATATTGATTTTATTTGCTTTAAAACTACAGTACATCTTTTTTCAGGGGCGGGTAACTCCTTTTTAAAACTATATCCCAGCAAGAACGGTTCTGAAATCTATTTACAATCAATATTTATTCTATTTTTGCACAATTTACCTAATTTACCAAAATTGCTTTTTTTTTTGTTACCCAAATCCCCAGAACCTTAATATTCTTGATGTATATCATATTTATTTCACTAGAATTACTACAGTATAGAACGCTTTCTCTTTCACAGAAACAGAATGGAAAACGAACAACCAACCGTTTCAGCATTGTCCAATACTGCTTTGTTAATATTTTTATTGCCTTTGTGCGCGGTCATCCAACGTTGACTGTCATGGCTCTTGTGGGCTGCGACGTTGTTTGGCTGTGGAATTTATTATATACAATCTCTCACATTCTGAAAATCCTATCATAAGTTGCTCGCTTGGTTAGCATCTTCCTTCCGAGTTAAAACTCCTACTTGTGAGATATCAGCTTGGGGTTATTAGCTGGTTGGATGACCGCGTCCCTTGTCGAAACGAAGTAGGTTCATTTCACAGTCGGATTTCGGCGAGGTTTGCTTGATCTGTGTTGGTTAATAGAAATTCTTGTGTGCGGGGCATTTACTCAGTTGTTAGAGTGCTTGCCTCGCATGCAAGAGGCTCGGGTTTCGAATCCTGAGTTCGGATGTGTCTAACTGATGAGCCCAAATGGGGTCGAAACTCGAGTCGTGGACTTTCGGTTCGTTGATTGTCATGGCTCTTGTGGGCTGCGACGTTGTTTGGCTGTGAAATTTATTATATATATATATATATATATATATATATATATATATATTGTTTAACATTCACAAATTGGATTAAAAAAACAATCTTTACCGGATTGTTATAATCAAATATTTGCTAGACATATTATCTAACCAAAGGAGAAACGAAGGAAATATGTTTACATGGAAATATTACAATATGCGTTGGATCTTTTTACCTTCCCACTATCAAGAACTTCCATCTCAGGATTTAGCATGCATTTTGGATATGAAGTTCAATATCCTTTTTTCTGCCTCGATATGAAATTTTCTTTATTCTATGTAGCTAAAATGATTTAAAACTTTAAAAACTTTTAATTTTCTATGTTTATTGTCTTTAGCAAATGAGCTGCAAACCATTAATAACATTTGCTAATATTTTTCCTCTGAGGAGACGAGTAAACATCGAAAACTCATGGATTAAGGAAATAGATTTTTAAACTGTATTTTTTGTTTGCAAACAATAACAATTCTATATTTGAAAATTAACCTTTTCAAATCATAAAATTTAAATATCTAATATATATATATATATATATATATATATATATATATATATATATGCGTTTTATTTTTTATTACCGTATCTTTCTGTTAAGTTACATTATTATTTCGGCTATACGGCCGTTTTTTTGGCCGTCTGTAGCGTCCTCAGACTTTTACAGAAATGTTCGCTATTTTGGGATGAAAGAGTGGAAGAGTGAATGAGGTCAGAGGGGGTTTGTGAGGAGGGCGGAAGAGGAAGAGAACAAGGAGGGAAGGTGGGGGCATTTGGTATGTCGATAATGTTTTACTTTTGGAGTTTAAGGAACTTGTGGGGGAGGGTCTGGGAGGTTCATTTCTGGTGTGGCTGAGGGCATAGGGATACATGAGGGGAAGGGGAATATGTGGAGGTGGGAGGAGGGGAGGTTACTTTACTTTCTACAGTTTTTATTAATTACCATCTCCACTAAATATATATATATATATATATATATATATATATATATATATAATGTGCGTGTGTGTGTGCATGTGCGAGTGTGTGTGTGCGTGTGTGTTTTGAAATAAACAAATTTATGACATTCATTTATATCTATTGCAAGAATTCACCATCAATCAGATGGACGATGGTTTCTGAGACGAAATTGACCTTTATTGACAGCAAGTCACTTCATCAGCAAACATTGTAGATAGCAAAAAGTGCAAACTCGAGCCAAAACATGAAAGATTCAATATTATTTATCATAAAAGCAATTACGTGGATGTGCCAAGTCTTCCATATCCAAGATAAGTTTTTGGTTTTCATTTTCCAGTTTGTCTGCACCATTTTTCTGCATGTTTAAAGTACAGTAAGTTGCAGAGTTCCCAGTGTACAGTTTTCTTCACAGTCGTGTCTGTTCTTGTATTCTTTTGGAGCAAGTTTGCTGCATTTACTTATGTAATTTACCGTTTCGTCTCTTTGTCCACAAAATCTACATGTAATATTTACACGAACTTTATCTATTTTAGCTTTAATGTACTTAGTTCTTATTGCATTGTTCTGGACAGCTGTAAGTAGTGATTTTGGTTCTCTGTCTAGATTTTCCATTTCTCTGTCCAAATATCATTTACTTAACTTTGCTCGGGTATTTTCATTCTAATGAATCGACCATGTAGCTGTTTTTCTTTCCACTTTTATTATCTTGTTTTTTTATTTCCGGTTTTAATCCTTTTTGTATTTTTTAACCAATGTCTCTTGCTTTGGTGATCAGTTATTCTGTGTTCTGATTTATGAACTCTTCTAAATCATTTTTGTTTTTCACACAGTCTTTTGCACTTAGCAGTCGTCTTCATTCTTCGTTTCTTTTCACATAGAGTTGGTCAGTATCATCTTTTGAGTGTAGTGCATTATCATTACTTTCCTAGTATCCCGGTCCAGATGTCTCAGTTCTTTCTATGAATGGTCCAGAGTATCCTATTAGTCATACTGCCCAGGTGTTTATTCCTTTAACTAGATGTTTACTATATAGTTTACTTTCCAAGTTTTTTCTTGTTCTTTTCATGTATTCTTTTCCAATCTTCTCTTTCATTTCTGTAGATTTGATATTGTCTGCTTCCAACATTCCCAAATATTTGCAAGTATCGTGTTCGCCAAGCGCCCTCATCTCCCCTTCGTGTAGTAGTTCCATGCCCTCCGATGTCTTTAGTTTTCCCTTTTACATCTCTAGCAATGCACCCTTTTCTTTTCCGAATACCATTTGAATGGCATTGCTGAAGATTCTGGTCGTGTTTATTATTTTTATCAGTTCTATTTTTGCTTTTAGTAAATAGATTCAGCTCGTCCATATATATGAGGTTTATTCTTTGTACTCTGTCTGTAAACTTTTATCCGGAATCACATGTCCTTAGTATGTAGCTGAGTGAAATCATGGACATAGTGACCAATAGTGATGATGGAAAATCTCTTTGGAAGAGGCCTCTCTATATTCTTATTTGAGTCAAAGGTTGTCCTGCAGCTATCAGTTCCAGTTTCCATGTTCCGATTGCATAATTTTAATACTGCTGTCAAATACTTTGTACCTTCTTATAAATTCAATTATCCATGATTGAAGGATTCCATTAAAGGCTTTTTTTGTAGGTAATCCATGTCATGTCTTTTTTTCTACTTTTTAACTCCTCTATTATTATTATTATTATTATTATTATTATTATTATTATTTCAGTTATCATATTTTGTATTTGGCTGTTGTTTATGCTGAGTTTATACTGATAGTAAAGCATTTTCTATTCTCAGACCTCCAGTATTTTCCGCAACATTTTGACGGTTCTCAACAAGGTTGTCATCTGAATATACGGCATAATCACGTTGACACACCGGTTCTCATCAGATCACCAAAGTTAAGCAACGTTGAGCCTGGCTAGTACCAGATGGGTGACCATTTGGGAATTCCAGATGCTGTACATGCTTTCCGCTTATCTCAGCATTGTTTCCAGTCGTTCTGAACCTCCACTTGCCTTTGGTATTCAACAATCTTGACTCAGGAGAGGTGTGGTTGGAGATTGCGCAACTCTTGCCACAAAAATTCCATGCGCAGACACCCTTACAGTGGGTATCCATAGTCTGTCAAGACTGAGGGAAGCCTTTGTCTTCTGAAGCACTCTCACATTGCAATGGATCCCAATTTTCTCAACCTACCTGTCAAATCATTTTATCACACTCCCTAGGGCTCCCATCACAACAGGTACAACTTCTACTTTCTTCAATTTCCATAATCTTTTTATCTGGTTTTCAAGTCTTGGTACTTTTCAACCTACTCCTTTTTTTTTTCTTCACATTCACATAAGCTGATACTGGTATATCAATGATTATTCGCTTGTGTTCCTTGTTATTTTCTAATAAGGTAAAATCTGGTCTCCTTGCTTGAATCAAATTATCACATTGGACATTCATTCAATTATTATTATTGCTCATTAGGAGTTGTCACACTGGCCATTATAAAAGCTTTCTCTTTTAAAACAATCTGTGATGTTCCCTGGAGTCTAAATGACAACAGGTTTCCACTAATTTCCAGTACTCCATCTCTTTTAATAACCTTTGCAAATGAATTTGTGTTATTGCAACAGTTGTTTCCCATTGATTTCTCGTTGGCAGAGATCATTGGTCTGTACTGGAATTTGGGTGTCAATAAGCCTCCTCAAGATCCCATTCCTCTTTGCACTCATTCAGTGGAGGTCTGGTTAGTGCTTTCTCTTCTCGGTCATTTCATCCTCATTTACTCTCCACGACTATTTGGCGCAATGCAAGTTGATGCCAACATATTTTTATTATTATTACTAGCGGGGGTACCCGGCGTTGCCTGAGTGTTTGTTTCCGGGACGGGGGGGGAGTTTTAAAAAATGTTATGGTAGGTAAGTAGGAAGGATCAAACCCGGAGTCATGAGTAAAAGTAGGAAAATAAAGTGTGAAAAAAAACAAAAAAAACAACATCTGCAACGTTAACAGTTCGGCCACCAAGAAAAGTCCATTCCAGTTGTTTAGGAAAAAAAAAAAAAAAAAAACCACTACGGTAGGTCGGCGCGAACGTGAAAATATAATGTGAATTGTCCAGCACGCTAACCACTACGCCACAGAGCACTGCAGCTTAGTTTAGTGATTTTAAATAACTTCACATGAAAGAACTACGAAGCCAAACCGGTGTTCTCTTCTCAACTGTTCCTTGTGAACGATCCCCAAACGGTGTTAAGTGGTGGCAGGGGGAGGAGGAATTTATTAGAGAGAAAATATTTTACCACTTCCATTGATCTTAACCGATTTTGGCCGTGACTTCTCAGCAGAAAAAGTATAGAAATCTAAGATTATCGAGGAATTTGAGAAATAATAAGCCTATAACACACCTCAGATATTGTTCTGCCGTTTGTGCATATTATATTTGCATGAAATATCTTGATTTTTAATCCTATTAAGGTCAAAATCCAACGTGAAAAAATGAGTTCATTTTATTTATATAGAGAAGAGAAGAGAAGAGGAGAAGAGAAGAGAAGATTACTTTTGTTGTTGTTGTTGTTATAATTATTATTTAAATTTAATAATTTGATTTTATGTTTCTACTTTTTAATTTCGTATTTTTAAAAAATGTTCCTTTAATTTTTGTACTCCTATTATGTTTATTTGTATGTGTGATTTTATGACATTTGGTGCTTAAAGAAAGATATGAATAGCGATATATCCTCCATCCCTTTTTCTCAAATTGCTATGTCCTTTATAATAATACTGAAATCTTGATGTTTTGATTCGTGTTTGAACTTTGGTGTTTATACTGATGTGTTCATAGAGAGACTCGATATCAATATTGATCTATTTTTCCCAAATAAGAATCGTACACCTAACTGTTGTTGAATTTTTGCAACGGATATAAATGAACATGTGATGAATTTTTTTATCAGAATTATGATATACTTTCAGGACCTGTGGAAATTCCACAACAGACTCTTTCATATGTGATATATTGATGGTAGCATTCTGTGGATGGTCAGCGTAAATGATATTATTGTAGCTCTTTTGATAAAACTGCAAAAGTATTTATTAAGCTAGCATGAATGCCTGGCGAAACCCAGTCGTAAAATACGCTTAAATATGATATTTTAATTTATGCTAATTTCGTATATATTATTTTCGTGTCAATTTTCTATCGATTATTATATATTATAAAGTTGTGATTTCAAAAATAAAAAATATATATCCATATGACATTAGTGCATTAGCTTGAATCGAAACCGGAACAAAAACTTATGAAAAAATATGAAAAACTTATGAAAAAATATAAAATAATATAAAATATTCAAGGAAGGAACGCAGTCTTTGAGGGATGATGAGAGGTATGGGAGGAGTAAGGAAGTCAGAGTTGATTTAAAGCTCAAAAAAAAAAATAAAAAAAATAATGACATATCTCCTTACAAGTAATCCCTGATCAAATATTCCAAATCACATCGTATTTAAAGCTCAAATAAAAAAATAATGACATATCTCCTTACAAGTAATCCCTGACCAAATATTCAAAATCACACCGTATTTAAAGCTCAAATAAAAAAATAATGACATATCTCCTTTCAAATAATCCCTGACCAAATATTCCAAATCACATCGTATTAAAAGCTCAAATAAAATAATAATGACATATCTCCTTACAAGTAATCCTGACCAAATATTCCAAATCACATCGTATTTAAAGCTCAAATAAAAAAATAATGACATATCTCCTTACAAGTAATCCCTGACCAAATATTCCAAATCACATCGTATTAAAAGCTCAAATAAAAAAATAATGACATATCTCCTTACAAGTAATCCCTGACCAAATATTCCAAATCACATCGTATTAAAAGCTCAAATAAAAAAATAATGACATATCTCTTTTCAAGTAATCCCTGACCAAATATTCAAAATCACATCATATTTAAAGCTCAAATAAAAAATAATGACATATCTCCTTACAAGTAATCCTGACCAAATATTCCAAATCACATCGTATTTAAAGCTCAAATAAAAAAATAATGACATATCTCCTTACAAGTAATCCCTGACCAAATATTCCAAATCACATCGTATTTAAAGCTCAAATAAAAAAATAATGACATATCTCCTTACAAGTAATCCCTGACCAAATATTCAAAATCACATCGTATTTAAAGCTCAAATAAAAAATAATGACATATCTCCTTACAAGTAATCCTGACCAAATATTCCAAATCACATCGTATTTAAAGCTCAAATAAAAAAATAATGACATATCTCCTTACAAGTAATCCCTGACCAAATATTCCAAATCACATCGTATTAAAAGCTCAAATAAAAAAATAATGACATATCTCCTTACAAGTAATCCCTGACCAAATATTCCAAATCACATCATATTTAAAGCTCAAATAAAAAAATAATGACATATCTCCTTACAAGTAATCCCTGACCAAATATTCCAAATCACATCGTATTAAAAGCTCAAATAAAAAAATAATGACATATCTCCTTACAAGTAATCCCTGACCAAATATTCCAAATCACATCGTATTAAAAGCTCAAATAAAAAAATAATGACATATCTCCTTACAAGTAATCCCTGACCAAATATTCAAAATCACACCGTATTTAAAGCTCAAATAAAAAAATAATGACATATCTCCTTACAAGTAATCCCTGACCAAATATTCCAAATCACATCGTATTTAAAGCTCAAATAAAAAAATAATGACATATCTCCTTTCAAATAATCCCTGACCAAATATTCCAAATCACATCGTATTAAAAGCTCAAATAAAATAATAATGACATATCTCCTTACAAGTAATCCTGACCAAATATTCCAAATCACATCGTATTTAAAGCTCAAATAAAAAAATAATGACATATCTCCTTACAAGTAATCCCTGACCAAATATTCCAAATCACATCGTATTAAAAGCTCAAATAAAAAAATAATGACATATCTCCTTACAAGTAATCCCTGACCAAATATTCCAAATCACATCGTATCAAAAGCTCAAATAAAAAAATAATGACATATCTCTTTTCAAGTAATCCCTGACCAAATATTCAAAATCACATCATATTTAAAGCTCAAATAAAAAATAATGACATATCTCCTTACAAGTAATCCTGACCAAATATTCCAAATCACATCGTATTTAAAGCTCAAATAAAAAAATAATGACATATCTCCTTACAAGTAATCCCTGACCAAATATTCCAAATCACATCGTATTTAAAGCTCAAATAAAAAAATAATGACATATCTCCTTACAAGTAATCCCTGACCAAATATTCAAAATCACATCGTATTTAAAGCTCAAATAAAAAATAATGACATATCTCCTTACAAGTAATCCTGACCAAATATTCCAAATCACATCGTATTTAAAGCTCAAATAAAAAAATAATGACATTTCTCCTTACAAGTAATCCCTGACCAAATATTCCAAATCACATCGTATTTAAAGCTCAAATAAAAAATAATGACATATCTCCTTACAAGTAATCCTGACCAAATATTCCAAATCACATCGTATTTAAAGCTCAAATAAAAAAATAATGACATATCTCCTTACAAGTAATCCCTGACCAAATATTCCAAATCACATCGTATTTAAAGCTCAAATAAAAAAATAATGACATATCTCCTTACAAGTAATCCCTGACCAAATATTCCAAATCACATCGTATTTAAAGCTCAAATAAAAAAATAATGACATATCTCCTTACAAGTAATCCCTGACCAAATATTCAAAATCACATCGTATTTAAAGCTCAAATAAAAAAATAATGACATATCTCCTTACAAGTAATCTCTGACCAAATATTCAAAATCACATCGTATTTAAAGCTCAAATAAAAAAATAATGACATATCTCTTTACAAGTAATCCCTGACCAAATATTCCAAATCACATCGTATTTAAAGCTCAAATAAAAAAATAATGACATATCTCCTTACAAGTAATCCCTGATCAAATATTCCAAATCACATCGTATTTAAAGCTCAAATAAAAAAAATAATGACATATCTCCTTACAAGTAATCCCTGACCAAATATTCCAAATCACATCGTATTTAAAGCTCAAATAAAAAAATAATGACATATCTCCTTACAAGTAATCCCTGACTAAAATTCAAAATCAATTATTCATGAAAAACTGAAGATGCGGAAAATTTGCACAAAGTTCGTCCCAACAGTACTTCATCCTTGTCATATTTGACCAAGATGGGCATCAAGACAGTACCTCACCGGAACTTGCTCAAGGGAAACCTTAGAAGCTGTCGTTATAAGACAATTGAGGAGATGAAAGAGGCTGTGACGAGGGTCATTGATATACTCACACAGGAGGACTTCCATGGGGTCTTGCAGAAGTTGTTGGAATAGTACAAGTGCATTGCAGCCGGAGGAGATTATTTTGAATCGGGCTAGAGTTTGATGTGTGTACTATCAATAAAAGTGCCTACGCGAAAAAAAGTCTGGAAACTTATTGAAGACACCTCATAAAGGATAAGACAGGCATTTTCTACCTGATGAGATCTTAGTAATTAATAACTATAAATCAAAACATTGTCATGCCAGTGTAGTGAAAACTGCACATGTTTTTATGAATAACATTAATATGTATTCGTGTGTGTTTGTGTGGGGGCAGATATATATTGATATATGTGTGTATATAGCTGATGAGTCTTTTAATTAATATTTCGGCTAGTTTGGAATCGGCCTTTTGTACTTGTAAATGTATTTTCCTTTGAAGAATAATTGTAAGTTTCCCTTTTCCCGCCTAAAACCATTTTCGCTTTCAACCAATAATAAAATAATAGAAATGGCGCAAAATATCAATAAATTATTCAATACAAATTTTCTGAGTCACTTATTCATTCATTGAATGCTGTTTCTTCTGGTAGGGAATGTGCAGCAATTCTTTTCTTAAATTAAAATCATCTGAATTCCATTCACAACTTCGAGCAATATGCTTAAAGGAGAGGCAAGAACTTTTTCTATAATTTTACAAATTTGGTAATTGTTAGTGAGTTAATTATTGTGATGGTGTGGTTTTGATCGACCCTATTTGGGGAGTAGATGAATAAAGTTACAACGAGTGTTATAGCGGTCATGGCAGCAAATTATTTTCCACATGTGTCAGTATATATACCAATTGAAACTCCAACCTTGAGAATCAGCCCGGCAGACATTGGGCCATTATAGTAGCCTTTTATCTCTCAGGCTGAGGTATTGCATTGAGTAGTCCTAGGAGGTGTACTCTCCCACGACGTCCGTTCTTTTTTAGGAGAAATGGCTTCATTCCTCTCATCTTTCGACCTTGTGCCACGACTTCCTGTTGTGGAAATAAGTAGCGTTATGGCGGAAATCATTGGTGGCAATCATAGCCAGAATATTGGACGCAAACATTCTGCCACATACTATTCTGTAATTTTGCAAATACAATAGAAAATATACAACCGTGTTATCTAAATTATTATCGGTTCTTCAAGGTCCCAATACTAGCAACGAGGATTGGAAAACTACATCCCATAACACTGGTGATAAGGTGCTTGGACTTATTTGGACCAACATATTTTTTATTCGAACTTATGTCGCCCTATTCTGACAACAAGGAATTAGAATTCTCTAAACACACGAAATTAACACGAACTTATGTTACATACTCTGGCAATGGAGACATGGATAATTGTCTATAAATGGAATGTTGGATGTTTAATTAACAAAAAGGACTGATCCGTCTGCCTGCTTCCTCCGGACTACAACTTGGATGTCTTCAAGTCCAATGTTAACAAATTCCTAATGAACCGCCCCCTTAATTAAACACTTCATCAAATCTCCACACTAACGTAATGTACTTGCAATAACCCTTATCCCTGAGTGGCTTCCGGGCCTTGATAAGTGGTGATCACTGTGTAAAAAAAAAAGACTTTGGTATTATGCATGAGTATATGTTGAGAATAGAAAGATGAATTGACAGTAAAGTGAATTTTTACAAGTAGTGTGGGTATATTCGACGATAAAAACAAAACAAAAACTTTCACGTGGCAAAAGAATTGAAGAAAAATGTATCGTTTTCTGAATAGGGCGGAATAATTCTTAGATGAAGGTTTAGAAATTCAAGTCGTTTCAACAGTGAAGGCAAAAGCAAAAAATAGAAACAAAAACAAATGTGTGTCGATTTTCTTTCTGTTAATCAAAAACACATAAATAAATTGCACTTGCTTATTTTTTCTTACTACAGAAGGGTAACGAACTTATCTCGATTTGTTATTTATTAAACAAATGAAAAATAATTCGCTTTCTTCTACGTATTTTGGTTGCGGAGAGTTTCATTGATACAACGTTTGTCTTTATAAGACGGAAAATTGCTTTAAATGTTATTGTGTGACATGCAAATATATGCACTGCAGAGGAAAGAAATATGAGTTTAAAAGGTCTTATTAGAATCGCTAAACGGGACAAAGTGAAAAGTATCAGGGAGTTTGTTTAAATAAAAATATTGAATAAAAATATCTAAATACAACTTGACTCAGGCTCCGATTTGTTAATTATATAAACTACATAATTTTTGCACCAAACTAATAACTAAAGTCAAACTACAAGAGAAAACATATTTGTATTAAAAAAATTGAGTAACTTTCTGTGCAGAGATTGGATGGAAATTTCTTTCTAATGGAATATGCATATATAATCTTTCTGTAAAAATATAAAAACCTTAAATGCTGCAAGTATCTTCATATCCACCAGCAAACATTCACGTCTGTGGAGACTTCAATGTTCACAATATGGAATGGTTAACCGACTTAAGCAAGACCGATGACGAGTGGAGGTTCTGTAACGATTTTTCCATTGCTTATGATCTCACTCAGATTGTTCACGAACCCATCTGTGTACCCGACACTGACGGCCATTATGCAAGCCTCCTAGATCTTTTTCTCACAACTTGCCTTGAGTTATGTTCATCTTCCGTTCTGTCTCCACTGGGATCTTCTGACCACTCTGTTGTATCAGTTAAGATAAGAACGAAATGTAATAGGTCCTCAGATGTACCTCTCCACTGTACAGTATATCGACACTATATGGCTGACTGGGATAGCTTCTGTACATTTATATCAGATCTACCTCTGCGTTCCATGCAAGTCTCTACATATATAAAAGCCAGGTACGGCCAATGATGGAGTACTGTTGCCACATCTGTGCTGGAGCTGTGCTAGAAGCAGCTTATCCTGCCTTGACAGAGTTCAGAATAGACTTCGTAGATTAGTGGGGATGCCCTTTTCTCTTCCCTGCAACCTCTTTCCCTCAGAAGAGACGTTGACAGCCTGTCTCTGCTTTATTGTTATTTTCATGGCAGGTGCTCGTCTGAGCTTCAATCTATGGTCCCCCCTCCAAACTTTCACGAAAAACCCTCGTCTAGCCAGAACAAGTACCAATAGTTTACCACACTCTTTATCTGTGCCTAAACCTAAATGTAGATTCCATGAACAAAGCTTCTTTCTTAGAACTGCACGCCTGTGGAACTCTCTTCTGTTGGCCTGCTTTCCAGCTGACTACAATCTGATTGCCTTCAAGACCAATGTAAACAAGTTCTTGATGAACCATTCCCGAATGTAACCCAACTTATAAAAATTCCACCACTTATGTTTACTACGCTATACTCACATTGCCTAATGTATACCCATTAACCCTTATCCTCAAGTGGCCTCCTGACCTTGATAAGGGGTGAGTCCTGTGTAAAAAAAGTAAAAAATTCGTTAAAGAATTAAAAGAGAATTATCCAGATGAAGAAAAAAAAATGTTCAGAAGTTTTTCTAATAGACTAGAATGGAAAATAACTGACAAAGAAATGTATATATTTAACCAGTTTCTAAGCCTAAAAATATTCTATTCGCTTCATTAGATAAGATTGACAAGAAAGCGAATAAATTAGGCACCGCCAAAAATGGCCGCAAAATCAAGTTGTTGTTGTTTTTTAAAACTAAATTACATTTATTAAAATCCATTATTTCTGAGTAACTTTTTTTTTCCAGAAAGATAAAACCCTGAATTTTATCATATAGAAAACAGAATAATGTAAAACTTTTTCTACTATTTTTAATTAAATTTTAAATGTTAAATTTTTCCAAAAAGTTAATTAACATTTTTTGTCTTGCACAAAAAACGTACTTAAATATTTAAAAAAAAAAGGTTTTGGAAATAATTAATTTATTTATTTATTGTCTAACTAAGATTTAGGATGATTTTCTAAGAGAATATGCAAAAATATTATAATATAAGTACCTGAATTTCAAATAATTCCACTTATTCATATAGGTAACCAGATATTTCGCGTCCATGTAGAGTCTAGATAGACTCTGTTTACGTTTGCGTTTGATAAGGAGAAAACTATGGAAGACCAAAAAGGCCAAAAAAACTTATTTTTCAGTGACGCTGGCCAGTACCAGATGGGTGACCATTTGTATGAGTTTGGTTTTTAATGTGTATGTGTATGGGGGCCAGGCTCCCCAAAATGGGGGGGGGCAATTTAAAGCAGAAAAAAAAAATTATTTCAGGGCGTTTGGTCCACCGTAGTCGAAAGGCGGCAAACGTTTTCAAACGGGATCGAAAAAAATGATGCTATTTTTAACACAAAGGGCACAATATTTATCTAATTTTTTTTTTGTATCGATTATTCAAAGCATGCTCTGTTTAATAATGGCCATGCATTATTCGGCTCGCTAAAAAAAAAATTGTTAATTTATTTATCAAAAATTTTAAAATGGCTTTTTTCGTATAAATATTAAAAATTTTTTTGTTTGTTTTTCTTAACTTAAATTAATTATTTTACTTAACATATTCACGGAATTTCACACTTCAAAACTCAAAAGCGGGATAATTAAACACAATCGAAGTTCTGATATTCAGACGTCAAAATAATGTATGCAAACAAGTTTTTTTTTTTTAATCTATAATTCTGTCTCTTACAACAACACAATATGTGTTGTTCAGTTTCAGATGATTATTTTAAGCATATTTGTTCCCACTTCAAAACAAGGGGGAGTTTTGTAAGCAAAAATATATATATATATATATAAATATCGTTTATGAAAAATAAAGTTCATTCTTCTCCTAATAATCGCTGAAAATTTCGTATTGATCGGATAATTATCTGATTTTTGGTAGATTTTTAAAAGACGGTCCGTCAAAAAGTACTGACCTGCCCCCCCCCCCCAGTTTTGGCGGTGCCTAGAATAAATAAATAACAATAAAGCGAAAATAGAATAGAACAAGTGGAATTCACTTACACTCTATGAAAAGAAATTATAATTCTATGGACAAACATATTAGAAGATTAGAGACAGTGTAAGTACGCTAAAAATATACCAGCTCTGTTAAATTTATCGACTCGACTACGTTCCTTTGATTTTGTGAATTGTTA